>NW_019211455.1:224748-468104 GCF_002443255.2 Varroa destructor
TATATATATATATATATATATATATATATATATATATATATATATACGACAAAAAGTAGCGATTGTTAACATGTTAGAAAATGCTCAATATAATTAAACAATGAACAGATAAACAGAACACCCGCGCGAGATAGCATATACTAGAAGCCGTAGTCGGCAGATGATTATTCCGTGAGACAGGTCTGTTGCACCGCGACGTTGTTTGCTGGCGTTCGGGTAGTTACGCTGCCATTAAACGTTTTATATATTCGGCTTGCGTTTATCCATCACGAAGTACACGCTAGGGGCACGTAATTTCGTCAATGTGTGGTGATGACTAGCGCAGAAAACGCACTGACAAATGCGTTGACTGTCTGCTACGGCTCCTTCTAATGACAGCAGGAAGAAGCCTGTCATTGTTCCCAGTGGCGTATTCGGTATTTTGAACGCATCTGATACAGCTTCTTTTAATTCATAGCGAGTACATAATAAAAATAACAGATTTATGTAGATAAACGTATGATATTAATGTACTATGTTTATTCAGGACGTTTAAGCGATTGAAAAAAAATTAACGATCGATTAATACGATTACTGACTAGGAAAAATCTCACCTTTTATATAAACAAATTGTATTTTATTGTAAATTACAAGGCCTTATCTGTAATAATAGGTACATTTGACTCCTAGGTACATTATCCGACGTTTGTGCAATATCGGTCAAACATATGCCAATTATAACCGTTTCCAGGACATTCGATACGGATCTATAGTAGATGTCTATCGAACAATAAACGATAGCTATCAATGACTAAATAAACAAAATTGAAGAAGCTGCACGGTAAAAACGGCCGTCATCTTAGATTCGAATATATATATAGAATTTGCCTGTCTCAATAAGTATAACACTTGTTGGCTGTTTTAGAACATTAAAAATACTTAGATGCCTGACTCGCCCCTGATTATGATTGCTTAGGACGGTATTCGTAGCCACCTATTACGGCGTCTAAATAAATTTCATATCTTTTGCGAACTGCTTCTTTTTTTTACTCATATTATGAGTAAAGGTAGTGTTTGTGAAGGGGCAGTAATTAAGGGGCAACCGAAGTCGTCTGTCGCCTTGGGCGAAGTCCTCTTCTGTGTCGTCTATTTCCTGCAGTAAACTGTGATGTCTAAACGCTTCCCTAAACTGGTTCCTATCCACGACGACCTCGAATTTTCGCCAGACGCATTTTGAGAAATATTCCTAACCTTGCTCGTTTTTTCCGCATTCACATCCAGGTTGAACATTTACGTATTTTTCGTTCATTCGTTTCATTAATTCAACAAGAAAATGCCATAGAAAAGGGGTATCTCTATCTAGTTCATTACTATTATTGAGTACCATCAATATTCTAATTTCTTTCATTTCGTACTTTATGTTTATTATAGTTTACTATAGTGTTATTTTTGAGTGCAACGCGTTCATGCAATATGCATATAGGTTGGATATTTTTGCAATAACTTAAAGCAAAAACTTTAAAAATGCATTTAGCATGTTTATTGTTGATTTTTTTTTTCGTACGTCTACGCCATAAAGTTGTCAAGATAACAACAAATATAATTATCTATATTTTGTTCATTTGCAATGAAAAGTCTTCTCTAAACTAAATCAATAGTTAATATTTAAGAAAATTATTAGTTACATTAACATTTCAAATATATATAAACAATCTAGGAAAAAAGTATTTACAAATTTTAAGTAAACAGGTGTTATATAACGGTTAAGGCAACATAGAGCAACGGATTTAGAAGCACGAAGCCTTTGGCCGAATACTTAACTAATAATCGGTAACTAACTAACTAACTAACTTCAAGTTAGTTTGGCTGAATTAATGACGTTCCGGAAAAGGAAACGTACCATAATCGAGTTTTTACTTTTATATGTATTTTATAATAGACACAACCTTCTGGTCAGCTATCGTGAGAATGATAGTAGCTTATCACGTAGTCAAGTGCAACAAGCATGCTCAATCTTATTGCCTGTACTATGTCCTCTTATCACAGGGGTTATTGCTTATATACAGGAGTCAGAGCTGAATCTGTCACCCCTTCAAGAAAAGTATAGATCTCGTTTACGCATCGAACTTAGGCCTATTTTGATGCATAGTTTGTTCCCTTATCCCAGATAGTCATCCAAAAATGGTAACTATATATAGCTACGACGACCATAATCATATATATATATACATATATGCGTATCATATCAACGTGGCGTCGAATGGTGCAAGGTTGGCCAACAGTCGTTTCATAGGCGTTACATGATTACCACACTTTTTATAGCACACCTTCAATTCTTAACAATTTATGTTGGATTCTCCGTGACCTTAATATATTAAACAACGCTAAGGCAGCCTTATACTCACGTACGTGTCTAGTATATGAAACAAATAGGCTTTCGCTTGGACTACGAAGCGTCGTGCGGCGTCTTGAGAGCCATCCTGAAAAGAACGAGGACCCCAAGATATTCAGCTGAAAATCTTATTCTTCCAAGTGAGCGACTGATTCATTTGAGTGGCTGTTTTTGTTCCTGCGAATGACTGTAGCAGACATTCGGAGTTCTTCATACGGCGAGGCCCACCGTTCAGAAATGATATTCATTTAGCGTTGCGAAAAGAGATAGCTACGCAAAGAAGCGATGTTGTTTTCTCGCAGGTCCTGTCGAAGGTTTTCGACTCGGTGATCTGTCTAGAAAGCGAATGGCATCTACTGTTCGGCACGTGCACGTTGACCGTGCACAACTATATGTACGCGGGTGCTTGAGTTCCCACTTTGTTTATTAGGCAAATATCAATCGTGCGCTGCTACGTACACAGAATTCATAATGGCTTCTTCTCGAAGACAGGTCAAACCGTTTCCGATCCTGATCCTACTCAATGTGAACAGTAAGCTCACGTTGTGTAGAGATGTGGGAACTTGATGTAATTTTGATTCGGTGGATTTGTGCTGGTCTATCGAAAACTTGCTTTGTCCCATCGGGCATGGCACAATTCGATTCTGCATATTATATTCTCTGTGTTATACCTATAGATATTTAATGCATGCCGTTAAGTATCTCTTTTGAGATACATGTATGCACGCAAATTATGTTACGTTCGTACTTAGTAAACTTGCAATTTTGTCTAAATTAGTTTGATGTAAAAGTGAAGGTCAAGTCGGATGGTCTCTGTGCCTGGCCACACTGCAGATGTTAGTTAAAATTGTTTTTGTAACGTACTGCAATACAACAGCTTTACACGAGAAGTCCACGTCGATAGGTCCGTTTCCCCATATACGTTCCCCGCAAGAGTTATTTTCAGCCGCTGAAGGAAGCCTGGTTATTATCACCTGTTAGTGGTAGTGTATCCACTGTCCCTTAGCTGCCTTTACATCTAAAATAATGATAATAACAGTAGTGATAAAATGTATATAATAACTAATATACGCTCGCATATAAACACAGACGCACACCCAGCGATAAGCGTCACGGCGCGTAAAGACATTAGTGATGGGAGAATCAAAGTTTGCTATTTTATGTTAAGACAGTATATTCAGATCTAAGACGATTCACCCACACGGCTTAATGCATGCATTGCGTTCTGTAAAGGTGATCATCAAACATGTCGTCGGTATGATGGTAGTTGGCATGCGCAAATTGTCTCGCTCCCTCCGTATCCACCATAAGATTTCTCACACGCTCCGGCGTCCCCGTGCAAACATCGCTAAGTAAATGACAAGCCGTATGGGGTATTTGGTCGGCGGCCGGATTTCGGAACAGATACCCGTACCAGTTTCGTGGCACGTTTCCTTATAAAAAGATAATAGACATTATATACCGATGATGACGCGATGCGCGAAGAACCGTACATCACCATTGCAGACAGTGAATTTACGGCCCGCCTACAAAATAAATAGCATACAGCTTGGGGGCCTCGGGCGGACTCGTCGCAATCGTAAAATGATCGCGCGGCCAACCCTGACAAACAGTCACCGCACACGTGCCGTGCACGTATAACATGGAACCGCAATGTACATGAGATTGTTTTAGCTATTTAACTGTTGCTAACAGCTGGCTCTTAGCTGATCTTTGATCACCTTTTTCAAGGGCACAAGCTCGTTTGAGGCCGTTCGATCCCCCGTTACGTTTCTCGTTCCCAACAAAACCATCCTACATTAGTGGCATCACACGTTTCGAAGGGGCGTAATGATGCATAGCGGCGTTTGTTGCTTGGTGGTGTGTACGAGCGGTATAGCTAGCAAGCTATGATCGTGGATTTCCTGTGACTATTTGTAACGCGATTTTTCATTGCAAATGATCAACGATGGCTTCTATTGAGAGAACATAATAATTTATGCTTAGAGAACTACGTATGCACAGTTTCTTTGAGGTCGTTATTATTATTGCTATCATTACGCGTTCTTTTTTATTATTTACATAGGGACGTTTTTACAATCGAATTGGAGATAAACGCTTAATGAATAACGTCTGGAATTACGGTTCTTTTTTGTTTGCTTGACATGTGCCTGTGTACGACCTACAACCCAAAAAAAGTTTAGATACATTCAGGTTCTGACGAGCGGTTTAGTTAATGGGCCATTAAAGAGTATCGTGAAACCAGGAACGAAATTTGAAAACCTTCTCTGGCCGCCTGCCCTCAGTTGGGCAGTAAATTTCAACAGGCACAATTCCGTTAAAAATCGTTATTTAGAAGAAACTAAGGAACGAAAAAATGATCGGGCTAATTTCTAAAGTGTTTCAAGATTCGTTCAGAAAGAGCCATCCGAATCATGATGTCTGATCAAGCACCATAAATGCATCTGCATGCTCACGTCGAAGCTGATTATCTGTCAATGGATTGGTACCGTACATCGGACGAAAAACAGCTGCTCCACATATCGAATACATCGTGCACTTTCCTACATGCATTTCTTTTTACAGGCGCCTGTCATGCATGATCTGTGCGTGAACTGCAGTTCCTCATCAACTGGACGTGGCGGTACGCCACAGGATGTTGGCCGCTGGAGACATTCTAGCCAATAGCCGTTCTATGGAACCCCTATCATGTGACTCTGGTACATGTCCCATGCGCACTAATTTACATTGTGAACATATTACAATATCGAGTAACATGACGAATCTAATGAAAGCGTTTTTACATTTGTTAGCGTAAAAAAAATGCGTAAAATATGTATGTATCTAGGCTTCTGTGAGGCTTATATGATGATGCTGGCTAAAGTATAGCACATCAAATATATATCGTAGTAGTTGTCAAGACAGCTTTAATTTACTTAGCACTCTAAACCTCAAAGATTTTACGTGTTCTTCACGGTGTACGTCGTCATATTTTGCTTCGCTAAAACAGAAAATATAAACTTTTGGTTCTTCAGTTTTTCAACACACTTGTGTTCGTCGTCCCACAATGTATCTAACAATTCCATATCTAGTCTTGACGCCAACTAATAAAGTAACTAGGATACGACGATCTCGTCTTATTATTTTATGTCCTTTGAACTTGAGTGATCAGGCGGCATCTGCAAACTGAAATATGTGTGGTACTTTGTGACCGGAGATTCAAGCTTCATTGACCTGCGGTAGCTTTGACCAACGGAGAGCTCTGAACGAAACCGGCGTAAACAACAATTCAACGTTATCAACAAAATAGTAGGTAATAATAATAAGCAGCAATAGTAGAGGTGTGAATGGTTGTAGCTTGAATCAGAAAATCGAAATCGACTGTGGCTTTTCGGCGTCCGATACTCCTGCCGGTGTTCAGTAGCTGGCGAAATCGTCGGGGTCTATTTGTAAATGAGCGCTCGGAACGTAATGGTACCGTACGCACTTATAGAAACAAAGTACGCGAATGAAGGGGTTACGAAACAGAGCGTGATGTGAGAAAGGCAGTGATCAGCACAGGCTGTCCTCCATTGCTAAAGAAGGAAATAGAATTAGGCTTCACTATGAGCAACAGAAAGGATTTCGTTTTTGTATTCTTGTAAGTTTTTTGTAAGTTTTAGTATTCCTTTTATGGCTGCTGCCGCTGTGCCGAATGCATTTGTCCCCAGGTTTGGGCCTGTTTAAGGATGATATTTGCCCTAGCGGAAGGTAAAGGAAACCGCAGACCTTTCTAAGACTCAAGCGACCTGTATAGAGTACAAGAAGCTAGATCAGGCGATTATCTACCTATAGAGCGGCCAGCAAATGCGAAAATCCAATAGACGATTGGCACAGTCGCCGGCAACGATTAAGTGACCATCACTAATGGTAAGGGTGAAGATGCGATGACAGGGCACGCAGCATGTTTGAGATCCAGATGGCAGCACTATAGAAAATTATGGGTAGACTACTATATTATTATTGTTATTAGATATCGAATGCCTCCGGTTCAGTGTTCTACGACAAGAGTGCATGTGAATACGATGATAATTATCTATAATGTCGATTTAAGTTATAATAACCCAATTGAATAAATAGGTCACGCCGACTTGTTAAGCATGTGAACCTGATCGTTTAACGCGTACGTAGAAATAGAACGTTCGTTGAATTAACTTGATCTAATAACTGCAACGAAAAGACTGCGATGGAACAATACGGGTAGATCCAACAGGTTAACGAGGCTATTAAGGCAGGCTAGTGAAGCAACTGCAACGGGTTCAGAAGTAGGACTCAGGCCGATTAGTTCTGAGTTCGCTTGAGGTTAGCTTGGTAAAAGTAACAGTGACAATACATATTTTTTAGAGTCCGATATATATGGCTTGCATGGACTAGATGTAGAAAGAAGAAAAAGAAGTGAACAATTTTTTGGGCCCCGGCGCTTATTGGCGGAAGTGGGCGAACTTCATCAATGTGTGACGCTGGTCGTTAATACATGAGTCGAACGACGAGCTAGGCAGTCCCAATCAACGCTATTATTATTGCTATTACTATTTGAGCATTATTGCTAATGGTTACACTATTCATGAGTAACGCGTTCTTGCCGTTAGAAGTTTACTGTTGTCAAAAATGGGAATGTACAGATAAGGATTGATACGCCCTCGTTCTTCAAGCTAGCCTTGACCTTCGGTGTATCTTCAACATATTCGGAACTTGGATACTGCTGGTTGCGAAGTCCAGCAATAGTAAGTACAAATCTCTGCTTGTAAACACGAATAAAGCCTCTGAGATCTTTTCGCATGTTTCAATTTGTTCTGCAAGATCTATATATTCAGTGAGCATCCGGATGAACTATAAAAAAAAAAAAAAAAGGACTTTATTCCGGCCAAATTTTTATGAGTAGTCTTCATTGTTCTGCGTTCGAAGATTTCTTAGGAACCGCAACTGTTACTGTCACTATCGAACAAATTTGTAAATAAAGCTCACCGAATAAGTGTGAATTTACAACGTTCTTTAAAGGCTTTCTTCGCTCAAGTAAAAATACGTCCAGAAAAATTGCTATAGGAAAAATCCGTTTTAACATTAGTATTTCGTTTTTCGTTAATCGGTCGCTACGCTTCACGCGCCTCACCATTGTAATTTTTGATAGACACTGAACACGCGTCTGATATAGCCTTATTATTTTTTTGTCGAGTTCGACTTATCTGAGCCTAGTTTATGTCGGTGTTATTCTTTGTATGTAAGTTTATATTGACGCTTCAGCTGGACAAGCCAATGTGTAACATAAAAACAAATTGTCTCTTATATTGATGGTAATGAGTATACCTATGTGTAGGCTTCATCTTGCCACTGTAATTGATTTTTCTCGTGCGAAGATATTAGAAACATCTGTTCCGTCGATCTTTGTCACACTTTCAGATCGATATTACCTTACATAAGAAATTTATCTGTTTAACTAAATCATCGTATCAGCAAGTGGTAATACCGATTTTATAGATAACTGATTCGTGCATGATCGACAATTCCGCCGAAAGAAAAGCAAAATAGAACGTTTCGACGAAAGCGTTATACGTTCATGTAAAGCGAGGCGAAATGCTAAGCTAAGAAAGGAGCTGCCAGCAAGATATATATATATCCTGCTTCCGCACAACAGGAACGATGCAATCTACCGACAACGAATGGGTAAACACTAGATTTTTCGAAGGCATGGAAGAGCCATAGGACAACAACTTCTCTAGAAGGGCTCTGCAAGGTAGAGTGCGGCAGCCAGTGGGCCTGACTAAAAAATCCGTAAGACGAGTGTGACTCCCTCTGACCTCTTCTCGTCTTATTTTCAGCAAGCTAGAGTTGTGTATAGAAGAGCTTAAATAGTCTGATCGTTTCTTCAACAGCCCGACGGGGCATCGTCATAAAATTGTTATTCATCGCGTTGTTTCTCTAAGTACTCAGTAACTGTCCGACTCTCTAAGTACTCCTCAGTCAGTTTTACAACGATGTACATTGCCCGCCAACCTGTATTTCCTATCGGTCAGAGTGTGAGTAGCAGCAGAGAACAAGCGAGGATGTTTCCAGAAACCAACACGTGTATAATAATGACCAAAAAACCAGCCACTCTGGATAAAAAATGAATATTTTTGTTATTTATGTAGCGTTTATAGCAGCTGGGGCAGTTAAGACTTTCCACTTTTTGTTCAGGATCCGTATTCAGCAGGGTCTTGCTGAATACAGAACCCTGCCAGTATTCGACTTGACCAACCAGAAGTTGACGAAGTGCTCATTTTCAAATCAAATTCATATTCGGGTTGAATAAAGAATCGCAACTAAGTTCAACACGATGGTGATACGTCACTTTGACAGGAGAACGAAATAACTGATCTACTTCTGCTATCGCAGCTACCTGTTTTTCAGGACCGTAGAGCAGAAATAATCTCTACAGATGTTTGGTAAGAAGTCGTTTTGCTTCCATCGCAAAGTGCCCCGCTGAAGTGTTCCCGCACACCTATCCCTGTGTGTATGCCCCTAGTGCGATGGACAGAATCAACTTTCTTTACAGATAGACAGATAACACGAACGAAATTCATCAACCTTTTACTAGAAAATATTCCGCCTTCAAGTGAGCTGACTCTAAGTGCAGAGAATGTTCTGATATACAATAAACCTGTACATTGCATTCATATGAAACTATATATAACTTAAAACTGGCTTCGTCTTGCAATTTAAATTTACTTTTCCTAATAAAATTTTTCGTGCTCGTACAGCGTACGAGTAGTATTACTCACTATGTTGCTCGTTAAATGGAGAACGATACGTTTACATCAATTAAATGACGTCGCGTTCCATCTCCTACCCACCTACCCACTTGCCTACTCTTGCGTTCGTTACTTCTTTCATTGCTTCCTTCCGCTTTTTCCTATGTATGCTTTTGTGAGGTACGCTGGTCTTGCGAGATAGCCTAATCGCCATCAGACGCCGTCCCAACATTCAGTTCTGGCGCATATTTTCTTCCTCACAAGAAACAGAGCGCTGCAATCCCTCAGGTTATTATTAGTAGGTTGTTTTGCCACGCCGTCGACAAATATCGCGATGGTCGATATCTCATTTATTGATTAGCTAATGCCTCCTAAAACTATTTCCTTGTGTGTTGTTAGTGAATATGCGGGACTATCGAAGACGAAGCGGCATGCCGATCAACAAACAGCGCAGAGCGAGACAAAACTTCGGGACCGCACAGGCCAAGTTTCTGCTACACGTGCCGGTCGGCTCCGCTGGCCTGGCGGCGGGCTGTTCGATGGCGTAGTTCTGCTGTTGCAGCAGTCAATGCCCAAATGACCAGAGCATATGTTGGCAGTGTTTTACGATGTGGTGCTTCTTGACGAAGCAATGATAAGGTGTACGATTAGGGAAACTTGGGGTTTAAAGAAGGCGGCGGGTTACAAAGGCTATGCACCAGAACTCATTAATCCTGTACTACAAACGGCAGGAGTCTTGGTTTCAACAATTTCGGCAGCCAACAAAACAGGATGGGCGGCGAAGGCAGGCCAAGACCACTATACAAGAAAGCAAAAAAAAGGCGTTTGAAGCAACCGAATCAGCAATCGTAAGATGCGTATCATGTTCCGGCCAATAAAGTCACCGGCAAATTGCAGTGGGAAGGCTGTAATGAAAAGTCTAATAACCCCACAGTTACAACTACGTACCGGAAGCAGCGACGGCGGCGACTCGCTTAAGTGTTACGAGAAGAACGTAGCCTTTTTTATTTTTTGCCCCTCCTAATAGTCGTTTCTGCCTGCAGTTTATTTTCACGTCATGATGGGCTGAGCTGCCGGCTGGTCAGGATGGCCAAATTCCTGGCCGGGTTGACTGCACTTCCTGCTGGGGTGCCAAGTTCGGGACTCGTAACCGCCACCTTGAACATAGATACTACCCACTAGCACGGCAAGTTGAGCCATTGCTTTATTAACCAGCGATGGTTGGTAGACCTCGCTTTTTCTATTGTGACTACAACGCCAATTATCGGCTGCCTTGCCGGTAGGCCAGTGGGGTAGTCCGTGAGAAAACCAGTAGGACCTTACTACGTCGAAGTCTTCCCTTATGTAAGCACGCTAAGCACATTAGGTATTAGTGGGTATGTGTAGCAGTAGTCAGGGCTCTACAGGTAATTAGCAGCGATTTAAAATGACAGGCAAGCTAGAAGTATGGGTAACGGCGCGTGCCACGCATAGACTTACACAGGAAGGACACGTTAGGAAGGCTCACAGAGTACTCTATGGATATGCGGTCAGCGTAATGTGACAACAAAACACCACAATGATCTGCTGAAGCTCTTACGTATATAGATGATGAGCAGTATTAACAGGAACTGTTAATGGAGTCGAAGTGAAGCGGTGTGGCTTGAAAGTAATGATGAAAAAATGTCATTTAAGCTTTCAGAGTGCGCTACCGACTGCTACTACAACAAAGTCACAGCCTACTGTGCTTTATTGTAGCTGGTTTGAAATATAAAATCCTTTGACTGCGACATTGAAACGATCAGCTTTCGTTCAGCAACACCTTTTAGCCTTGTCTAGACGATTAAACAACCCACTGGGCGATGTGACGGAAACGTTGTTGCGCCCCTCTGTTGCAAGCACGGCTCAAACTTCTTACCTTAGATAAATTTTTCGAAGTGAGTACGCTTTTCAGATGAGCATGAAGTATAATAGTTGAAGACATTCTTGCATTGGTTGGCTAAATTGAGACTAGTTACGAAAGGTGAGGGTGCTAAATACGTCGCGCCTAATACTTGACTGAGTTTCGAAGTTTCTCGAAGAGTTCGAAGAAATCTTCAGCTTGGTTCTGTAAAAGGATAGGCCATACATAACTAATCACTTGTTACAAGGGTCGGCACCTCTAGAGGCTGTTTCGTCTAACGTGGATTTTGCAAGTGTCAGAATTTCTATATACGACCTTCCGTGTCGATGCTAAATAGTCGAATAAATAATACGGATCCCTAGCAGTGTAGAATTCATGTATGGCAAAAGGTCAACCATTTTCTATAACGAGCGTTGGCTAACGTTTTCAGCTGTTTTGTTCATGTCCACGAGAAACTGACCAAAAGTCTTCAAGCCTGTTCATCCCAGCGGCAAAACCCATACTCAAATGGACATCCGCTTTCGCTCCCCGGGGCAGGAGCACCTCCCGCGTGGATAGGCGTCGCAATACAGCGTTCTGTTGGCAACTGTGAAACGACTATTCATTTTCGTATCACGACGAAACAGCGTTCCGATGCCCCTTCGGGGGTTCGAGCGTGCTAAGTTACCATCTTGACGATTCTCGGTAGACAGACCGCCATTGCTAGTAAAAAAAAAAGCGTGCGGGAGTTCCACGAATTGCAGTAAGTCGTACCGTTCTTTAGCTGCTTACAAATGAAAGACAAACGGTGAAAGAATATCTCGGCCCATGAGGTCGTCTTTGCAATGGTGGAGGCTAAGTGTCCTAGGCTTTTCAGCGGGAATAACTTATCAGGTTTTTTAGACATCGCCGGTCGGAATGACTGGACATCTAGATGCTCGCACATGCCATGCATAAAAAGCAATGTCCGTTGCAAACAGCCCGGCTCCTTTCTTTCCATACGATGACGAGGATGTCATCGTGACAACAATCCAGCTGCGTTGCTCCTCCTAGTTTCGCTGACGATGCTCATGGTACTACTGTCCAGTTCACTTCAGAACTCAACTGAGGGTACATTCGCATGAAGTTAATAGTTTCGAGTTCAAATCAGCTTATGGTGCAACATGCTAGAAGAGGATACGAAGGAGATGATTAAATTAGGCGAACTAGGCTCGTAAAATATACACAGAAAAAGGTAATGATTCTTACCGCATTCATCGTAAGACAAAAAACACTTAGGTGACAGCAACGCAAATAGAAATATATATATATATATATATATAGAGAGAGAGAAAGGCCCGCATGAAGACGGACACAAACCTGAAAACTTATGTTCGTCACTATAATTTTTAACGGTACTTCAACAGTAAACTGGATGGAGGTTTTCCATATAGCGAGTTTCCTGCTTTTCGTAACACGTTACCGTAATGGTCACATGGTAACGGTACGGATGAATTGGCACAGTGCGGACCAATGCCAGTCATCCTTTATTTAGCCAACAGAGCGGCGGAAAGCGAAATGTTGCTGGGTGCACCCGTCCGTAGAGTCAACAATAGCAATGATGAACAACAACAGGGAGCCGACCCCGTCCCCAGCAGAGTCTGGGTAAGACTGGCATACCCACGTTCGTAATAAACACACATCAATAGTAGCAGCGGCTGTCATGGCAGAAGTGATAACGACAGTATTGCCGGGGGGGGGACGCGTAGTAAAAGCTGCCTCTCGCACTGGGCACAATAGAACAACGCCCTCGTTTAGCAGGGCGGCAAAGTAAGCGTTCATCTGTCGTACCAACGCACCCATACCAACTACGTTTCTTTACAGTAGCCTTGCGCGCTTTCGACGTCGACATTTAAACCCGTTATGGAAAACTGTAGAGGATATCCGTTCCATATATAGTTCAGAGAAAGAATCATTATGAAGCGTGTTATAGTGGAGTCAACGGTATCATCTCTCTCTAGCTATCCTAGCGGTTCGAAATACTATCCTGGCTGTTAGATTGACTTCGCATCTAGAGAAAACGCAGTGCTTACTCGATGAAACTATCGGCGCGCCCTGATAACATGGATGCTAATGACTACTTGACATTGGCTCACATCTTCAGGTTCAGGTTGTCGTGAGAATCATTGCAGAATGACTACATTCAATTGTTTATTCTATGTAATATTGGCGTTGTTAGCAAATGGCATTAGTACCCCGTCGAGTCAAAGCTATCAAGAACAACTATACACAACTCAGGTTTACTGCATTCAAGGCCTTTGCAAAGAGAAGGTCTTTTAAAAAAAATTTAAGGACAGGTTAAATGGACGATTATAACAGAAGGATCGTTTCGATCAAGCTAGTTCGTCTGTTAGGTGACGCAACTGCGATTGGTGATATAATGAAATGACAACACGATGAGGTATCATGGCAAAAGTTGAGAGTGGCCCGTATGTATCGCTGGAGAACTAGCTTAATTTAGTTCCATCTAGAAATGTTTTATAAACATGCCTCTCCACGTGGAAATTGTTTAAATACTGTGATGTTTTATTCAAATGAACAGCGTTGCTTGTCGATAAAACCTATCAGCTTGCTTGAAAGAGTCAAGGCGTATCCATTTTGCACGGCTTTAACCAATGCTTTCATATATTTCTCCACCTTTTCTTGTCCAGCGAACCTTAGCTAGGCAGAATAAAACAAGAATTTATCGAAGGGCCTGAAGAAACCGTCCTTCTTTTAGGAACTGAAGAAGAACAACAGCCAAATGTAGAACGAATTTTCCGAAAAGACTATCTTGGGGCGTTGTGGCTCACTCAGCAGAAAACGGACGAAGGTTTAGATATAGTAATACAAGTGTTTACAATATTAGAACCCGATTATGCAAATTTGGCTTATCTAATTTCCTTTACATAATTAAAACGTCTTCTGTGTTGTGCCACTGTACCCTAATATTATGGTAATCATCCTCACGCGGGTTCGAAAATTGCTAAATATGCCAGGCACATCTGGTTTCGCGTGAGATCAAACGGTACAATTCCGTTCAATACAGCTCGTTTGTTTATTGGTACCATAGCGAAGGAACCCAGTTGACATAGAGTACCAAACGTCGTTTTGTATTCGTTTCACTTTTCAAGTAACTTTTCACGAAGGAATTTCTGCAAACTTACTTCAGCTCCGTTGTAGTTAAGTTCAAACTAAAAACGTCCGTGAAATCGTCCAGGAAACCGATATTTTGGCACATGTTTCCTTGAGGGGTGTCTTACACGAAATGCGCTTCCGTAACTCGTGTTTTACCTGTGTCTTGAGGAGGTACGTACAGCAGCGCTGGTAAGAGCAATCTATCTAGCTATGGGGAATAGCAATAACAATTGTGCCTGTGCCTTATACTCGACTCCTATTTATTTTGCAGCGTTGACTCATATCTCCATTTGACTTTCGTACCTTCTTACTAGTCAAACGGATCTTTCCCAGGCGTTTTTTTCGTTCAAAAAAGCACCGTTCCAGTCTTTGAAATTTTTTTTTGCTCGATCTACAATTTTCTCGATTTCTATCATCCAGGCCTTTTGAAAACACATTTGAACAAGGATATAGAGGATATGATGAGCAACAATACACTCTTATATGACAACACAGTCAACGGAAGATGATTTTTACTTGAGAGAGACGGCGTCATCTAACTGGGCGCGTACGATGGCCTATTATTGATATTATAAGGTGAGGCAGAAGTATCTTGACAATTTGAGTTGTTTGCGTGTCGTATCTGTACAGTGCATATATCTGAAGTGACTTCTTTCAAGCTGTCGAAAAACTTTTGTTCCATCTGAAGTTGTGCCCCACAGCAAAAGTATCCGTACACAACGACGCAGTCGGCCGGCTTGGTTCACGTTTGCCCATCACATCGTACACGCAACGAATTTCACAGAATAGTTGTGTGCTTGCTCGCTACTATGCGATGGACTTCCGCTTTCTCATAGAAAACATATTATGCCATGGTGGGAACTATGAAAGGAATGGGAATGTGGGAAGTATTGCCCTAGAGGGTAGAAGCTTGAAACGCGTATTGCGTCTACAATGCTCGATCCGTGGACAGCTGGTTCCGTTCTGCAGGCTAAATGGCGCGAGGAGCGCATGGACAACGGAGAGCTGCTACAGACAGATGCACAAATCCGACGCCTCCTTCCCTTTCTACTCCAGTAGGTATAATACGCAATGAGAAATTACAGAGAGGATACTCTGTTTTCCTTTTCCACTGCTAGGCTATGTTTGTATACTGAAAGAAGAAACTTTGATGAATTGAACGACGCCGCAAGGAAGACCCGAGTAGACAAAGAATATTGAATTTTGTCGTCGATCTGTTTTCGCTCTGTAAACATTTCGTCTTTCACTTTGCTTGCTGAGGAACGGGTCTGTCTGACTGCCCAAATCGCCGTTATGTTCGGCTGAGGAACACTACATTAGGGAAAAAAAATTGTGCCAGAGAGGTATAGTAAATACAATGGAAGAACTAATGGTGGTAGAGGACGGTTTTAATGCTGTAGAAGCTACGAAGTGCGGCGAAGATCGGCCGAGGTCACAGAGCAACTAACAGGCGCATTTGCTTTACGCTACTTTCAAGAACAAAAGCGTCGAAATCGACAACCGGAACGCAATCATGGAACGATGGATAGCCGACATGGCTGTCTTCTGAAGAAAACGAGACCACTGAACTCTCGAGCTATCTCTTCCTCTCTTTCGTGGAAAATAACAAACTCACCGTTGATCGCTCACTTGCTTTCTCCCATCTCTCTGTTTCGCGATTTCTCTTATTGTTTTTCCGCAACTGCTGCTGCGTATCAGAGAAGCATGGATTCGAAATAGCTAGTAAGTCTACTTCGATTCGTTTGTTTGCATGTCCGGTGTTTGGCTTGCAACATGGTCCGAAATCGTAATCGTAATGCTTTTGACTATTGACTAGTTACTGGCGCGTTGGACGTGATTCCGTAAAAGCAGTCGGCAACAATCGGCCAGTATGTTCTTCATTTTCTTCATTAGCAAAAACTTTCTTCATTAGCAGCAGCCTCACGTAATAACTCCGTCAATGGTGAACGTTGCGATTCACAGGTTTTACAGGACAGTTTGACGTCGTTTCATCGAGGATTAGCACAGGATTTAACAGCGTCGCGCGGCAGAACTAAATCAGTCTTCTTTAGTATCATACTAAGGAAGACAGAGTGTACAAGGTTTTTACCATTGGTTGTGCTTCATGTCGTTGTAGAAGCAGTTTTTTTGAAGCAGCGATGTTATTGCAGAACATTTCTAACGGGGACAAAAGCCTTACTACGTGATCGATTATATTAGATCTTATAAATGTATCTAATGGGTAATCTGCTATGTAAATTCTGTTTGACAAATAAAGAAGGGCTATTAAGTTCATGCATGAAAGCAACAGTCAGAAGACGTCTTTGTCTATAGATATCTACATATTTAATTCCAACGTTTTTATCTTATAGGCGAAGTTAAGAGCCGCAAGGATGCGTTTCAAGGATACAGCCGACTAGACGGCTACAAAGCTGTGTATATATATATATCACTAAAAAGTTTCGCAATTTTAAACATTTTCGACTGTACGAAGTTATTAATTCAAAAAAATTAAGCATCTTGCAAATCATGTAAAGTAAAAGAACAATACTTTGTATTTGTTAGATTTATTTTGTTGTTTATATATTGGAGTTAGAGCTGTAATAACTTTTCAACAGCGATCTAGTTGTGATCTGTATCATCATTTCCAACTTTGTTATCGATGCCTAGCCTGGTAGGATAGGGTGCGCCACAGAAGAATCGAAGTGACACGAACTTGATCCTGCAGAAAATGATTAAATGATTTCTTTGCTTGTTTGATACAGGCCGTGACTGAATGAGGCTATGAGATCATACAATGCTGTTGTGCAGCCATATTGAATATCGCTGACTGTTTCGTCACGCCTCCAGGGGTTCTCCAGAAAATTCAAAACAGTCGGCAATATTGATCGCCTGTGTTCCGTATTAAAACATATACTTTGTATCTATTACGAGTATCAACATTGTGCCCGAACCTATTCATCACTGCTGCTGAAATGACCCTTTTCTTTTTTAGATGCCATTTCCGGATCTGACCCTTTCTGGTGGACGACGTAGACTAATCCACGTCTCGTGTATGATGACGGTGTACCCCAGGCGATTCTTTTGTCAATAACTATAGTGCAAATTGTCTCTGTTTATGAGAAGCCAATTTTTTGTTTTTTACATAATTTTTGGCGTTTTTGTTACAACTTAGTAAAAAATCATGTTAGATCAAGCCGACAGGAAGCGCACATTCTGCCTGACTAGAAAGCTTAGGCAATCACAGTAACGATTTTACCTGCAAGGCGCTGATTTTTTGAAGGGAGCTTCTTTGGTAATCCCCAACCATCCAATTTCTGTTGCTCAATTTACTGCACCATTAACTGTTGTTTTCGTCTTTCTAACTAACTATATTTGAAGTTTTTACCATGGCATCGGAAGTCGATGATAGTCTTCATCTTCGTTCTCAGTGATCTCGCCAGTTTTGGTTTATATCATCATCATTGGACACGCTGGATGGGATGGCCTTCTTTTATCGGAAATCGTAGCTATCATGCAGCAAATAAAAATAACCATCATTGATTTGTGTGCCGCATGCTAGGTCAACTAGTTGATTGCTGCTACTACCAGTACTATAGTTGAAAATTTGTAAACAAGCTATATATATATATATATATATGTGTGTGTGTGTGTGTGACTTGTAATCATCACCATCGGTAAACACTGCTGAAGAGGTACCAGGCTTTATTGTAGAAGCTTTATTGGTTCGTTATGACAATGTCGGCAATTGTAAGAAGATGTGACGAAATCGCTGGAGCAGATATGGCTCAATGCTTCGCATATAAATAGTGGCATTTTTTAAGATATAAAAACATTGTTTCATTATTCGTATGTGCACTTTTCTATTGAACTTCGAGTCGCCTTAAGCTGCCTCGTTGGTCTTTCCGTCCTTCGGATTCGTGTCCCTGCATTGAGATTATGCTTCGCGATTTGCCCAGACGACGATAGCGCCAATTAGCGGCCCACGAGAACTCTACCGTTTACCGAAACTGGCCTTTCTTTTTTATGTTGTAGGGAACGGTGATTCTGCGACAACGAGAAAAATCGTAAGTTGGTCGGGTAAAGCTTTTACTGGATGTATAAGTGAGTGAGAAGTATACTTCCGATTCATAGTTGTTCTTTGCCACCCTAACCTGCCACTGTTAGCGGTTTTTGTTAAGTGGACTGGTCGGCCGTCGTTCGATTAGATCAGGGACTTTTGAATGGAAGAAGGAAAGGGTCTATAAGCACCGAAAATCGTAGCTAGTAGTAAGTTAGCCTCTAGTCTGTCGCCAATTTGCTGGTTGGCGCAGAGTTATACACCAGTAATAAACCAAAGCATTGTTTTCTCAGGTCCGCCTCATGTTCTCGCGGCTATTTTAGTGGTTCGATGCGAATATAGCGGAGCCCTTACGGCATTGGAATTAACAGCTCAGTTAACATTGATGTTTAGAATGTACATACACACATGAAGGCATACGCATATACACATGAAAACACATTATTTTACACTCGGGTGCAGATATCGCTCTGTTCGGTGTCGACAGTCGCGACGCTATAGGCCCGGGTCTAGCCTATTCAAACATAGCACAGTTATTCAAACAGACAACAGTTGTATCATTCAGACAATGCGGGACCCATTGGTGTCTACCCATCGTCGACAAATAGTCAAGTACCTGAATGTGTCCATTTGGACTCGTCTTCTACGTCCCGTGTGTATCTATACAATAGTACATTGACAGATTATTACTTGACATAAAATACAACGGCGGCAATAACGTCATAGCAACAGAAGCCAGCGTACTGATTTCCGCATGTCAGAACTAGCTGTCAATATATATATATATATATCGACAGCTATATATCACCATATATATATATATATATATATGGTGAATAGTCACTCGAATTTCCATCTACATTACAAATTGTGAGGTTCCTCTATAAAAAGTGGAAACTAACAACTTTAAACGTATCCCTTTTGATTTTAGACACTTTGTTGACATTTTTTTAAAATTAATTTCAGGTTTTTAGTGTCTCTGGTTAATTTTTAATAAAAACTCTAATTTTACCATTGCATTGGTACTACAAAAAAGATAGAAATTAATATTAAGATAATTATGTCCTTTATTCAATGCATGTAATTTTTTTTTCATAACATAATCATTGTAGAAAAATTCTTCGAGTAATGAATAGGTTCCAAATCCTACAAAATATCGACCAGTCCTAAAATATTCAAAATTTCGAAAAGTGCCTATAATTTTATCTCAGTTCCAGCATTTCCAATAGATCTCACGGTAGTCACTATCGCACGGTCGCTTTTCACACCGCACAAAATAACGATTCCACGAAACAACATAACGAGGATAAATACAACAAATAAACATTTCGATATATCCATTATTACTAATTTTTATCCCTGCTCTCAATAACTGTTCCAACGGGTAGCTAGCCTGGTGGTAAAAGTGATAGAACATGATTACGGTACAAGGTGTACCGATGATCAGAGATCTTGGCCAGATATTTGCTAAAAACACCAACTAACCTATAATGTGAAAACTGGACAAAGGGTGTAAAAATATTTTTTGCTCGAAGTGATGAGATCCATCATATATCGGACGTGTGTCTGACGCCTTTTCACAGTTCTGTAGCGCTTGGCGTCGAAATTTTAAGGCCCCTAAATTTTGCAACTACTCCGTGTAGGTATGGGTGTTCGTTGGCAAGCTAATTTATTTCCAATGTAAATTTAAAAATCGTGCCTACAGCTAATTACTACCGTGTCTAAGCGCGAGTGTACCACATGTTTCGATGTGTTGATAGTTTTTATTGTAGAGAAGAAACGTATCTGTTTTTTGCTGTTATTCACGACTGGCCAGCCGTCATAACATAAAGCACAAATTTGCGGATTCAAGACGTCGCGGCACGCAACTCAACCCGAATTTTGCGATTTACTCTTTGTCCGTCTCTGACGGTAACATCAATGGTGCCGATATCTGTTGTGGAATTTTTGTCCCCGTTCCCGTATAAAAGAATCGATTCGTTTTGAAATCGTTTAAGAATCGTCCATTATCATTCTCACCTTATCTTTTATCACTTGATAAGTTAAAAAAATAGCTCAGCTCTATCTATTCCTGTCAATCGGTCGTTCTTACACGTAGTAGACAGAGGGACCACCTTTTCAACTCGGATGAGGTAATCATTCGCCATGTATATATAGATATGTGGCAAGTGACGCTGCCAGACCACAACAAGTCAATAGCAGTCGCAACGTTGGTTTGCTGTTTCGTAATAGAGCGTATTATAATTATGAGTATATTTCAATTATAATTGTGGAAGTTCACATTGTACTGATGCGGAGGCGGAATACTCTAGGCCGCGGTAAAAGCTATAGCTAGGTCAGCCCTGGACGTTCATCGTGTCCAACATTCGTGTCACAGTCGCGTAGCCTGTTTACTGGTTCAGCCATAAATTTACTCAGTCAATTAGCTGTTCAGAAAGATAATATTTAACACGCACCCTTTATGCCTCACCCGTAAGCAATAACAACCGTACATAAAAAAAGAGCATGCTTGTTACTTGGATCAAACAGCCTTACCTCGTTACGATGAGGTCACGTAAGGACTTGTGGTCAATGGGAGGCTACGTAATGATGCAACTACGTGATGGAAATAGTAATAAAAATAGCGATTCATCGGATAAAATCTACTTGGCATGAGATAGAAACAGGCTATAAATAGCAGAATATTTCTGTAAATATGGTTGAGCATAAGAATGGGTGATATTTAGTTACGTTTGTTTGATTGAATAAAATAGTTAATTAAAATTTTTTTTAATTTAAAAGGATACCGATTTTCCTACTAGGCTTAAGAAGTCTAAAATGCAGCTTCGCTTTAATTCATATATATAGTACTTAGTTTAAATAAAAAGAGGAACGGTCGAGCCACAAAAAAGATCGTCTAGCCAAAAACGGTTACTAAGTCTATCTTCGCACAAGGAGACTAAGCTCATTCCGTCGATATGAGCCTAATGGACGTGTGATGTGGTCTGAGTAGCGGTAAAGGATTTGCGAAAAATTATCTCCCAAGACTGGATTGCCCCTTGTCTACATGGGGCGTATTAGAAAACTCTGGTTAATCGACTCAGCACCAAACGGCATTTTGTAAAGTTTTCTTTTTGTCGTTTGCAAATGATGTTTCGCATTAGAAGCTGCATTTATCGGTTTTCTTTCAAAGAAGAATATAGGTCAAATATCCTATACGCTTACGCAACCGTTCATCAACAGAGTAGGCCTGGCCTATTCATATACCTGGACACAAATACGAGTTTAGAAATAAGGGAAGGATTGTTTAGGATTGACTTATAGGTTTTATGCGAATCGAGATTATATATATCGAGAAATAATTTTGCTGCAACTAAATAATAAGCGCACTTGTTCAATCATGCTGTGCTCTGAAAAAGCGAATATTAGTAAGTGCCTATAATATCGACATATTATATGTATTATAATATATGTTTATTTTTATTTATATTTAGGAAAATTTTCACTGTACAATTGGATGGCTGGAGACCCTACCGAGTAGATTAAACAAAGGCTTCTTGCAGGTTTATAAATATCAATTGTATAGTTAGAATGGCAAAAAGATTCGTCTTTGGCTCTGCTATCTAGTTTAAGATAGTCCTATAAATAGAGCGAGCGTGCCTGTCACGGAATTTTTTTACCAAATCACTAAATTTAAGAGAGTTAACCTCTATATATATACGTATATTATGTTACATATACAAACACATGTATGTTCCTGTTCAGGCTTAAGCGTGTAGTACCGGTACGTATTTGGGATATTATATTAATTTAAAAGTCGCGCGAACGATTACCCTTATTTGACACAAATAATACAAGCTAACGTTATTTATGTACCTTTAAAGTAGCATATATATATTATATATATTTACTTTTTTTCAAACGAATGAATAGGAAATTATATAAACAGGGGACGCAGACGGAATCAGACTAAAATTGGAGATATACGTAAGTAGTTCATTTTTCACCCCTTATGACAAAACTATCGCACGGGCCAGTAGAACGTTAGTATCCGCATCATTGTCGTCACTCAACGATCGATATGATTACTTCAAGCCATGAAACTCTTTACTGCTTTAACAAAATCTTAAATAAAGGGGAACACTCTGTTTTGTGCAGTCGTCGCATTTCTTGCGACGATTTGTTTTTTGAGGCGAGGCGCTGTCTGTTTGACACGCACGATTTGGGCAACGAAATGTTTAAAGTGCAAACCATGCGGGGGCACGTTTTTTGTTGTAGGACCACGTAGGCAGGCGTGACTTTCCGCTCTTTTCTGATATGAACGGACAAATCCCCCCGCGCGCCCGCGGAACCATGAACGTCTTCCTCTCAAATTTCGTTCTGCTGTAAGGTTACTTAAAATTCCCACAGCGATTGCGCCAATCAGGTACTTCCTTCCAATCCGCATCTTTGCCAAGAGCCGGTGATCACGGCACCCTGTGTTCGCCGAACACGGCGGCTCCTTCATGATTGGCAACCACAGCTACACCAGAGGGAGGGAAGATCAGCTAGTCCTATTTCCAGCTATAGAAAAAAGGAACGAATGTAAGAGAGCGAGGGTAGAGAATCAAAAGAGTCGCTTTGTCTAACGTTCCTCTTCCCCGGATCCGAGATTTAGGGATCTGACCGTTGCCATGCATAACACTACGTTGCAAAGATGCAAGGATGAATAACAGGTGGCCTAACGGAAATAAAGAACGACACTTGCCTAGCCCGCCAACCCGTTCGCCAGGCACCCAGCTGACTTGCCTAAGGGCCTGCCTTTCGAATGAGACCAATCTTCTGCCAGCGTCCTTGTGTCGAAAGCATTTACCGCCTTTAGCTAACTCAGCAACGGACGAACAGTAACAAGCTTGGACAATAGCAGCTTCTATGAGCAAGTATTAGACGAATAGCAGCAGGCTAACCACCCAGGCATACCAGGCCAAACAATGCAACGAGTCTGTCAAAAAACAGAACCTTTCTTCTGATTCCTTGATCGCTGACTAAGTCTTCGTGACAGCCTAAGCTCGAAATAGCTAGTTTTAGCCTGAAGGCCGCCGAGGCTATTGAGAGCGACAATAGCAGTTCCGTCCACCCACAGTTACGTTGGATTTGCCTTCTTTGTTCATCATGGTGGCTCAATGCATTGCCATTACAACAATTTTAGACAACATGGTTGTGAAGCTCAAAACCTTTCGTTGGTCGACTCACGATGTGGGCAAGGCAGTTGCTTCGACACGTACGTACTTCATTGAGGGTCACGACGGAAGGTGCTGTCGTCACCTTTTGGTGTGGCAACCATTTGGCGTGTGATGGTAAGTTGTTCAGTGCTCTCCTTACCTTACTGCCCCCTCTCTCTTGTTTTTTTCTACTCCACGTTGCGATTTTAGCTAATGCAACTTCGAAACGAAAAAGTAAAGCTTCGCGTTTCGCGACCAACGTAGGAGGCATGCCTTCAATGTTTTAATTTACTAGTTTACCAAATCTTTTGCCTGAACCTCTCCTATATTCTGTCACCGTTCTTTGTTTAGTCGTTACCTACAAGTTTCTGAGCATTGGCTACGTTGCATTGGATTCAGCTAAATATCGGCACGAAATCTTGTAGTTCCGTCAGGGGCGCTTCCCACCTTCTTTGACTATCTGACGGTGTTTCGCTTTAGTACGGTACGGTAGTTGCTCAATTGGTAATTCTGCCAGACGCGCTTATCTAGTGGAAAACGGCAGCCCAGTGACAAACCTTTGCCAGACTTACCAACTCGGTAAACTCTGCTGGCGGCTAAGCGACGACAACCTCCGACAATTTGGAGCATTTTGGTCGCTCTACTAATTTTGTTGCCTGAGCCATTCATCCCATTGTTGCTCCTGCAGCAGCTGCAGCATAGTCCTGGTTGACTGAAGAAGTCCGAGACGCGGCCACTATAGTCTTATCTTCTGTCTGAGAAATATGTCTCTCGAGGACGACACTAAAGATCTCAAACTGGCCATGCGGAAACGTAGAGTAGCAACAAAAGCATCCGAACACAATAACTGGAACCTTATGAGGAACAACAGCACACGACCCAGCAGAAAAACTTCGATCGAAGGCAAAAGTAATATGTTGCGAACCGCAAAAGAAATAACCTCGCTGATATGACGCAGACAACTCAGTAACAATTTAGGTCTCCTGCATTACCTGTTTTATTATGTAGGTACACATAGTATATTTCTTAGCCGCTAGAAGACATTCTGGGATTATTTTATCGATTATTGTCCGATTGTAGATTCACACTTTCCAAGAGAACGCCATTGTTTGACCTCTACCTATATATATACGCCACCATGTGCTTGACGCTTTTCCTTCATTTACCCAATGACCAGTTCGCAATTCTGTTGTATTCCTACGAATATCTTGTTGCGTCTCCCACTCTGCTGCAAAAAAGGACTGCATACCAGCTTGGACTTACTGTGTTAACGTTCGCCGTTCATTCTCGGGCTGGGGGCTTACCACTAGCGTACGGTCAGGTCTTAGGCTCACCAGCGTGGTCACGTTGAAATAAGTAGAGCGGCAAGAACATCTCGATAAGACCAGCAGCAGCAAAACTGAGCGGGAAACCGTAGTTTCCAACAATAACGACCCAATTTCCTTTGAAGCCGTCCGTACCATCACTGTGACTAACGGAACGGTAACATCTTTGCATAGCATTTTCCGCTGTACAAACCTCACCGTGTAAGCGTTCCTCCGTTACTATTTAAGCAGGTCTATGCGTGACCCTGGATAACTGCCGGTGTCCCTGACTTTGCTTTAAGCGACTTTCGGTTACTTGCTCATCTATACACGGCTTGGAACATAAATTTTGTTTAAGCACCAGCTCGAGGACCAGCTAATGTTCCGCCTAGTTAGGCAAGAGGGGCCGACGCGCCGGAAACTTGCGTTGCTCATTTTTACTCATAGACTCATATCATATTGTCAAACCTCGTATAAGGTGCTGCGCCTTGGCGCAGTACATGAAAAGCAACATTACCGCGCCTGTTTCGGTTACCCTATGGCCCTTAAGACAATTGCCACAACGATACTGAGTCGCCTTTACGCGTGTCACCGATAGGTAATGACAGCTGATGTTACCCGCAAACGCGCACTGCTTTTTGTCTTCGCTTTTCGGTCTCAGCCTGCCTCCTCATTCGCAGCATTTCTTTCCCTACACAAAAACGACGTTAGCAAAGAAAAAGAAGATATAATTTATTTTCGGAACTCAAATCAGCTCGTAATCTTTTTTTCAGAGCAGACTGAAGCGTATGATGAACGAAGGTCAGTGCTCGTGTACAGAGAGAATACTAGAGCCGCGACCGCGGCCATTCTCACCCATTTTAGCCTAGGCCTCACCGCCTGATTTCGTAGCACAGGTGTCCCGCTTGCCATTCTCGTTTTTTCCTTCGTACCTTGCTTTTGTTTTTTATTTAGCCTTTGTGCGACCTCTGACGGAAAAGTCGCACCGTTCACTTTCAAGAGTTGTCCCAACGTTACTTACTGCACGGCCGTTCAACGATTAAGATGAGGAAGAAGTTGGTGGCATGAAGGGCATGGACAAGTTTCAGCGGCAGCGGCGAGCGAAACTAGGCCAAAATGACACGGCCCTATTGTGACGCAAGTGCCCTCTTTGCTAAGCCCGTGATGGACGAAGAACCTGCAGGACACCCTAAGCATTTACGTTCCGCATTAGTTTTTGGGCTGTTCAAAGCGGCCGCCGCAATCGACTGCGAAAAACTAATATCCAGTCTGATATCTGGGATCACGGACAAGGCTAAGAAGAAAAAGACGGTATACAAATGTGTTGAGTCGCCAATGAGCTACGCCGACTACGCTCCTATTAATATAACACCATTAACTATATTAATATATAACCATTAACTATTTAGGTAGGCTATACACCATCGGAAAAAACAACGTAAACGTCTTGTTTCGACATTTTAATTATACATTAATATAAAAAGCCTGTACGTGTCTATGACCGCACAGCTTTCCTGACTTTCAGCCTAAATGTCTAAGATGTATTAGAGTACATTATTAAACGGACTAACATATGCTCGTTGGAAGGTCCTATTGAATCCTGCGAAATAGTTATGCCATGCATCTTTTCAACACGCTAACAATTTAATATTCCACTATTACTGTAGAAGTTTACTTGTCCCGTATCCGTTCGTTTCTCCTCTTCCATTAGCGCTGCTCGAGCGACTAAATTACGAAAAAAGAAGTTAACAGAATCATTATAAATAATATTATAATGAATTTTTCGCAGGCCTGCTGTCAACAAATGCACAGTGTTTCCATTGCCGTCGCCTCCTCGAAAGACACGGTTTTCATAGAACATTTTTGAAACACAAAGTTCCAACAATGACGAATATAGGTCCCCTGTAAAGCTAACCATTCAAGGCTTTCACAAAACTATTTTCGACGTGGTGGAGGAAATAATACAGTTCAACAAGAAATTCTTCAGGCGAACGCGCACGTACTTCAGAACGTCTCGTGTTATATTCAGAATCTGAGTTTGTAGCGAAGCTATTGCTGGCAGACTGTAGGTCATGGACGAGCCTAGTTTGCTTCGATTTGCTGATCAATCGAATGTCCTAAATAAAGGCGAAATAAAATTGTTCAAATATGGTATCATGGCTAATGCAAACCTTGTTGAGATCCGTCATCACATTTATCCGCACTTTATAGATTCCCGTCTTCTTGTCAACGCAAAATTAAAGAGAGTTTAACGTAATTAATAGGGTTCGGCAAGATGTTTAGCTTCTGGAGGGCTGAATAGCCATCGTGTGACAACACCAAGCAGTACACGTGTCGAAAGAAATAGAGTGTATCAGACGCTTTCAGTCAAGACTTCACGCTGACGTAGGGGGGCATTTGCAGTAAATATTTTGATGCTAGGTACGTCTTCAGTTCGTCGTGTTCAGAGGCAATTTTTCCCAGATCACTCTCCTCAGTCCAGTGGTATTTGAACCGTAAAATCAAAGGCCATTGTAGCGGCATCCTCTAAACGTGCAACGCACAATATAGCATTTAAGTTTGGAAGTATGAAACGTGTCGATGTAGAGCTGCGCTTGCCACGTGCATTTCAACACAACAATAATACGAGCAATAAGAAACAAAGCCATCCGTAGCAGCAACAGCAGTATTTTAACAGGTACTTCAAAGAGCACCCCACAAATTGAAGTCGAATCGAAGCAGGCCGTTATCACTCAGCGGTGAGGTCTACCCCCCCTAATGCACATGTGTGCGCCTGTACCAATCATCCAGATTAGCACAATAGATCACAAAAATATGCTTAGCAAACTCCAGTTGCACTATGGACCGGCAGCGGGTTGGAAAATACAAAAACACGCTAAGTTGCCCGATATCAATAGACAAGATGGGGTACAATTTTTAAATGCCGCCATTACAATACAGTAGTTATCGTCGTTATAATCAGACCTAATTTACTTCGACTTATCGATTTATTACGTGAGGCTTTTTGTGCACTTTTAAGTGTGATACAGTATACGATATGCCAGGCATCATCCGACAATATATATTAATCTAACTAACCGAAATTTTCGGTTGATACCACTTTCAAATATAATAACAAAACGACACGTAAAATAGCTTTACTCTTTATGTCGGATACCATTCTTATGGCGACGCCACAGTGAAACGCTAGCGGCTATATATATATATAGTTCTGCAGAATTCACCATTTCGTCATTCTGTTCAGTAACCAAATTCTATTCGCTTGCAACAGACTGACGGCCGATTTACGTCAGGCCATCAATCCATTGAAGGCTCTAAAAATAGCCACTGAAAAGTAACTCGAACTGATAGCTTGGCTCAAGCGTTACCAAGCTAAACTGCATAAATGGAGAGGGGGTTGTTTTGTATTGTTGAAATAAACTCTACCAGACGCGTCGGTTAAACTATACAAATGGGCGAAAGTCGCTTTGTCCTACAATAAGATAAAACAGGCGCTTCTATGGCAAACACCGTTCCATACCCTCGCTCTAAACATTTCTCCTTGACTTCCCATTCATACGGATATAGACTATATATGTATGTATGCAAGAACAATACTTCCTCGTGTCGATAGGCAATAGAGAAGTTTCACATAACTTTCGCTCGCTTGATTTCATTATGGCGTTCGCCTGTCTGCGGTTTTCTTAGCCTCATACGACGCTTAGTCGCTTTTGAAGCATCACCCCGCGCTATATTGCTAGCTGAATGCGGTGCCTTCGTTGTAGATATGTCCCATTGCACTTCATTCACAATATATATATATATATATATATATATCTATCTGATGAATATTTAAACGCTCGTTGCATGAGTTGTTTTTTGCTGACAGGGATGAGCTGAGCAATGGCGGAGGGCTACGCTCGACTGGAATTTGTATTTCAGGCAAAAGAGATCTGTTTGATGGAACCCAGTGTGTGAAGTACTTCTTTCACAATGTCGGAGCTCGTTTATTATCTATCAGCAAATTGATTTAATTATTAAGAACAATTCGCGCATTACATATGGATTACAGTGTATCGAACTAACTTTACTAGGCTTATAAGCAGTTTCGGGAAAATTTTCTAAGTTCTTTTAGAACTGACAAAGCTTTTCTAATATTTCTATATATATATATATAATATGACTAGTACTATTATGATTCTCAAATAGACTTCATATGAGCGAAATTTTAGTTAAAAAAAAAAAAAAAGGTTTTTGGTGAAGATATAGATAGGGTAACTAATGTCTGCTTGGGGAGCAATAGGCAGATTGTTTATCATTTCATCATATCAAGGGACCTGATATATTTGTAATGCGTCGTTAATATCCGACTTATACTTAGACTAGAGAATTAGCTTCTGCGGATACGGGTTTCACAGGCAAACGTAATTGGCGACAATTATAGAAACATATTATAGAAATAATGCTTGAAGCATCCTCCATATATGCATAGTGTGTCTCCTTATGCTTAGCATAAAAGAATATAGCGGATAGTTAGATTAGAATGCTATTCACTATGTACCAAAGCTTGTTTGAAGAACTGTTTGTATGACATCGTAGACCATGATTTGTAAAATCCAGAGTTTCCGCTGGGGTCCAGTCGGAACAGATGTATATATATATAAGATAGGAAATGCAAATTCAGACAAACTTTGGCCAAATATCGTGCGTTGATCCCTCACGAGGAGAAGGCGAGTTCTTTTTAAAACAAAGCAACGGGCGAAAAACATTGTTTTTAGGACTTCGAGCAAAAAAATAGATCAGCCATTACCTAATTTTTCTGTATTTGATAAGCCCTTACCGAGATATAAACATTTTTTTAGACATTCACTTTTTTTTTTTATATGACTGCGCCTTTCTGGCCGTTTTGAACTTTCGTGTGTTTAGGACGTTTGGCCTGTTATAAGTTGTTTAATATATGTTTAATTGGAGTGTTTTGTATATAGCGTAGTTACTAACAAGTTTAGACGTGCTAATATCGCTTGACAGACGATTACTATTAAACCGTTGTTTACAGATTATAAAAAATAAACGTGACCGTTAGAAAGGATACTTTGAAAACACATAAAAGACTTGGTTGAGTTATCGTTGTTTAAACAGAGTTTTAAAAACCACTTAAAGAAAAAGTCCGGATTTAGATGCTTCGCCTCTGTATATAGATATGCGTTTTTCTGCTATAGGGTTTTAATAAAATGAGCTAATTCTGGCTAGGAGAACAAGAAAAAGTTGTCACGCCTGTCCCCAACGCGGTACGGCAATTATAAAGGAAAATTTTTTACAGAAACTTCGTAACAAGCCCTAATAAATCTTCCCAAAACCATCACTGCCGCCCATTGCCGGCATTGCGTATTCTCAATATGCAGTCAGCACATTGTATCTTCTATTTTTAGGACTGATACGCCATTACACCTGCTACATTAAATTACCGTTATTACCACTCAGATATTCTCCAAGGAGTATAGGTAGGTTAGTCGTCGCTTTCTACTCGAAACGTGTTCCCATAATACATAGTTTTCTACGCTTTGAGCTTCGTTTGTCGATTGGATATCGGGATTGGGATTGGGATCGGGAGGATAACGCAACACCAGACAATCCTTCCCAATTGAGTATAAGCGAATGTACGATTGCATGTATAGCACGTTTGCCTGCAACGCTCCGATCGTGCTGAAACACTTTCTTCCGATGCGTAATTCAGACCTTTTTTCGCTGCGTGCCGCCCGATTTGGGCAATATCAACACAGGCTACACTCGAGTCCACCGGCGTCGCTCAGGTGAGACCCAATTTTAGTGAAAATGTACTTTTTCTTTTTTATATCTTCCTCCGGCATCCCATAAGCTGTAACAGCAGCATAATGGTGCTCCGACATTAGTAAAAACTATTATAAAGATAATAGGAAATTGCTTCAATATTATACTAGGAGAAAACATACTTCGGCTGTCACCTCATCACTAAATACCGCAATGCGACCTTTTGATGCAGTTTACCATCACAGCAGTCAAATCACATTCACACTTATCCCTTATTTAGACGGACGTGTGTCTTACCGGCTCAGGAACATAACTGAAGGTCTGTCGTTAACGTCTCTAGAAGTAAGCTATGCGGAGCGGGAGGTGTGGGCGGGAAACGTTTGGGAAACAGCCACAAGGCAAACGCAGAGGGGAGTATTTGGTCATCAAACAGAAGCAATTTCCCTCTATACGTACAGGAAAAATGAACAGGAAAGAGGGAAACGTTGCCGCCAAGTTACAGTCTCTCAGGGTTCACTCTCAGTCGGAAAAAGAAAACGACCGGGCATGAAATGAGAAAGGTCTATCTCAAGTGGTTGGCAATAAAGACTTTTTCAATAGCAATAAAGACATACGGTTTACCATAACAATCAACAGGGTCCCGCTAGTACAATATTCAATGAAACACGCGTGGGTTACATTTTTTTGTTTTAGCGCATGTCTCCAAGGAAATCTATCATATCCTGACACAGTCGAGAACCCTTGCTACAAGTTGACATTAATTTGCTCACAGGTCCAGGCAAACACCTGACAACTGAAAAACCCAACGGCGATGCGACACAACAGAGTTAATTAAAAACAGCGTGATTGTTCCATTAGTGTTCGTAAGTTGTTAAAGGTTTTTCCCTTTTCCCTTTTCTGTTTTTCGAGATGAACGAAAAGTGCTCATGTATAGAGAGTGACGGCGGCGGCTAAATGCACCATTTTGCATAGCAATACGCAATTTTACTTTCTGCCGGTTACGCGCTATGAACAAATTACATGTATTCTGACCATCGCCTTCTCCATTGAATACAACGCATTTTGAGCCAGTTTTAGTTATTTCACTGCCGTATTTAGCATTGGGTAATAACGGCGACCTTGAGCCAGAGCGGAACCCTTAATTATCGTGGCGTGTACAATGAGCAAATAGGTGGTGCTGTGGAGATGCTAGATAATGCGCCCTTAAAATCGATAGACGTTTTATATATAGAAACTACTTACTCCCAACGGTATTTGACGTTGTAGTTGCACACAGAAACGTAGAAGATTTCGCGAATAGGTAATCATATGCCTATCATAAGACATTACAGCCACCGTCGGTTGGCCAGACCTAAGGGCAAGCCGTGTCATGCTTACCGGATACGTAAAACGGAACGGCTAGTGCACTCTGCTTAGCTGTGAGGTTTCCGGGTCACATCACCTACCAGTAGCATCTAGCGAAGAACACGGTAGAGTTCAAGGAAATTTCTCGAAGCCCCCTTCCTCTAGGCTTTTCTTGTACCTGCAATAGCGCTCTTCTGCACCTTTTGCTATCATAAGTGCACATTATCGTTTCCGACGTTCTATTTTCGATAGAGCGCGCTTGACGAGTCTTCTCTAATTAGATTCCTCTACCATACCTATTTCTTCCTTAGTCGAGCCATTGTGTGCTGTTGTTACTGAAGATAAGCACGCAATGAGCAACTGTAAACAAACAAGTAATAATAACAAACCTAAATGTACAATAAGACTAGCCTCTAAACGTTTGCAAATCAGCTACTTGGTCAAGTGCAAGTCATGTTTTAAGAGCAAACAGGTCGTGATTTTGAAGGAATATGAATCCGTATTAGAGGGAATGGTGTTTATAGACGTTTCACATCTTTAAAGGAGAAAAAATTCGTAGGAACAATTGTTTTAGGATCTCATATACAATGACTTTGTCGAATATTAACGTGTAAGCTTATCACCGAACTTAGACCATTGTAAGTTAACAGTAAAATCGGTCCGAGAGGAGTTATCCTAGAAATGATTGAACTTAAAGCACAGTGGACAGAGAGCCATGTAGATCGATGTGTCAAATTTTTCGATTTAATTTTATAAAGCACACTATTTTAAATCGTGGTTGCCAGCTAATACGGTATATTTTATTTCATAAAACTGGGCTTGATAGCGTATTGTTTACCCACTAGAAACTTAGCACGACAACACTGAAAAAGAGCCGTTTGGAGAAGTTTGCGTACAGATTTTCATTGCACTTATAATCAAAAACATTTTCTTATCTCGTCTTCGGTATTTTCCACAATAAATCTCATTGTTGAGTAGCGGCCTTTGTTTAAAGTTGTCAGGCTTTAAATGTTGATCACTCAACGACGACCATGCGTATGCAAATGCAACTGTTCATTAGAAAGGTTTTCCACACTATAAAAATGCATATAAAAAAAATATGCATTTTTAAGCAATTAAATTTTGTGATATTTAGGGTTTTCACAATTGTCCAGGGGGTTCTCTCGTTCTCCGGTAAATCCCCCGAGGAATTAAGTTCGAGATTAGGTCGAATAGTGAGCTTTGCTCGTGGTGCTTTGCGTGTCTGTACGTTGTCTCTCTTACGGTGACTTGCTGAGGAAAACACCGATTCCACTTAAAGTCAACGATAAATAGATAACCCGCTTTACAGATGATCCGTTCGAACGTGTCGCTTCTCGATCATTTGATACTAAATAACTCCTTCTCAATAAAGCCATCTAAATACACCACGACACAGAAATAGATTCTAGAAAACACCTGTAGAATTTCAATGCACACACCCTCTAAAATAAATACGTTTAGCACATATGCTAATGAGTCTTCCAACTAAGATTCTCAGATTTGTCACATTGTTTTTTTCTTTCACCATGGCAATGGTCTTCTTGGTTTCACAATTGGTATCGCTCCTCAAATGACCGAACATATTCACCACCGGTTCAAGGTAGATTCTGTTCCTTCAGCGTTGCTCAGAACGAGGTAATATGGTGTGCGGTCTTCAGGTCACTACCTTAAAGATACGATTATCGTCGCCTTTATCCTTCTGAACGCTCTGTCCTTCTGGAGTAGGCAAGTTGGCGAGCTGGCAAGTCGTCATCTGGGAAAAAATGTTCTATAAACAGATCGCTACGCGGTTCTTGCGTCATTGACCCCAGCGAAGAATTATGAAGAACTGAATATAATTGGCCCACTGACGTTCGTGGTTATGTAGCGAATTGAGGGACGCCATATATCTATAAAATCGGATATGACAGTCGGCATAACTTAATCTATTTCTTCTAATGAATGAACTTTATTAAAAAAAACAATTTCGTAAGTATCGCAAAATTAATAGTGATTAGAACGACCGTATCGTTCGTGCAACGTTACGTATATTTTACGCTATATTGTGTTGATTATTTTCCGTAATTATTGGTTTATTTAATTCGTGTGTATGTTATATATAGCTGATGGGTAAGAAATAGCAAAATACAAATTTACAGTTGGCGTTTGTTGGGGGGGGGGAAAGTCTGGCTAGCTCATTGAATGGCTAACTAGCTTATTAGTAAGTCATTCCAGTAAAATGGTACAGCTTTATTTGCTAAAATATTCCTACTACTTTGCCGTTCGGTGATAGGGTAGGAAACGATTCATAGAACGGCACGCCATTTATATACGATAGTTGCTGTTCAACTCTGGCGATAGATTGGGTTAGGTTTGAGATGTTAGAAATCACTGCCGGTCTGATTGTTAACAAAGTTGATGTGGTCTAAATTTAATATCTATTTGTATATGAACGATAAGTGGCTAAAGTAATTATGTTACAGTAATAAAATTAGACTTTCTTAACCCTGTTCATGGCCATCTGACAAAATAACTTTGGCCAATTTGCAGCATAAGTGCCCCAAGCACGAAAAGCTGGCTAAGAAGAGAGCACATATAGTTAGGGATAACGCAGGTAAGGCAGCAGAAGGGTCTAAGCCGATTTGAACAGAGTCTGCTACAATGGAAGCTACGAGAAGGCCACGCTTACCAACGTACTTCAGGTCCACTATTAGTTACAGCAAAATTTCCTTATTTGCTCGTTACATAGTATTTTTTTTTTTTAAGCTTAGCTTAGATTTCATCAGTATAGAAATCATTTTCGTCGAATGAGTATGGCTTGTCCCCTTTAAGTAGATATGCAAGTTCTTCACACAAAACTATGGCAGGGTGTTTGCTTACGAAATGTATGGACGCGTAGTGATCTATCAGCGAATCCAAGCACAAACATAGTTTGTTTCACGCCGAAAACTAGCCGTCTAAAACAACGTTCAAAGGCGGTACAGGAGGTAAACATCGGAAAAAAGTATTTAATTAAATAGATATGTGTGAGGGCTTCAATAAGTTCCGCCTATTTTAATATGGCGTATCCATTATTTTCTGTTACATGAAGAGATCATTGTTTCTCTAGAAGCACTTAGACAGAGAGGCAGTCTCATGAGATTCATAGAATCAAGAATGAAAGGCAACGCCGTAATCAGACAGACGATCATCGAAAAACAGGTGGTCTATTAATGAGGTTGCCCGGGTCGAAACGAACGATAAACGAAGGTAATTTTAGCAATTGGTTTACGCATCTGTCACAGACGTTTTTTGAATCTCTAGACACTTTGCTATGATGCTGATAATAGCGATGCTTAGCGAATCTCGGTTCGTTGAAGTTTATGCAATACATGGTTGAACTTGAATTTTCGCTAACGTGTAACTTTAGAAACGAGCCTTCAAAGCTTGAGCGATGTACATTGCATGCTTAGAATGTGACGCATAGAATCATTCTAGTCGAGCATCTACGCTGACCCTATTGCAAGAAACTTAATTATTTACCAGTCTTTTATCAAAAGAGCAAGGCTGTTATGGCACCGTTATTTTGGCAATTCTCTGTAACGGGATCAATGTTTACTCATAGTTAACACCATAAATTTTACTTCTAATACTATAATACTCGGATACTGATTTGATACATACATAAAAATGTCAAATTGACTTTATGGAAAAGAAGTTTTTTTTTTTTAAATATATATTTTGTTTGTTGATTGCAACGGTAGTAAGTGACGATTTCAAAGGAGAAAATGTCGTGCTAATGAATGATAGAGGCATCTTGTGCTCCCGATATCTCTATGAGGAAAGATCTAGCTAATGCTGAGAAGAGTATTATACTATTTGACGCAATGACCATGTCTCTTGATGACCCACAGTATCTGGTGGTAAGTGATTTTTACTTAAGCCGTACATTTTAATTACACACAGCTGTTTGTATACTGTATACGCTACTTAGATACTTTGTTAGACTTTGTTTAAGAAAAAAACTAGGTTAAAAAATTAGGAAGATACAATGAACTGTATATAGTAATAGTATTCTATTTAGTCTATACGGAGGTGCGTCACTCTCAGGTTGTCTGTAAGATGAACGTAGCAATTCAATTTAGCTGGATCTATGTCTGGTTGCTACCGGTTAATTCACTAAGTAAGTTGATCTTAACTTCAAAGCCAACTGCCCCTACAGCCCACTTAACTATAGAACTAACGAAACACAGTTGAAAAATGTGCACATATCCCAGTGCATTATGTAAACACATAGTGTTCCCGGGTAGTTTGTTTAAGCATTGGAAGTGATATAAAGATTTTACGCTTTCCCGAATTCTATGAATCGTGTGCACAATTCGGTGTCTATTTCAAAATGGTCATCTCTTGTACAATGATTTTTGATGACTTTTGGACAATGGCAAGCCTTACGTATGTCCTAAGTGTACTACAGGCAAATGCGTTGCCTTGACATGCGTTAATCGTCAATCGCTTTTACCTGGTCGTGTCGCTCTACTATACTTTTTATTGCCTTGCCAGTTAGCTGAGTTGTAACTGTGCTGCCACTGAAGCCTTTTGATACACCACAATAGGACGCTGTTATTTTTGGCCTGACATTGCTTCGTGGAACCGAATCAATTGTGTCCACTAAGCTGCTATCGAAGACTTCTACTTGATGTATCGATAAAAGGAAGGACATCGAAGTGACGATCAATATGTGTTGAATTTATCAAAATCATATCTGTCAGTTACTAGATGTCACAAAATTAATCTACTTCTGTCTGAATTACGTACACGTTTAAAGGCAAAACTGGGACATGACGATCGCGTCAGTATCAGCGCATTTAAATACTACTTCCACCAGCTGACTCGCACTCAGACTCACCATCTTTGCTCCATGTCGCTGTCGTAACGCCGTTCTTATCAATGTAGACACAACTAATTGTGTTCCCACAGTTAACGTTCAGCTTTCCTGAGGAACGGTGCTTGCCAGAGCTCTTGAGTGAAGCGCATGGAATATTATGCTGGGGGGCACGGGGGCCTGGGCCAACGTGACCACCTTTGGTCGGTCCTCGGCCGTTTGGCGGTAAGATATGTTGCACCGAGTGCAAATGGTTGTGCAGATGGTTTTGCATATTTAGTGGAATAGGCAGAATGGTAGTTTGCAGATGTGTGTGAAGATGGCGAGGGGAATGTGATTGCACCTGCAACGGTTGAAGATCGCACAGTTCGTGTGTGTGGAGATTCTGCGATAACGCAGAGTTCAGGTGACTGGGGTCCTGAAACATGAGTGGAGGTGGGGGATAGGTCGATTTTGGAAGTCGAGCTTGCTCCGAGATACTTCTGCCCTTTAAGATCTGCGTCGCCATCCTACGCCTGAAATGCACAGCAGATCAATGGCAAAGAGAACTGAGTGCGGGGTAACCTTGACGCATTCATGGAAGGGATGCCTATAAGAATAATTCTGTGTGAACGAAGAGGAAAACAACTTCTAAATCATAACAGTGGCTGTAATTATCAGAGCGGGCAGATAACCTCGAACGTGAATCAAATTGAAATTAAATAATAAAAAATGTTTATTTAGGTAGCTTCACGAACAACGTTTTCGATGAAGTTAACGGTGCTTCATAATACTGTGTACATTTTTACAAAGAGAACACTTTGCAGATGTTAAACATATATTTGAATTAAATATAAAGCTACCAATTAAAGAAGGCGTCACCTTCGGTGGCTGGCTCATGACGCGACATCATCACCTTCTACTGTCCTAAGAGAAACCTACTTTTTATCTGTCCTTAAATAAATTCGCTCAAGGAAGTAGCTCGTCGTAGCTTCTCTACTCTTGAAATACATTTTCTTTAGCATATAAACCTAACTACGGAGTAGCGAATAGTAAACTGCTGGCCGAGATTTTAATTTTATGATCCTAGTCTCTCAGGGCAATGTAAATGAGATCGATCTTGGCAAGGCTTTTGCCAACGTTACGAAGCTCACTGATGTTACCTTGGACCATTGCTTTTTCTAGTAATAGCTTACTAACAGAAACGTCTTATTGCCACTCCTGACCTCCTACACATTCCTATTTGATGGACAAAAAGGAACAGGATGGATGCATTTTTATTGTCGATCACGGTGCATATTGTATTATAAGTAATACACATTGGTCGAAAATGAATAATTCAAATATAAAATTACAGTAATACGCTGTGAAAAAAAAAATACATATATATATATATATATATATATATATATATATATATATATATATATATGATTATCAGTAACAAAATATCTCCTATATTTTTGTTATGATTTAACCATACGTTATTGTTATCATTTATTAACATCCTTAATAGCTTGACCGTTTTGATCTATATAGAGGATCCTATAAAAAAAAACTATCGTCTTTCTATATGTGTATGGATACATAATAGTTTTAATTTGTCGCACCTAGGTGAAAGGTTGCTTGCGTTGAAACGGTAATTTTACTAATTGCTACTCCCAACACGGTCGTCACGATTCGCTCTTTAGAATGGGTTCAACCGTTTACAATAACCGCTTTTGTAAGACTGCAATATGATAATATCCCAATATCGATTTCGGGTGCTGTAGTATTTTGCAGCAAAAATATCAGTCGCTGACCAGTTATCCTATTTTCTTCCTTCTTTACGCTAATCTAGCCTTATTCTGCTCCCTTCTCGTAAACTTAGTAAACTCACAAAGAGACCGTTGAACGCTTGGGGAAAATACAACATTGCACCAATACTCTGTTATTATGCTTTGTCAAGCTTATCGAGCCTAAAAGACGCTGGCATCAATGACTCGGACGCAAATACGGCTGTATTTGATCGCCATACCATGTCTAGCGATCCTTCCACTACATATGTATATATATATATATATATATATATATATATAAAATTGGTGGCCAGCATGCGAGGTGCACATGGATCCACACCTGTACGTTTTCCCGCACGACGGAGGACGGATCATTTGAGACCGGCAAGATGAACGGCTCTCGAGGTAAGCTGAATGAACAACCGAGTAATATACTGGTATCGACGCAGTCGTTTCACTGCGTTATTGTACGTTCGTTGTCCTGGCATTACCAGCCGTGTGCAGTCAGTCGCCGCAAAAAAAATGGAAGAGGGACAAAGCGTTTGTTATTTCGCTTGCAGTAGAAAGGAGTTTAATGTAGAGAAAACTGAATTCAATAACAGGACCACACATCGCTTGGTGTGGTGTAGAATGTCGACTTACGGGTTAGGGCGATTAGGCCTGCAATCGGCAAAAATGTAGGCTTTACTTGAAAAAGCACTTGACTCAATGAAAAGCTTATTCTGTACTGTAATAATAGTAATATTAATAGCGCTGTGACAGATTATTCCCTTTGGGATTTGTTGTTAGCCGAATTTTGCCTTGCCGTGATAGGCAATAGATAGGCCACACTAAGCAACCAATACCTGTGGAGTTAGTACTGGCTTCGACGGTTTGCAAAAGGTCCATTCTTTTTGATCGCGAACTGTGCTCGGCCTTTGGGGCATTGTTTGATAACCCTACACGTCTTTTGTGTTGCAGCAATAATATTCAGAAATCATTACTCCAGAAACCACTTGGTGGCTGTCCCCATTGTTTAGGCAAGACTCAAAGGTAACACTCCACAGGGATGACACTGTACGGAACGCAATCGGTCGCTTCGACCGACGCTACAGGAGGGCCTAGATGATTCAGGCTAGATCTGGGCAGACAGCGAAAAAATCGGCAGCATTATGAACACGAGTCTGGGTCAAGGGTCGCAGTTCTCGACTCGAACGAAGTAGCTCAGCTCAATTTGACTATGTTATACAATACACAGGAACTAGAGGAACTGTACCCTAAAAGAGATGAGGAAGGAGTGTCACTTCATACAAAGCGTACCTAATGCAGAATTGGCTCTTTGATGTTTTGCTGCACGCGTATGCATGTATGTACAGCGTTCGTATGATACAAATCTCTTGATATGCCTACGGTTAATATGATTGCTCTTGCTAATATTCGGTAATGAGTTCACAGACCATGCAATATGCTATCTGTGGCCAGTACTAGCTAGATGCCAAAAGTCAGGGTCCTTTTTTACGTGCAGAAACAGCTTCGAATTTGTTAAAAAGATCACTTGTTTATCTGGCTAGTCAGCAGAAAGCACATGCTACTTCTAGATAGCTACATGACTCAATATTTAAACCTATCTACAGAGTAGAAAAACTTTCTGTCGTCTAATTTTGTGATCCAGATCCGAAACATACCTATGTATAACCACCGTCAAGCTTAGCTTCGCTATACCTAGATAACCACATCATGTTCGCTATTGTTATCTATCTAATCGGCGAACAATGCTTGCAGAAAAATCAATACAAAATTATGGAAACCACCGAGCACATATATACATGTATACAACAAAAACCGCCAGTTTTCCAAAAAATAATTTCAAAATTTTCGAAATTAAACTTCCCTTGTATATATAGAAAGAGATTTACGGTCCGGCATTAGAATCTACAAAAAAGCCGAATAACATTTTGTTGGTCGTATTTTTTTTCTAACATTTACAGATGAACGGCTTATTAAGGGCGTTGGTACACTGGCTAGCCGGATGAATGACGACGGTCACTTTATAACAGTGTATGTACGGAGGCTTGAAGCCGCTGACCTTATAGATGGAATAACAGTTTGCTCCTGATCAGTGTATTCCCTTTCATCATACACAGACTGAAAGTGCGTATTGCCATTCCAGTTGAATAAAAATAGACTACCCTGAAGTAACTTCAGAGCATTTAGTATACGGCCGAATATCAGTTTATGCGAGTCTAAAAAAATCTCACAACTCTCCACATACAACTAATAGAGATTTCTGCTGGTTTGAGATAGCATGTATACAAGGTAACACCATAGCTTGCTTGGCAGGACAGTGCATTTCTGACCTAGAATTTATAGCATACGTTTATAGTTCCGCTCTATAAATATCAGGAGCCAACGGCTGTTTTCACAGAGTTTCGATAGTGGAGAATAGCACTACGCATGTAAATACGTTTATCTATGGGCATCGAGATCCAGTCACTCTTTGCTCGCGCATCATCCGCGCTAATTATGCAAAAGGGACGTTGTTCAACATCATTCGTGCACTCTAATCAGACCGAATCTGAGGCGAGTACTGAACTTGAACTTAATGCCGTTATTCTCCTGTCCTGCTGCAGGGATCCTGCAGCGTTAGCTTGTTACAGTTATACGTTTTGCTCCATTACAAATCTTCACACCCGTATATTTTAAATAATATCCGTATTATCTGACCTATTCCGTTAGGTACGTGCTTTATTTCATTACACTATCCTAGTAGTCTAACTAAGTTGCTTCAATTGTTCGGCGACCTTGCCTCCCTTGTTTAGATACAGTAACTCAGTCATTTCACCAAACTCTCCTGTAACTTTAAAGCAGCTTGAAAGACCCTAAATGGCGCAATGGTTACCTGTCTGTCTACTGAAGTTAGAGACACGTAAGATGGCCTCGAGATAAAAACCAGCCGCAAACACTTTTCTTTTCGTAGTCGTCTGACATAGTACGTAACTTAGCCAATAGAACTTGAAGCAATTAAGTTGTCACCGTCCTTTTCCTAATCTGTTACCCACTGCGGTTATTCCGTGTACCTGAATAAAAAGGTAAAATTTTGTTATCCTTCATAGGTATTTTAGACCGCTTTAAAAAGTAATCGATTTGAGTCAAAATCCCGCGAAAATAATGCCATTTTTGCATTTAAATGCTTCACAAATTCATTCCGTTGGAAAAAAAACTGTTTCCCAAGATGCTTCCAGTTCATTTGTATTAGGATCGATGCGACGTCCTCTATACCTTTCACCAAAACCAGTTTTCCTTGGTACAACACTTTCTTGATAGCGTTTTCACGCTTACGCACAAACAGTACTAAAAATCACTAGATTCATTTTACCATTGCCCGAAAGACCATTGTCTCACACATTTGGCAATGGTAACGACGTCTTAGGGATGACGCTTGTTCGAACCGAGCTAAGACGCTTCAGGATCGTAGAGGCGCAATAACCATTCATGGTAAACGCATAATAAAAATACTCTTTTTCGGGAAAAGAGAAAGGCATTAATTGAAAGTTTTACTTTAGAAGAAGTGGAGACAATCTGTGATTGATACTTCTATATTTTAAGACGTCTTAAGGCAACAATTCGCTTAGTAACCATGAAAATTAGCTTCATATGGTGAAAAAATTGCTTAATTTAGCAGCTGGTGGCGTTCCATGCAGGAGGATTAGGGGACTTTAGAGGAACAAAAAAATTGTGACTTTTGTTAAACCGGTCAACGAATGCTGTATGCGTGTTGTATGTTAAGTCGTGGGGCAGATTTGAAATTCCCGGCTGTACGAACCTCGTTGTGTATATGATCCGCAGAGAGTCATTCGGCAGCTATCTCAAATCAAATCCCCCGAACTTCAGAAAACAACAATGATTTTTAGGTAAACAGTTTGATTTCCGTAAGGTTATTAAGGATCTATAAAACTAGAAGACGTCAAGTGTTCGACGAAACCGACTATAGAAAATTATTTCTTTTCTAACTATCTTACGGTTGTAGGATTCCGTTTCTGGAGATGGAAGAGTTGATTTGCTTTAAATATCTCATCTACCGATATTTTTAAAGGATACGTAAGTGTAAAGAGCTTTGAAAATATCAGTAATTTTTGGACTTATACATACGATAACTTAACAACGAGAGTGTCTATATATATATATATATATAAAGCAGTAAAATTTAAGAAGAACAATTTAATATTGGGTTGCTGAAAAGATACTGATTGTTTTTCATCTATATTACTCTAAAGTACGTATGCGTCGTATGTGACGTAATGTGGGTTGCGTCGGGTCGGGTCGGGTCGGGTCGGGCCGGGCCGGCGTTTGTGTCACTCGAAGGCTAAAATCCGGCAGTAGCAGGTGTGTTAAAATCGTTAGAGTTTCTTCATTCAGACTTAAAATAGAACGCTTTGAAGCTGAGTGATGTTTTTTTTTTACAAAATCGATTTATTTAACCAATTTTGACCACGATAAAAGTACAAATCCTGCCCAAGGCCATAAAAAAACTCGTGCTTTTTATAGTCAAGATGTGTTATCGCGACAAGCGGTATAAAAATCGTTCTATCGCGTTAGTTTTAGAAATTTCGATGCGAGAGATGCTCACCGTAGTGGTCGACCAATTACTAGCAAAAATTAAAGTAAAATTACTATGAAAGGTGAGCACGGTATCATCAAGGGATTGAACCACCATCAAACAAACATTGACGAAAGTTAACTTAATTAAAAAAAACTCTAAATGTTTGAGTATCACATGAATCGATGCAAAAGATTTACGACACATTACAGAATCGAGCCATCTAACGATTTCAGGTGATAAAAGTGGGTCACATACGATAATAACGTGCAAACTAAAGAAAGTGTTCCAGATTTGGCAAAGCTCAGGCTGATGCCAAAGGAAGTGATGCTACGTGAAAAGCATTGTAAGCTGCTGCTGCTGCCACTTGCGCAAAACGACTAATTCGGGCTTCTACAACAAACTATTGAAAAAAATCTACCGGAAATAGTAAAACGAAATGGCATTGTCTATCCCCCATAAATATGATATATTTTGGTACACTCGTAGTTGTTTTAATTTGGCTTTTATTTTGAGGGATGCGCCAAACCATCGAAGGAAGTTCTATGGTGGCACCAGAGAAATGGTTAAAGAGCATTTATCAAAATGGCACATATTTCCCTTAGTAATACTATATTCAGAATATAGAAACATTTACTTGAATTCTAATTTTTGAAAGTGGTCAATATAATGATTTCTCTGTAACGTTTCGCCGCTTCGTGGACATCCGTCGTTTGTTTAATGTGGAATCAAGTCTTGATCTATTTCTGCTGAAAACTCCCCTTTACACCTGAGACTGACGTATGGCTGTAGCGTCCATAAATAAATCCCCACTGACTACGTTCTTCGGCAACACTTTTGTAGATGAAATTGCTTGCGTCTTGATTTTTCCAAGGAATTACGATATCAGCACACGCTGAAATCAAATCAGCCGTCACTGACTTCTATTCATATGTTGTAGATGATCCGTAACTTTGAATGGCAGAGAACTTACATTAGGCTAGAAGTGGTCACTTACAACGACGACATCGACAGGGCTATATATTTAGCTTATGTCTTACGTTTATATAGAAATCGCGTGCGCAATGGCGTTATTGCATAGACGAAAATCTATTACTTAGAATATCAATGAACAGGAACGAATATATAGGCATGCCGTAACACTGAATGTTTATGTCGGCCAAAATTCAAACTGGACAAGACAAAGTTCTAATAATTAGTGAATGTATTCAAATGTCCACAGCAAATAACGCCATCAAGTTAAAGTGGATTGATCAGATGTGTCAACAATTGTTTTTGAGGCATCGAAGTTTGCGTTATCGATACTACTGTTGTCGATTAGTTTGCCATTGTTATTAGTGAAACATCAAGGAAACGTCAAGTTACGTACTTAGAATCTTCATACGGCACCATAGTGCGCCGTGGAGTACATACGATTATGGAATTAGGCTAGGCTTTTTAGGTTCGGTAGACTGCGTAGTAAAACTTATCTTAGAAGCTTCCCACGTAGTGCTCGTCTAAATCGTTGAAAATAAGTGTCGATGCATATGAAATACGCTAATAAAAATACAGGTTATTTATCTTTTATCTAGCTATATGTTCTGCTTAGGCGTTTCTTATATTACGAGAGTTTCAGCAGCTATGGAACGGTGCGAATCCTGTCAATTCATGGGTTATCTTGAAGCAAGGACGGCAGACGCTAGAGATACAGAGGTTTACTAACGGATTGTGAAAGAACTGAGGGTTCGCCCAGGAGCCCTGATGATATGTGCTGCCTCTGCCGCTGGCGTCGCTACGACTGACGTCTGGATAGTGGGCGGACGGCTTTCAGAGGTCCCACGAACAGCGCCCTCAGTGCCGACTCTGGAAACAGCTTTGTATCGCCCGAGGCCAGCGACGAAAACTCGCTCTGTCTGTCTCTTTTTGCTGCATTGCTTTAGGTTATTGTGACCTGCTTTACTGTATTTGTCCGTTGAAATAGTGCGGGTGAGTTCCTCCTTCCCTGAAAAAAAACCCGTATGTATACCTTCTTTTTTCCTTGGGCAGTGAGATTTCGCGGCTGCGGAAACCTCATGGGCGGAACTAATCTGGCATTCAGTGGAACTGAATAGAATGACGACTCTGCTCAGTACGCTGGATGTACCACAAACGTACGAGCGATCACGACGACTCAACGTACCACCTACTGTCTAGCCCGATCGAGGTTCCCAGCAGCTCCAATTTTAGCATCTTACAACCGAGGTTGTGGGGCAAATAGGGGCAGTGGCGAGAAGAAAGACCATAAGAAGGAAGAAGGAATGGTAAAAGGAAACTCCCGTTCGTTCTTTCGTCTTCGGAACGACTGTTGATTGCTGGTTCTGTCGCCCTGTCCCGATATCCTCGGCGTCGGTCTTCTAGAGAAAAAGACGTGTGTACTAAGTCGGCCGGGTTCACACGTTCCTTGAGCGATTCGATGTGATATAGTTATCCGTTGTAGAGTTGGTAGGCGGATAGGTGAAAAGGAATGGTGGAAAGTGGAGATGAGAAAGATCGAACCGGTAGACCCTCAGAATCCATAGACTGATGGATAGCAGCAACAAACGCATAGGGCTACGATGAAAACGTATATTTTTCATTTCGTTGGATGAACAATTGTCTCCAACGAGTTGTGGATTGCGGGTTTCGTGTTTTGAATTATTTGTCTCCTCGGATCGATATCGGAATTCTTTTTGATAGTGATAACAGCGCTTTGAGAAGCTATTCGCATAGAGCACGATTTCGTTCTTGTATCCCATTTTACAACGAAATTTCACAATAAAGGGGCTGTGCAGACCCGGCTGGTCTCTTTTACCATAAGGGTTTCTAAGGCTGCACGTACCACTTAGGCAAAGCTTGGATGTGTCTGCTTAAAATATCGTAAAAAAATAACGAAAAGATTTGAAGCCAGCACTCAGCAGCAGTTAGCTCGTTGAACTCGATACTGACACACGCTCGCAAAAGTGACCTACACCACATAAATTTCTATTTAAGCGGAAAAGATTCGTGTTAGGGTGCTATTATATATCTTGACGGTGCTCTGAATGACAAACATTGACCGACTATTGCGGTAGGACCAGTCGCTGCAATTTTGTTATCACGGCAGTCGACGATGCAGCCACCTCGGACAGCACGCTTGCGAGAGGATCTCACCAATGGCTCGACCATTTTACTATGGTACTTACCAGCGTCTTTTTGCGCTGATCGACTCCTCGGGCTATAACGCCACTCGTTCATGCCAGCCCCAACAACCAACGTTCATTCCGCTGCCTCGGGTTTCGTTTAGACGCAATCCTCGTCAGAAAATGCACACCAAGCACACTCGTACAAAAGTGACACTTTGGGAAGCACTTAGATACGTTCAGCAAGACAATACTGTAACTTGCAGGATAATGACTTAAACGACAATCCGCTTATTTCACTGCGGGCTTCAGAGGTGATACAACCGCACCTGATAGCCTACAAATCTAGTCTAACATGATAGGAATCTTTCGGCACCTGCTTGTAGCTGTTGGTAACACCATGAAAGTTAGGGCGAGCAATTTGGGTAACGTTTCCCATCGTATCATCGGCTTGCACCTTTAGTAGCAATAACACCACTTGTGATTTGATTCGATCCTATTATTCAGCGTAACTATTTACAATCAGAATCCGCAGCATAGAACGTTTAATAATTGTACAGTACGCCTCACTCACTAATAAATCTTTACATCTTCTGTTTCCTGTTGTTGTCCATGCGAAAACGTCCACACGATGCGATGCGTTGAGACAACGCCATTGTAAAAATGCTACATCGATGTCGAACCTTGGCGCAATCCACAAGCTCCTGCTTAATCTTCACGAGATCCCTGCGTTACTACACTCAGCTCCATAATGGGAACGAATGGAACACAGACTTCCGCCTCACTAGATCATCGTTGTTGCAGACCCCTCTCGTAATACGACAACAGTACGCAACGAAGAATACAGCACAGCCAGTGGTCACGAACGTTGATCTCTCATTTCGTTGTCCGCGACCCACTCGCAACCCAATCGGCTTCCGTCGTTCGCTAGCCTGGTGCCTGCTACCTGCTACCCCACACGTCCCGTACTTCCTTAATGGAAGCGTCGCCTGAAAGAGAAGAGAGGGTCACCCAACACAGCTTTTGAGAGGGAGGGCTGCTGTGGAGCCACTGCGAAGGGTCCAACCAAACGGCGGCCCGGTAGCAACCTAACGAAACCCCTTGCTATGCCCGGCGATCTTGTTCTGTGGGCTACATGGACACCGAGTAGTCCCCAACGCAGTCTAGCTACTCAGGCGGAGGGCCGATGGCGGGTTCTAAAGCTCCACTGCACTGCTGGCTACGGCAGCACACAACTCAGTTCATCTGCTCACTGCTGATGCTGCTTTTATTTCTATCAGTTGGTGGGCAAGTGAGGGATCTGTCAGGACCGGTGCCAATAGCGACACGTTCGACAGTCGGTTCTCCACACTGTCGTTATGCGTCCCTTTCAAGCGTCCCCCTAATAAACATTGCGTCTTGTATGTGTGCGATCTGATTAGTTCCACCGGCCTTCCCTGGGTACCTGATTACCCCAAAAGTTGTTGAGAGCTAAACATGCGGCGGCCTTCGGAAATGGAGGGAAGCCAGACTACGCCGAAGGAGACGGCAGACAAAGCAAGCAAATATCTGAACCCCGTAAACGCATAACACTTGACCCCTCCCCCCCCCCCATGCACACAACGATTACTGCTTTGCATAACCGCAAATCGTAGTTGCCGACCAATACCAAGACAGGTGGTGAAGTACCGCGGGGTACCTGGGGACAGGGTACAGTTAAACATTGACGCTAGGCGGAAGCCTTGTTGTCGACTGCTATACGACGCACGTGTCGCTTAGGAGAGTGCAGGTGAGAAAAGGATATACAAGCTTTTTACAACGAAGGGGGTGGCGTTTATCGTCAGTTCAGTACTCGCTAAAAATAATTTGGTGGTGCAGCTACCGACAACGCTGAAACGACTGACAGTTGTAATGTTGGTAGAAGATGCAGTGGTGCTGGCTGATATACAACTACATGTGTCCTGCTTCTGCTGCTTTCATATCCTCATTTTTTAACTCGTTCTGGGTCTGTTGCGAAAGTGCAGACAATTTCTAAGCCATTGCTAACGCATCAGCCGAAGTCCATGCTGCGAAGACAACTGGCGACACATAAGCTTCGGGGTTTCGCAAACGGCCCATTCCCCCCTTTTCGCCCGCATTGGTAGCGCCACAACAAACGGCCGAAGTAGCCGGAGTTTTTGTCACGTTCGCCGCTTCCATTCCAACTTACAAAAAGGAAGCAGCTACTTACTAGATGCCGAGCGCACCACCCGTTTAAGTCGGCCTCATCTACCCTCCCCTTCCGATTATTTCCTCTTCCCCGTAGCCTTATCCAATCCCCGTCCATATCGTTCTCCATACTGTCTCCACTGTCTCGTTGATGTTCACGAACTGTAAGACGACTACCTCCCAATGGACTATTTGCGGGTGGGTCGTATCGGATGGGACTCAGTCCTCCAACCGACTTGTCCGACGTCGCCCTAGAGAACACCGCTACTAAACTCTACTTTGGACTACACTTTTATGCCGGTCTTTTGTATTAGGGGTTTGAGTTACAGAAGTGACACGTGCGTACGAAACGTTTTTACGGAGACGGACATTAAGGGGTTTGGCGGCGCTTCCGACGAGCTACTGCAATTCGACGAATGGACCCTTGGACCAATGAATTTTTTCTTCCATATGGTGCCTTGACAAAACTACATCTAGTAATGTCTATGGGGGTGGTAGATGAAATAATCAAAAATACAAGAATAAAATTACATCATGCTAGTTTTTTTCGCCTTATTTGCCTCCTTACCAAAATACTTAGTCAAACAATAATTCAATGAGGTTAAGCGCAATTGCGACACTGCACCAGTAGTCATATTTTCTAGTTGACGCAATATATATTATCGCATTTCTCCAACATGGCTTAAGCTTGGCCGGGCTCATGAGAGCCGTGAATGAGTTCAATGAGCGTAAGAAATTTCCGTTGTTCGTGTTGTCGACGTTCGCGCCGTCACCGTCTATTGCTCGCGCAAGTGGGAGACGCCAGCAGCATTCTAACAACCCCTCACACAGGCAATTTTGGCATCTAAGGCCACTCCTGCATTCCGTGCGGAGTAATCTGGAGTCACACAACGCCACGCTAAAGGAGAGGACGACAACGAAAGAGGGAAGGAAAGTGAAAGAGGAGTTTGCGCACTCGAAGACGAGGTCACCGTAAAGACTGTAGCGCTCCCTAGCGGACGCCATGTAACACTCACGCCGATCGAAAGGCGCAAAGGCGAATCCAAGTGTTGAAGAAGACTTCATTAAAAACAGTGGAACACATCGTCGTTTCCGCCCTCCAGGCCCGTCCCTTCTGGGCCTGCAACCTCCTGTTCGTCTCCAACACTGTAACAATGTACCTGATGAGTCATGGCGCCGTAGTGTCCTCAGATATTGTCGTTTAGCGTTTTTTGTTGGAACTGGCTGAATAAAAGAAGAGAAGCGAGAGCAGAGGTCTGGCGGTGGCATCAATGCAGAACCCGGGTTTTAATAATAGGCGCAAGTGACAAGGGCCAGAGGTAGGACCTCAACCGGTATTTCATCCACTTCGTACGATACTATCGTGATGCAACAACAGTCGACGCTAACGCAGGTTAAACAAATAAGAGCTTGTGTTATATCGGGTTGTTATTATTTGAACGACAAAGTGTAATATATAGCAGTAAGTGGATATGGTACAGTAAGATAGATTATAACCAATGTCCCTTGTTTTTCACGGTATCTACTAAGTGTATGGCGCTGTGCATTTTGAATGACATTTTTATTTAAATCTGTTTGGAGAATTTAAAAGCAAACAGTTTTTTTTTTTTAAATTTTTTGCTATTTTCATTGCATCTATAATATAAATTTTTTTCACAAACGATTATATAAACTAGTTACAGGTACGTTGTCGGTTTCCAATAATGACATTTTGAATTCAGTGTAATTATGTTACGGATACATCACTTTTAGGTCAGTCGTTCGCCAGCGGCAGATCGGGCACTCTATTAATGAGCGCATTGTACTTATAGATTACTTATAAAACATTAAACCCTATTTATATACAAATGCGTAACAATAATCTAAGTTGATTTTTGGACAGTCTTTTTTTTTTCGGTAGACGATTTAATAAATCACCTAGGCCTGCGATCCTACATTTTCAGCAAAACCAGTTAGCACTTTGCCGGATGTACAGCTACCCGTTATACGAGGAACAAGTTTATATACCTCGGTAAGACAAAACATAAAATTACAAAGAGGCCAAAACAATATAAACCGCAATGAATGACGAATTCTAGCTTTGTCTTTTTTTATTATACTGAGGCTTGACGTCGACATGCATCGATCGCTTTTGGGACGGTTTTGCCAGGGATACCTGACATTATCAACAGGATTGCCGGACCAAGGAGTGTCGTGGACGAAATTTGCCAGTTCACAAAACATTTACATAAACATTCATTGGAACAGAGCTTGGTTAATACTCATATAATTACCAGGATATCCGTCTATTATACGTTATTATGTTATAATGAAATAGTTTTCACATTGTGTCTCATTTATGCTGTACCGTCGGGAGATTTCTATACAAAGGCCATTGCTGTTTCTCAAGCTAGCCTCGACCAGTGAGGTCACAGCGAGCGCCGCAGTTGGTCACAAATAATGGCTGTATCTGATTGTTCCATGGGTATGTATTTTAGATGGCGCCGGGAAAAAGATAAATTGATGAAACGCAACTGCATTGATGGTGGTGAATCATCGTTACACGTTTTACGACTTCTACATTCTCAAGTGTAGACAGAGAGCTTGTTCTAAATATTTATGGATTCTTTGAAATGATGACTATAAAAAGGCCATGGCTGGGTGAGCTGAACTCCTACCGACGACTGTATCAACCGCTAACAAGTTCGATTTCGTAGAACATGACAATCTGAAGTATCAGATAATTAGACAAACAATAATTAGTTGTGATAATAACAATAATAATAAATATGTTAACCGAAACCTTAGGCAACACCGTTCGAGCGTCACAGCTAAAAGACGTCATTGCACTATGTATTTATGCCGTTTCAATCATCGAATGATGATGTATCATTAATGATCTTCATTATACGAAATGTGAGTCGGTAAGAACGAAGCTCGTTTGGGATAACCTGTTTGAATCTATTCGAACGGATAAAAGCTTTCATGCATTAGTTTTGCGAAGACAAACTATTGTACCTATAAAGCGATACGGGGCTGACTTTTTAAACCCGCGCAGAGAAAACAGCCAACAGAGGCTGACTGTCGTGTGAATGTGAACTGGCTTACTAGCCATGTTTATGTAAATCAATAGGCCTTTGCTGGAAAGTCGGCTAACTATTACTAAAGCACGCAGTTGACGTACGTGATGGGTGGGTCGAGAAGTTTCAACTTAGAGCCCGTCGTTACAGCAATTTTAGCTCCCACGTTCGTCTCGACTCACTCAAATTTCAGCGGACCGTTCAAGTTCAGCTTTGGTCCTTAATGTGTCCGTTCCTTTTTTCTACGTCTTCAGCATCCGCGAGCATGACCATTATGCCGGAAGCACTTTATACATACATCATACTTTATGTATATATATATATAAAGTAAAATTTTTCGCAGTTAATGTCATTGCTGCGATCGCACCGATGCGAAGAAGTCCTGAATATCTGTGTGGCTCTAGACGTTTACAACATTACTGAAACGCCACGTTAATAACGGATCTATGCACGTTTATCGGCCATCCATTAAGACTATGTATTTGCCTATTGATTGCGTAGCTAACTCCACGACAAATAGCCTTTTGTATGAAACTTAAAGTAAGTATAGTTCGCGGCCAAGACTGCATTTAATCGTACTTAGTTTCTCGGCATCTTAGACAACTTTTAGTTTTACTGTAGAGGATTCTTGTGGCGTCCCTCAGAAATATAGCGAGACCTTATTTTTTACCACGCTTTTAAGAAACACTTTTTTGTCGTAGGTGCAATCTACATGAGCATATATGGAGTAAAATCTCTTGCAGGTTTGAATCTTTTTTTATATATTTGTCAAATATATATGTGTATACATAGATATAGTCTAAAGGATAAAATCAGGCCCGATTTCGATTATTATTGGAATATGTGTTAAACTCTTATTTTATCCGTACTGATTGATCACATGTAACATTGCTATATACTAGTTGCACATATCAACAATACAAGTTTAGAATATTTGTATTACATAGTAGAAGCTTAAACCAGATCAATTGGAAAATGCTTTAATAAAAATAGTTTAAAAGTACTTCTCATCACGAACTCAGTTTCGACGCAAACCAGTAAACAAGGTAGAGAGAGCCTAATGCGTAATTTTAGGCAAACCTAGCCAATATGGGGCAAAGTTAGAGGGATACACAGGGAGAGTTTATGTGGCTATGACGTAGAGCACGCGCATCTCACGCCTATCGTTACAATGTTCAATGAGGAACTTTTGCTCGAGGAAAATATTGGAAAAGTCGGCGAAATATGAATTTCATTAATATTGTTGGCGATAATCTCTCAGTTGCGCTCGGTCGTCGGAAGTGGGATTCAGTTTTGTCCTAATGTTGAAAATAGGTAGATCACCTTGTATACGTGTTGTTGCTTGCGTTTAACACGAGGAACATCTAAGTCGGTAGCTTCAAAATAAGCGCTGTCCAATTGACTCAGCAGCAATAGCAAAAGACACTGTGTCTCCACCTCCTGGTTCAAGCCCTATACGTAGGTACAGATCCACAGAGATGCTGACATCCGACAAACGATTACAAAAAGCTCTTTTATTAACGGTTCAGTCACTATGCCATGTAATGGTTGAGCAGTAATCTCGTTCGGAATGTCTACGAAAATTCGAATAAGTCTTCGAGCAACAAAATCTCCTGTGGTACATTTAATCTTCTTTTGATCGCTGTCTCTCATCTGCCTCTTCATTGAGTTCAGGCATCAAATGAATATTGCAGTTAGCTAACGGTAGTAAATGGTGGAGACGAAACTTCTAGGCATCACAGGTTACTTTACGTTCCTTCTTTGCCTAAGGATTTTACGCACTACCTGTTAAATGCTTTAAATACGTTTGAAAACGTACTGTCGTATCACGCTACCGTACATCGACGACGCCTCCACCATTTACGATGATCGAACACGCACTGCAGCGACATGGCGGAGTTTATGACCTAACGTTCGTAACAAGTAAGAGCACGATTATTTGTTATGAGGGAATCGTTAAACAAGGAAAATCTCCCATGTGTTTCAGCTTTCGAAGGTCATAGTTTTAGCCAGCTAGTTGTTCGTCCGCAGGGCTCCGCTTAATCGAATAGTCTGAAAAACAACAGAAGCGAAAGGCTTCAGGGTAACAGATGAGGCTCATTGTACTATTAGATGGAAGGGAATGAAAATACAAAGAATTACTGACAGGAAAAGGACGTTATATATATATATATATATATATATATATATATATATATATGTATATATATATGGCGTCCTTTGAAGCCATTAAAGATGCAAACCATGGTTTTAACAGTGAGCAGAAATACCCTGTACTGGTTATTTATTTAGAATGAGCGACGTTACGGTCGCACCGTAAGAAAAAGAAAGAGAAGTCTTTTATATCTCGCAGCTTTAGGCTATCCTCTACTACTTTCAGGCAATTAGGTTAGCGTCAGGCTAGAATAGATTTTTTTAAAGAGGACCAGATTGTTCGGTAACGTCAGCGCCGATTTTGACCACGAATCAAGCGAGGGCATACTGCAGCAGATGTTCCTGGCTGGGAAATTTTTTGCGAAAGAATTGATCATTCACTAAATAATTTCCATTGTTGCTATATCTCCACCGCATTTTTCTTTTATTTATGAATACCAGTGGCTTTCGTTGGAAATCATCTTTGGCGAGATTGCGGTATCGATCAATCGATGAAAATCCAGAAATTCGTTGTTGTTTTTGTTGCTGTTACTGTTGTGAAGGACATACCTCTGCGTTCGCTGACTTCTGTTTATCAGCCGACCATTCCGGTGACTGAGATCACGAAGATTTTGCTGACTAGTTTTCGCCAGGGAGCGATACGTGCCCCAGCGATGTTTCGTCGACGATAGCATCGCTCTCGATTCTCGCCAGTGTTGATCCGAAAACTATCTACGACGATCGAGCTTCACCGATTGGGGTGAATAGTCTTGAATGTACAAGTGAGTGTTTGTGTGCCGGTAGTTCCATCGCAGCGCATAGATAGGATCTCTGCAAAGCCACCGAGATTAGGGATAGCAACAACATAGACTATAGTTGAACTGATCTAAGTACGCCGCAAATAGTACAGATCGTTATAGTTAGTGACTCAGCTCTGCTCGACGTCACTGACGACTATTACGAAGCACAGGATGTATGGCGATTGCCTTCGCTAGGGAATCGCCAGGCAAGCTGATCACCCAAGCCCGGCTACCGACAAAACTCAAATTCCTGCATTCTGTCGCCGTTTTCAGCAGCTCTCGATTGGCCACGGTTCCACGATGGATTCCACTCAAGCGCGGCCGTATCTGAATACTTGTGTATTGGTAGCACGCCGCGATACGCCTCCTCACCGCCTCGAAACAGATCTATAGCGTTTCCATGAGAACGAACGGTGATTCTCGGCATGGTCATATTATTGTGACCCGACGCCCTGCTTGTTATCCTGTTGCTGATTACGACTTCGAGGAGAAGACGACACGAAAAAAGAAATAACTTTCTGTCAGCGTCACGGGAGCCGGCCGGCCGCCGCTCACGTAATGGTGACCCTACCGCTCCTCTCGTCAGCCAGCCAATCAAAAAGGGTAGCCAGCTATGTGTAACGCGATCATTTGTGCCATAAGCCTAGTAGCAGTAGTAGAAATAGCCGCCACAGAATACCGGCGTTGTACATCGAGGTCAACGGGTGATTATGTGAGAAGGGGAAATTAAGTTAAATTTAATATAGTAAAACTCCACCCAAATGCCAATAGATAGAACAAATACGTCGTCAGCTAAGAGATATCTATGTAATATGTACGTACTGGAACAAAGGATAGATGTGTAAACAACTCTATAGAGGTACTTTGATGGATGATAGTACGTATTACATTAAGGCGGAGCGAATTAATGAAACGAGGACAAATCAAGCTGGTTCTTAATGGATTCTTCTCATCAGCTCACGAACAGACGAAGCAACAACTGATAGATAATGTAACATTCCAAAGTAGACGTCAATTTCCGTTGCAAGTTGGAAGTTGACTGTCCATCACTGACTGAAAATTGTTTGGAGACAATCAAAATTGAATTTATATGATACTACACTTGAATCTAACTTATGGTTACAATGTTCTATGCCTGCAAATAGTTCACCTTACCTGCGCTTCATTCTGTATCAAGCAATCAAGTCTCGATGATTCATTTCTATGTTTATTTCTTTTCATTTTTCGATGACAAATTCCGTGTCTCGTTGGTGACATTATATATATATATATATATATATGTAAGTTTTTAATCTAGCATTGCAATGCACCGATCTAGGAATGACTCTAGAGTGGACGAAACACAAGTCGTTATTTATTAGTCTTTCATAGAAAGTCACTGTTGTAGGTAAATGCTGAACACGGCGATAAAAGTCAGCACTAACCAAGATTAGACAATATAAATGCTTTAGAAGTTGTGATTACGGACGTTTTCAACCAAATCATAACCGAAGTAAGGACACTGAAATCCTCTTCCGTACACTATTCGATGTTTACCTATTCGGTGCGACTTGTAAAAATCATAATTTTCGTACTTTAGTTTCTTTTCTGTGTTTCACAATCTTGACGCAGGTATTTACATCATATTTTATTAACTAGCTACCCATTTAGCATCGACCCAATGATAGCCCAAGGTTAACCCCCCTCGTCGTGTGCTCGCATTCGTTTTTATTACGGCGATGATAGCGCCACGGTGTTTATCAACAAACCAGCGCCTTAACGAAGAGCGAGAGAAAATCGCATGCCGCAAACGTTGCAGGATACCACGCTTGCGGTAAGCCGTACCTTAGAGCTCGTTACCGGTGCCGCAATCTCATGTTGTCATTGATGCTTGAACTCGTACAGCGATGACAGTCGCAGCTAACGTGTCAATAGCAATTAGCAAAAACTCAAACATAATGTACTACATAGAAATGAGAGGTCGTTAGATAACGGGCCAAGAAGTGTGCCTGTATATATGTTAGATCTGCATCCGTGAATGAATAAGGTCGGGGACTGCAGCAAGTGAACCTTTTGTAAGCGAACAGTTCAAATGATACTACAATATGGCGTGATCACGAAGATTGCATGTCATTCGCCCGGTGTTTTCTTGGTTGCTAACCTTTCAAGAGAACGGTCGCATTTCTCTGAAATTTCAATGAAACATTGTATCTATATTCGAAATAATGCCAACATCGAACAGTAGTCAATATTTGTATAACACTGTAAGCTAACTACGTTTGGGCGCCTTCTTCGTCTGTCTTGCCAGTGGATACGCATAGCGTTCTTTATTATTTCACGCATCAGTCCTTTTCGACCTTTCCTAAAACTCTCTATATATATATGTATAAAGTTCGCTTGAGAACTTATGATGTTTCTGGTATATGTCCATCTTAGCGGAAACGGACGTTTAAAGATCTTTGAATAGACTGCTTACATGCGATTATTGTTGTATGATGTAGGAATGACTGACCCCTTTTTCACAGTCTATATTTAGCGTCTATCTTTAAATGACGTTCTGTCACGTTAAGTCGTGGACGTAAGCATATAGGTTGCTATGGAACGTGAGAGATTCTGATTTAGCAGGAAGCACCCTCTCTTTTTGTTACGACTCTAGGCTATCTCTCCCTGTCGCGGCATGCCAGTATAGACGGACTGGATTACGCTGCCCCACATACCCAATAGGCCACTTAATTATTATTTGATGTTGCACTTAGGGCGACTGCGTCAACGGAGTTTAATAAATGGATGAATGAATGAGACAAAAGTAACGATCGCACGATATAAACCTCAGTAAGCGACATTTTCACAAGATTTATAGCTCTAGTAAACTATCTCGATTGGGCCAAATTTCAGGTAGCTGCTATTGATTCCCATGCCGTTGACCCAGAATCAAGTTATCGTTAAAGGCATTACGAAGGTCTTGTTGAGCGCAACAAACGAAACTATTTAAAATCAGCTAAACTCGTGAGTATATAGACCCGAATGACACTTTTTTTACACAACAAGAATGCTAATTCTGATAGTCCCTTTCATATCACATAGAAGCTATTTTATAATCTAAACTCGTACCTCACAAAAGACGTATAGTGTTTTGGAATAGGGTACTTTTAAGCATAACCTAAGGGCATCGACATATTCCTTGGGCCATCACGACTAACTCTTTGAGCAGCACAGTTGAGCCTATTTTCTTAATTTTGCCCACTGGAGCAACCTTTTGTTTGGATGACGGCCGGATACGAGGGGCAAATTTAGTGCGATTACTTCCTCGAGTTAGGCTGAGGGAGACATGACCTCATTCCCAGCATTTTTTTCCGAACGTCCAGTTCTTACCGCCTCGCAAATGTGAATATCGATACGGGTAACAGGGGAACAAAGGTTTGCTTCTTAAAAATCGTCGATCTAGTTCATCGCGTTTGTGGCCTTAAGGTAACGCTAGAATCCGGACTCTTCAAAGGTCGTTCATCTAGGTCGGTCATCAAATTCCTTCTGAACGTCGAATTTCGCCCTTGCTCACGCTCGTACATATGGTAATTGACTTCGGCAACAAAAAGGACGTATGCGCAAGGAGTTAGAGGTTTTCTGTTGTAGGCTGCGTACTTGTCTGGGCAACTGCGCAATCCCCGTTGAGGCCTTCTACTTGAAACCGGATAAGCCTAATATAAATAATAAACACTAGACCTTGTATAGTCATTTCGATACCGCAGTGTTACATTTGCGTGCAGTACAAACAAGACGTATCATCTGTCCAGCTCATCGTCCTATGGAAAACTAGCCCGTAATTAGATTTTCTCATCGTCGCACTTTTGCTTGACAAAAATTTGAAACGCCATTTTTTGGTTCAGACCAGGTAGTGAAGCCAGTATCGCTGGCAGAACTTTTCAGTCATACTCTCTTACGATTTTTCTTGTTTTACAACAGAGCGTGGTATATACGCCGTCATCAGGCCATAGTGCATTGTTTTCTAGTGCGTTTCGGCCGATCCTCTAAAACTTGCTCTAAAACAGAATGGTCGTATAGCCAAAGAGTAAACGGGAGGGTACGCGCTGACCGTCTGTAGTGATTGTTCGAGGTGGTTACCTTTAGCTCGTGCCACTCGTCCGAGGAATGGCGGCAGTCGTGACGGCGCATCGAGTTGTGATAGCCTTCTTCACGATGGAATTAATATTTAAGGCTCGACCGCTCTCGTGCACGCCCTCACCTGACATCCTGCCAACTATATCATTCGAACCACGAACGGTAGCGTCACGAGAATATAAATCCATTTCTGCCGGCGATATGTACCTAACTAAACCGTGTTGAGTCACTTCCATCGCTGGCCGTGTAACTTACAGATCGTCTGTATATATTCGACACTGAATACGATTTTGTCGGCTTTTATTTGAGCAATAACTTAGAAAAATAAGTTTTTTTTGGAATTGTGGGATATATTTTCAAAAAAGGAAAAAAGATTTTTACGAAAAAAGAAACCGCAACTTTAATGTGAGCATCAAATACATAGTATTCGAAAGACGTACACGTGATTCAGGGACGTTTATACCAGTATAACATACTAACTGGCTCTTTTCTAAATGCTTTGGTGTCAAGCATTCAGGTTCGACCTTCATGGATCGAACCGTGTCGGAGTACAGCGTCACTGAACAGCGAGTTGTGTTGCTCGATACTTTTGTAAGTGAAGTTGTGAAGTCGATACGACTAACAACTTATTTTGATATAAACTGAGCACTGGGACGTCAGTCATTCAAGGAAAACTAAGAGCGAATGAAAGCCGCGTCGATCAGCGATCCCCTCAACAAAATGCAATCGCTATTGGATATATAATTTGTATAACTTCAGTGAAATACTAGATCCGAGTCGGTATGTTAATATTTTCGAGCATAGATAATACTATATAATTAGTTTTATTCATAATATTATAGTGTTTTAAGCTATACAAATCAGGTATTTAGAAAGATCATTTCAAGGTAGTCGATTATCTCAGAGATATTTGATCTTCAGTAACGTTGAAACATTATGGAACCTGGCTGATCAGAGGTCCAGACGGTTACCTCACCCTTGTTGCTATTTAGAAAAGATTTAGCTAATCTTTATTACTACTGTTACTATTATTATTGTGCATTAGTTATAAGTCAAGTTTCTCAGCGAAGCGAAGGCCGATATGGCGGATGATTGGCAGGGGGGACACAGCGCAGCGGCACGGTGCCGAAACCTTTCGGTCCCATAGACACAAACACGTCAATGTAACAGCTTTCTCTTTTTAGCGGTAAGGAAGTTTTTACTAGGTGTTATAGCTACTTTAATATTTTCCTCTATAAGGCATTAATCAAGACAGGATTCTCAAAAGGATCTCGATCGCAGGAGGTTGACGTACGCGAGAGACTAACTTACCACTGGTCTGTCTGACATTTAATAGTTTTCTATGCAAACACATGGTTCTGCAAGACTAAAACGATTTATGCGGTTTGACACAAAAGCTTTACTTATTTTCAAACGTATTTCGGATATACTTGCTTCCCTTTCGCACGAAGTAAATGCCATTGTTAAGTTTTCTACACATGCCATCACCCATTGGGTCTGGCGGCCTGTAGATGATGACTATTCCGCTTCTAGGCGTCGATGTGTGTTAGGCCAACCTGGTCATCGTATGCCACCGAGATACGGTCTGTCTAATGATCGTAGATGCTGCATTGCTGCTTTCAGCCAACGAGTTCGGTGAGATCTTATTTGTCATTTGTCAGTCAGTTGAAATCTAGTCTCTGGGCCGCTACGCATGTCGCTCTTTCGAAGCTCGATGGGCAGAAGGCGCGGTCGTGCTTCGGCCCCAACTGGGGCGATGGCAGCGGCGGTTGCTGATAGGTAACCTTTGCACGCCTAATCGTGATTGCAACCCGTGTCATTTCGCGATAAACTGACATGAGGCATGACAACATTAGGATGGCCATTTGGGAACCCTCATGACGACCCGCTGTCTGCGGTTTTCACCGCGGTATCATCATTCGAAGCAGGTCTTTCATCGTGACACGCACAATGCAAAGCATTATAGCGTAATCTTCGCTCGAACGCCCGACCGCTGCTCTGCCACAGAACGCCACGCTTACTTCGGGTCACGCGTACAGGAACAGATATTGACTGCAACATACGGCCATAAGGTCCTTCATTCAATGGCGCCATTATTCATAGATGCAGAGAGTAGGCAAAAGACACCGATACAGTCAGGACAATTATACTGTAACCCAGGTAGCGGCTATATAGACGGTCGATAGGGTCATTTGCGTTCTGGCGAACTTTATTGTTGACCACGTAGCAGTTAAGGCACGTGAAACAGTATGATCCGATTCGAAGTTGTGTTCATATTACGATAGCGTTATTAATGGCAAGAACTTTTCGGCCGATGGGTGTTCCGTTCGCAAAATATGACTTTAGAATGAATTCTTACAAATGCTATACACTCTTACATCTGCCAAGTACACTAGCGCTATTAGCTAGCAGTATTCGCTCGTAGAATAAATATATTCGGCTTAAAAAGATCTGGAAGTGCTCAGAGCAAAAATATACCAGATATTCTCGATCCGATGAACACGTCAAAGGCGTTTATTGCTTGGATGATATGTTACGTCTGTCAAGCGCGGTAACCTGGGACGGGCGGAGTGGCTGACGAGTACGTTGTATTTTGGTCCTGAAAAACGTATGAAACGTTTGGATCTTCGTGCAATTGTTAACGGACATTTTTCTGTATCGTTATTATTATTAATTGAAGTCAATGCCGATCTTGATTTTTCTCGAAATAAAAAGCAACAGCAAATGGCAGGCAGGCAGGATTAAACATTGGCCAATAACTTATCTTTCAGGATATAGATTTTCATTTAGTATTTTTTCTAATAGCATTTTTAGATCGTAAACGCAGTTACACCATCAACGACATTTTTTTTTTTTTAATTAAACACATAACATGCTTAGACATGTTTAAAATATATCAGTAAGAACATATTTAGAATATATCAGTAAACGGCTGAAGAAATACAGCATATAGGGTCAACTGGGCTTGTCTACTTTGATGCGCCCAGCTGTCTACCCTACCACCAGTTACCGGACACCGCCGTCAAGGTGACGAACTCTCGAGCTTTCGTCGTCTCGAAATCGGCCTCCCCTCTAGCGCGATAGTAATTTATGCAACGCAAAACGTCGATAGCATCTTCCCGGTGCTCTCGTTACACAATCAGGCTTTTTTTTTTTTTTTCATCGGACATCATTTGATTGTCTGCTAAGCTAAACGCTAAAATGTAATGGATTTAGTTATATCTATTATCGATTCAGACTTTTGGAGAATGTCTCTAGCTAATCTACATATGCGCCTTTTACATCAAAAATGCCTAAGGTAATTTTACGTCGTCGTCGTCGATTTTGGTACGATTTGAGCGAACGATAGACGCCAACGCAGGGAAGAAAATAAAGGGATTGAATCGCGCACCTTTGGCTTCCTATAAACGACTACCTTGAAAAGGTTAGGGTAGACTGAACAACCGTGTTCGATTTATTGGTTCCACGTTAAAAATTATTTGAAATACGTCTCGAGCCGGTAGCTACTTGCCGGTTGTTGCATAGTCCGAATTGTGCATCTCAGTATAAGTGTGACGACACTTTTTCAATAAACCGTTTGGTTCAAGGGATAAGTTGCCACACCTGAGTTTACCGTTTCCTCTCTACACGACGACACCTAGGCGTCCTCTATCGCTACATCGCTTTCGCCGTTCAAAGATGGCGAAAAGTTAAATTCACCTAGAAGCACGCTTAACAACGTCCGGAAGTACAGCCTTGTTTACCACACCTGCTCGTCGTCCAGCTCTACGGCAGTTTATGCTAGTCAGTTGTATCAGTAAATAGTCAATCTACAGTATTAGGTCGATCAATTTATTCTTCCCAGCGTCAACACCAAACGCTAACGTATAGATAACTTGGTCTATTTGTCGTGTTTTGTTTATCTCTGATGTACTCGTTTAGCTGTCACAGGCTTAACAAAACGACCTTTCAGAAATGCAAATGCACAAACGTTAAGATACTGACAGCTGCCTAAAACTATCATTATCAATCGGAAATTATTTTTTTTTTGTTTTCTAAAAATTGAGAGTCGTGGACATGGTTCAGTATTAACTCGCAGCTACGAGATCTGTTTCGTTCGAACGGATATAATAATGTTTTCGAGTATGATTGTTTCCGTACATACCGACCAGAGCCCGCTTCACGTCAAAAGAAAACACATGAGGAATATATATATATAGCATTAATATACATTCTGCAAGTTGGACCTATTAGTAGATCTAAGCTACTCGATCTTTTTTTTCAATTTCGTCATTGTTCTATCTGTTAGAGCCGCCTCTGTTCAGATGGATTAGTGTCCTGTGCCAGGAGAATCGTTCTTTGGGCGAGAGCATTTCAATGAAAACTCTTGTTTATTCTATTTCAAGTTTTATAGAGCTTCGCAAACGATATTGCTCACGCGATGAGTCCTCATGCTTCAACGTTCAAAGTCCAGAACTGTAGGTGTAAACGTTCCGTATTCCCGCGGCAACTTCTATTTCCTACTACGACATATTATCTCGGTGGATGGTTGGTGACGCAAACGCAGCAAGCGTCGTTTACAAAATTTCGAGGACATATGCTCTTCGTACCGAAGGGGCAATGTCGGACCAAAATATTTCCATATGGAATATTAGCCACACGAAAACTATTTGAGTAAAGCTTTATTAATATGTTGATTTACATATGAAATAAAACGAGAACGTTCATACTAGACAGCCTCAGGTCGAGATTTCCTTGGAAAAGCGAAGGCGCATAAGCTTCGTTCGAAAAGAAAAAAGCTGTTGAGCTAATCTTTTGCTTGCTTAAACTCGCTGAGCTCATAGAAATAAACAAACATATAAGGTCTCTTAACGCAGATTGATATTTTCCTTTGCACTACAGCAGGATCAACGGTGCACATCTGCACATACAGACCAATAGTGCTAAGTATAATGTGAAATATTTACATGGCTTACTTAGATAATAAGGCAGCTAAGAGTTTAGGACAATTGGTTATTATTCACGATAGCAATAAACACCTTAAGGTGAATTATACAAACACCTTGACGACCTTTCGTTGACTGTTTAGGTCTAGTTCTTATTTCATTGATTGAACTCAACAGGTCGTAAAGGAACGATAATATTTTGTACTATGATAATCTCTGTAGAGTGTCACCACCAGAGATAACATAGATTTTCAGTAACCACGATTCGTATCCTGTGCTTAACCCGTTCTTAATACTATATAACAATTGATAACTGTTGATTGTGATTATTATCATTTGCTAAACGACAGAGGCGGTCACACCTATCTTATTCTATATCACACCTATCTTTCAGTTCCAGCGGATTTTGTAGTTATCAGACCCGCACAAACCTTCTCGTTTGGCGTTCGTTCAGCAGAGTGAAGAACGCTGACTACATTGCGGCGCATTTTCGTGAAGAGTCCTATCAATGGTCGGGCACGAAATAACTGTGGCCCAATGAAAAACATCCGATAACTGCAAAGGAGAGCAGTTCTCAGCCGATACGGTCGTCTGTCTGCTTCATATTGTACACTCAATAGTCGTACTGCTGCTCGCTGGGAGTATCACTCGAGTATGATGATATAATAGTGCATGGAAGAGCCTGACCGGGTCACCGAGTTTATCGGTGTACCATTTGTCAATCAGGTGGTAGGTGGGAACAACTGGTGCTTATACGTGCACTGACAGGGAAACGGAGCATCATGTATTTATCTTATTTGCCGCTGTTACTGCATTACTTTTCCAATGTATAGAGAAGGTATAGTATGTAGCGGTCAGATGAAGCAACGGACAAACCGAATAAGGTCTGCCGTGCTGCTGCTCGTACTTCTTCTTCTATTCGCAAGGGTTGAAACGAAGGAAAGATGAACAGGAAAAACAAAATGCCGCTGCTATTATTATTGTTTCGTATCCTGTTTACTGCTAGAGGTTGTTGGCTGCTTATTATGGCTAGCTGATACTGGCTGCATTGGTAGGACACCCCAGCAGCCTCAGCAACAGTTTCTGCTAACGCTATCACCACTGGCACCGGGGCTTAATTTTCCTACAGTATTAGAAGATCTGGAAATGTTGGCATTATAGTAATGTTGACCAGCACAGCTATCCTAGCGTCACTGTATAGCAACTGAATTTTCCATATGGGCAATACGCAGGCCAGATCAGGTGGTGCTATCACTTATCCTACAAATACTTCGATACCGGTTGCCATCTATATGCCTTTTACCCTTCTCGTCGATAGACAATCGTCTACAGACGTATAGGCTCTCTGTACACACACACACTCGCCTTACAACAGGCTTTTTCATGGTCTTAAGAATGATTAGGCAGCCTTTAGCGTGCCAACGGAGCGAGGAACCATCCTCGAGGGTGGCAAGGGCAGAAACATCATCTTTGAAATCGACTTTTGCCATGGCTGGTGTTGTTACCGCTATTGCCGCGCTTTGATGGGTCAGTCTATTTGTGAGCCTTCAAGACGCGTTGGAGAGCGCTGAATGCCAGCGTGCAGCCAGGTTGTATTACGGATAGTTGGAGAGTCACCGACGGCGACGTTTACAACGGCACTGAACGTTACCACATATGACGAAACAAGCAGTCGAACGAAAAGATGCAGGCACCGACGTTTACCTCATTACTCATGCAGTACTGTTTATAAGAGAGACACGAACCGATACATGAGAAGAAGACGAAAACCGCTGATTCCCCTCGCAGGTGTCATCAATATTATCATCACTAGCACCATAATCTGTAGCAGATCTACTCTATAGCAGTATACATGTACACCTGGTAGGAGAGTATAGGGAGGAAGAGGTCGTGTTTAAGAAATAGCGGCGATTGCTTTCTTTCTTGCTTGCTGCGCTGTCCAAGGCACCAGGCCGTTCTCCCAGGACAATAAAGATCGCACTCGGTTTTCAGCTTTCGCTACCTACGGCCGTGAAGGGTTTGAGGCGGCCAGGGTAGCGTTACACCGAGATACGTTTTTGAGTAAGGAACTCACGCTACAACACACCATCACATCAAAAGCAGAAAGGATTATTGTATACTCCAACTCTATGTACATAAATGAAGCGTATAAATTGGGATATTAATGATAACTATAACATCGATTGGTACGTGTTTCGTCGCCATGTGAATATACATATTTCCTATTAAATTCAACTTCGTTGGACGTCTTTGTTTAAATTGTTCCGCAGAACGTAAAGGCTTTTACTTTTTCTATACTTTAGATTTAGACTGTAGATAGTTTGATATTTGTGAAGACAGGACGACTTTATTAGAGGATAAAGTTTACAGACAACAAAAGCTAATAAAATTTATTTGACATGCCTTTAGAGAAATGAGAGCAGGGCAGCGGCGACATGCATCGAGCCAATGGCATTGCTGAGCCGGATGTTTTGCCAATACCAGTCAGGTAGCCTAAGTGTACTGGAAGAAAAACCTTTATGCGTTTATTTACGGAGAGCGCCCAGGTCTTTTGCTCTGGGTTAGACGGAATTATCGAACATTTTAAACAGAAATTGGTATAATATGGACCGACCTTAGTGCGGTTCCAGAACGTACGTACACTCTATGTGAACTAAGAATTGGAACTTACCGTTGTAAAACAGGAGCGAACAATTATAAATGTATAACAATATATGTTACAGACTGTGCTTGTCACTCGTATGAGGAAAAAAGACGGAATATGATAAACAGCTTTTAAGAACAAGACGACCACGTTCCTACGGTACCTATTCGCGTGACAAGCCATCGAAAGCTTACCAAACTACAGATTTGGTTCGAAGCACTCCTCAGCGAAAAATTCAGCGGACGACTTTTTTCTGCGATTGTTATTGCTGCTGGTCCTATTTGATCATCCCGTCAGCGTTTGGCCTCATGTTTGTTTACCCGATTAATGAACGCAGGCACCACCGTTCGCCATTATGGCAGCTTAACCATAGTCGACGCCACTGCCAATATAAATCAGCCAGAGTCCATTTAACAGGAACGAAGACTCGTGTAGTTCCTTGATTCCGCCATTGACGCTCTATTGCTAACCGACCTAAAGTCCAAGTGCATACATCCGGCATGGCCTAGTTGGGGTGTGATGGGTCAGTAAAGCACTCAGTGGGCCTGGCTGAAACAGACGAAGGCGACGTTTGTTCCAACGATCATCTTAACAGCGCATTATCCCTGTCGGCAAAAACTTCGGAGTCACAATCCACCAACTGGAGTCGGCAATAATGTGCGAGATCAAAGAAAATACCAACGGAGTGGCTGAACGATGATGACAGCTGGACATTTCGACAAGATCAAAGGTTAAGCAGTAGTGGTAAGATGCCTGACAAAGAAAGGCAAATAAAACTAATCCCCGTTCAAACAGAGCGTCTGAGCGCCACTAGTGCTGAGGCGCGTGATTACTTTCATTTGCCCCTGGATATCAGCACGATGTACACCCGATTGCAATTATTACTCTACCCAGAATTAGATGTGCTTCTTTGATCTGTAGAACTATGGCTGGTGTGACTACCGCAAACAAGTCGACGGCGACTGGTTTCACGCATGTGACGTTATGGTGGTGCCAGACAGACGTACCATTCCTTAACAGGATACGTTACTATCAAGCTTTTGGCCAGGTTCAAGAAATCGACGAAGAATAAAGATGAGGAAGCCTTTGACCAAGGGAAGAAGCACAGCACAAGGGTAACTCTGTGACCCAGCGGCTTCGGTTCGTCGGTCGATTGGAGGAATGGTATCGTCAATGCCATAACGACGATAAGTATAGGTTACGGAGTGGAAGTTCTTACCCACTTGGATCGGGTCGTGTAGCACTGCTCGATGCTGGGCAACAGCGTAAGATTGGAACCGTAGAAGGCCACCCAGATAGAGAATGGTGGATGGATGAACAGCGCTAGCGAAGGAGACCACCACGCGAGGGAAGCACAGGTCGGAATCGAACTCCGTTTCAACATCTTCGTTGTTGTCGTGGTCTTTGGCTTGATCATCATATTTGCATAGATTTGTCGTTAACGCCGACAAACACTTGGTGGGGCTTTTCAAGCTGATATGACGGGAGGAACGGGGCAAAGCGCTGAAGTGTCCCTGAACTTAGGAAAAAAAACATGGGGTGTCCGCTATGACCAACGCATGTCACGATTGCTCTTCACTCTAAAGTATTATACATATAACTACATTGAATATTGACCACACTATTAGGCGGCATAGTAATGACTAGTGCGACGGCCTTCTCCTAAGGTGCATACGACACGACACTTTTGACGTTTCGTCAAACAGTGACAGATGCCGATTCTCGGTAAAACCACGTCGCATATTGTGGAAAATGAAACGAGTCTCTGATCAAGCCTCCCTGATCAAGAAATTGTCGGACATAACAGTGTGCGACCGTAAACAACACGCGACGTAAGATCAATATCTTCAAGTGCTTCCGTGACCATTTATAAATGATATATGCTTAACTGTTTTAGAAGCCATTCCATATTGGTTCGTAAGTGGGAAGACAAATGAGTTTCGTTGAATTCGATGTGCATGCACCCGCTTTAACTTAAATAATTAATAAAATTGATTATAAAACCATATTTTGCTGTCCTGTATTGTAGGGTTGAGCAGGCTATGCGCGATCGTCCTCGAAGGACAGCACAAATTTGTTGTCAGAGCCGCATTATTTATATGCCGTATACCTACTTATACATCCTTCTGGGTAGGCAACTGCGTGCTGAGCGGTACCTTTTAGAAACTAACCGCATGTAGGCTGACTGCATGATTCAGTGCTGTATAAGCTGAAAATGCTCCATTAAAATGTTAAATCTTGATCATTTTAGATATTACACCCTATCAGTAAAGGCAGTAATCATCTATCTTACAGGGAAGGAATGAACCAATTAATATGTTTCACATCTACGAGCTTATCTCGGACAGAATCAATCGGCCCATATACCTCAAAAAAACTAGGTTCAGGGAGGCCTACCTTGATTCGTGTTATCATACCACGATACATATCTTCTGAAACACTATACAGCAAGTGAAATACAAACTGGACTGCATGTTAGAGTTAAAAAGGGAACGCCAACTTAGAACAGCTCAACGGATAGGTTCTGTGTATTTGCCAGAGTCGACACCTAAAAATTGACCCTTTTTGAGTCTTACTGGCACTTACCTTTCTATCTATGAGGACCGATGCGTTCGATATCACTATGAGATGATATATTCAGGACCTTTTTCTACACTCTAGTTGCTACTGAACTATTTTCTTTAAGCTAAAAACAGGTCACGGAATCAATGCCATTTTGTTAATACCATTATATGAACTTATGTTCGGCCTAAGTGTGCTGTAGGACGAAATAAATCACAGAGTGCGTTTACTTTGATAACAAATAACATCTCTAAATTTACTTACAAATTACTTGCATTTAACAAAGACGTTAGCCAGCACGCCGGAGCTAAAGCCTTAGAACCTTGGGGACCAGTCTCCTCATTGCGGAACTCTGATACTAAGTTAATCGTCGTGATTCGGTATTATTTAGAGTAACTTCCGAACTACCGTCTCTATTAATAAGTGCAAATTCTATAATATTAGATAATAACATTAGATTATTAATGCACTATTACTAATTAGAGTTACTTAATACACCCGAGTTTGCAAGTAGCTATAATAATTTTGGCCCGTAGTGTTCTTCCTTGATTGCTTGTTTGTTAGGCTCTTTATTATTACTCTCACTTTGCTACCTGTGTGGTGTTCGTTTTCTTCCCACAAATAGCTGGCTATATCATCTTCAACGTAGGTTGTCGCTCTGATTCTACTTGAGCGTTCCCCGAGCGGGAGGTCGGCTTATTAGCTCTGCCGTTGCGCCTCGTACACTCAGACAAAAACGTACGAGGCACGTAGCTAAAAAGCCGACATAAGAAGTCACCTTTCTTCAGGGGTGGCCACAACTTCACTGGCCGATACTTCAGTAGACCCCGCAGCGGCGATGGCTGCAGCAAAAGCGACAGCGCAGAAGCAGCAGCATCAGCCGCCGATGTCTCAGCCGCGACTTTCATCCGGATTTTTTGGGAGCCAGCCACACATAAGCGCCTCTGCTAACAAGATCTACTTAAGCTCCACGCCGCAGACGCGTAGAAAACCATGCTATGTGTATTGGATTGTTGTTGCCGTCGTTTTTGTTGTTGTTTCTGCGGCACAATATCACTGACGACTCCACCTTCAGAACTGTTGGGGCTGGCGGCCGTCAGAAGGGATGCGGTGCCCATAGTTGGTTTACGGTGGCAGATAGCTGCTGAACGTTGGCGTCTATCGACGGCCATAGTTGTTGAATATGTCTTTAGGAAGCAAGCGCATGCACATATGTACGCATAGAAACGATACGTAGTGTTAGTAATTAAGGTGGCGGCCTGAAGAAAATGTTCGTCCACGTAAGGTCTCTCGAGCCAGGTGCGAATTTTCTTGTGTCTGAAAGTTACGTAGCTTCCATCTCGTGCGCGTATCGCGCTTCCGTGAAAAAAAACCTAAGGCTCAAGTGCTGCTATACGCCGTATACGGCAGATAGCTTAAGTTGGCATGATGGTCAAGTGAAGCGAAATTAAACCTAATCATAAAGCTGATTGAAGCCTTCAGAGGTTGCTGTTGAAGGCTGAACAAGACTAGGTATCAGCTCAGCCTTCTGTCACGGTAAGACGCCTGCCGCTAGCGCGAATTTCATATCCGCCATTTTAATGTTTGATACAATTAAACAAACAGGTTATGTGCCTACCACCAGAACAAAATAAGACGTGTTCGAAAATGAACGGCATTGCAAGAAAGTGTTGGACGTTAGTGTTTTGCTTTGATAGTTAGCGTCATAGGTTCTAAAACGTGCGCTGAGAAAAAAAATACGATGTTATTAATTGGAAGGCATCAAACAACTTTGTCATTGTATAGTAGACCTTGCTATCGCGCGGCCTGACTCTTAAACCTAGGAACATGTGGATCTTGAGCTAGAATCTTTGAATAGAAACGGCTTTCGTATGCTATAGATCGCTCGCCTAAAAAAAAAAACCAAATTAGTCCCAAATGTTAAAAACATCTTAGCAAAACAGATTTTTTAGTTCGCCATCATAAGTTAGCTTCAAGTAGGTCCGCATTGTCTACAGAAGTCCCATAGAGACTGTGGTACGTAGAGCATCCAAGTATACAATAATAAACAAGGGCTTAACTTACCATAAAACAAACCCGACGTATACTGTACACCAAAATATTTGACGGTATTATTTGTTCCAGCTTTTTCAACACAAACAACATGCAATGCGCCTATAGAATTTTTAGCCCTACATTTACTTTTAGGAAATTTGGGCTGCTCGAAACTACATATTCGAAATGGGTTTATTGCCACTCGTTTCGTTCGATAGTTCCAGCTCTTCGTAGCAACAGTGGGACAAAAAGTAAGTCTATATAAAGTTCGATATCTCATCATATGTATAAGTAGGACAATACATTCTTAACATCTGGAACGCAAGTTCATTCATCAAAACTTAACACAGCTTCACCGGCAATCTCCAATAACTCTCACCGATATACGTTTAAAATGATAGATAAGGAAGAAGCGAATCATCGTTAGGTAGACCTCTCACTGCCATCATTAGCTTATGGGGCATAGACAATTTTCACTTAAAACAGTGACACAAGATGTTCGAATGCTTCCCCTTGCTTCTGCTGCTGATATTATTTCTATTGGTCCCTGTGTTTTCTTTATGTTCATTTTATGTAAATGGACAAATACTCATGCTCACATCAGTAACGTCCGCGCGTACTATTCTCTTTGCTGCTGCATCTGTTGCTGCGAATGACGCTGGTAAGCGATTATACCCACCGTTAGTACCCGCGCGTATGTCTCTCTGTGTTTTCGTGTGTTGCCCGTGAGGATTCGTACAGAGACACTTGCCTGTACAGTTTCTCCCAGAAGGGCACACGAACACAGCTTGACGTCATCGCGGTAGTGGCGGTGATGGCGGCGAAGGAATAGCAGAGCGATGAGAATTCGGATGAAGTGTGCGCGCGGCTCTGAAAGACTGGCTATCGTCGGACTCCTGACGTCTTGATCGCCCCGCTCGAGAGGGGCCTCCTAGTTGGCAGCGGCCGCAAATGGCAGAGCTGTCGCAACGGCTGGTCCAGCAAGCAGAAAGCTTTCGCCGCGTGCGAAGAAGAACTGCCTTCGCTAGCTGTCCTGGTGGTCGCACGACCCCTTCGAACCCCGAGCGCGCGCAAAAAGAGCGTTTTTGCCGTAAATGTTTTCATGGCTCAGGAGCCTTATGAGAGACAGGACGAAAGAGTCGCAAAAGTCTTTAGCAACAGCTTCGTAAAAATCGACGGCTGGCAAAAAACTAGGCTCCAGCTTGAGAGCATAACAGGCACAGTAGAACGGAACGTGATCGGGACGCATCGTTTATAGCGGTACTCTAGCACGAAAAATGTGGCAGAAGTCGGCGACTTCATTATCGTCCACTTGGTTTGATCGTCTTAAAGGGTGTTAAAGCAGTAGATTGAGTTACCGTGAACGAGTGCGACTCTCTTCGTCGGACTGCTCCAAGTGCTTAGCGCGCCTCAGATCAACGTCGTTAGATTGAATTTAAGAACGAATCGGTGTAGCATGCGGCAATGCTAATTCCGTTCGCAGCGAGATGATAGCTGGCCGCTGAATACGACGGCAATAAAATGCTTATCGCCGCGCCAGCGGTAGTGCCACACCATTGTGAACAGCACCTGAACTTCCGCGCGATTGCTATGACCCAGCACTTCACTGAGATCGTCACCATAGCGGAGCAATGGCACCCCATCAAAACAAAGCGTCATCGTGCTTCTTATCGAGTCGGCTAGGCGCGTCTTTTCAACATCTTAAATGACATTTAGTAATCCATCAAGTCCCGCTAGACTAAACCGGATACGATCTCGTGTGGTACGTGGCCAGCGTTGTTATGAGTTATTTTTTTAGCCTTTTCCTGTTTCTGCGTCGTACAGAGGCATTGATCTCTCGCGTTTCGGGCACATGCTCACATCCTCTGCGCCGAACGCGTTACCACATATCTATCCTATGCATTTATTTGATAATTCCTCGTTAGAGTGCTTGCTAAGCCAGTGTTCCTACATGTTGCCACTTTGTATCATGAGTGTCCATGTAGAGATGTACGCCTCGTTGCTTCCTTTCCATGTATTCATATATATAGTAGTTGATATCTGCATCTTTACCTAGCTCATTGTACTTAATTCAGGCTCTGTTGTCGAAACATCTCTACGTTCGGTGAATGACGGCCAAAAAGTAGTTTACGAACGTGAAAACTAGGTCAAATACGATTTCATTTCTGATATGTAAGGACACCTTTTCTTTTGAATCGCTGATGCTTTCTGCCAGTATTAATTATCCGGTGTTTACTGGCGCGCCCTTCGAGAGCTGAACTAATTTTTTTTTTAAGTAGCTAGTCAATGCGCTCTGTTTATGCTAACTCAAGTATCTGATTTCCCACCACTCAAGACAAGCTACAACTGAAAATCTCCACGTTTCTTCTCTCATAGAAATATAACATCAGAGGTAATTGTTGAAAACTAAACAATTTATGTTCAACATTTCCCGAAACAATCATCTGCTTTCACGGTTCTTCATGACAAGGCGAAAAACACCAATATTTGCTTTGCTCATTATGCTAGACCACCCCTGTTTGCCCTCTGGCAGGCATTTGTTGGACCGCCACCACATCAGTAATGGCGGAATCATCTCACGGCTTGCGGGGAAGCCAACTACTAAAGTTACTTCACCTTCTGAGTACGAGTGAAGAACGTGAGGTATCGCTTCGATGGGAGCCCAGAAGTCTCCAGCGAAGAGTGTTGAAGACTCTATATAAAGCAGAGTCAGTTGAGCACGGGCCGCGCGGGCGATGAATGTAAACAAGCGTAAGATATGGGACAGGCCTTACCGACCGTTTGTTGACCGACTCTAGGGCTTACTCAAACACTCCCGCTTGAACACTCAGTTGTCTAACAGCGAAAACAAACACGGTCACTAATATCAGTATTAAATAGTTGTTACAAGATCAGCCGCAATACTGGCTAGAATAGAATAGCACAGAGTGCTACGACAGGAAAGGATTACAGGGTGCCTTCCCTATCTGAATGATCCTTGTTTACACGCTCAATTCGGCCGCGCCGCGCGTTTCTACCGCATCATCAACCTCATCTTTCAACGGCGAAGATAACAAGGAACAGGGACATTTGCTGCGTTTACAGAAGATCATAGAAGAACCACTGAAGCGCTGATTTCAACGCTGTACCTGGCGTCGAGTTAGTGCTGCGTCGTAGAAACGGTTCTCTTATAGGCCCGCTGTATAATTGTTTATAGAAGAAATTATTGTTTGGTAATTTCGGTGTAAAAGAGTAACTATATATAGGATAAAAAATACTTGGTATTAGAAATACAATATTGATGAAAAAACAAAAACTTCATACTACTCATTCTGAGAATATCTGAAGGGTAACTTGGAACTTGTGGCGTTTCCGATTGAGTATCTTACCGGGAGATTCAACTATAATCAAAGCGTATCGTTGCAGACAAGAACTTTGCCAAGAATCTGCAGGGCACTCTGCTCCACTGTGCGTAAATTCGTCGACCAGTAGAAAGCTTTCGTTTTTCTACTTTTATCTCACTTTTATTTTCATCGTAAGCGATGTTTGTAATGACAATAATAACAACCGGACAAGAGAAACTTCCTAAAACATGTTCTTTAACTATTCTCATTGTTTATTCAGTTCTTCAATCGCATCCTACCACTGCGGCTTACGCCCGCTACCGAAGCAAACTGTGACAAACGTCAATACACAATAGCAGTAAAGAATGGTGTGATAGTTAGCGGGTAGGCGGCCCACGTCTTCGAATGTTATCTATTGATGGATCTATCTGTTCATTTGCGAAGAGCTAGATGGCCTACGCTATTTTAGCGAACACTGGCTTAAGGCCGATATTCGAATCAAGCCGGACCTCGCCCGGTGGCGAACGGAGATGCGCGCTCATCTTGTTGTTGACTCGAGTAGGTTTGAATAGCCCCTCCTACCTCATATCGAAAACGGAAAGTAAAGAATAACTACTGCTGCTGTTGCCGCTGCTTCTGTCACTACCCACTGAAGAACAACTTCTTCGTCTTGTTGAGCTTCAGCTTCGTCTTCAAGTGCTCCGAGTAAAGAGCTCACACAAGGGGGTATTAGAACGGGAGGGAATAAGCGGCTATGGGGGAGCAAGGCGGAGGATCTGAGACCTGAACGAGAAAATAAAGTAATCAACAGGACGTAATCACTGCCGGTCGGTCGGTCAGCCGGCCCGCCCGCCGCCCGCTGGCCTGCAGACAATAATCGCGATGCGCGAAACGGAGGTAGTGGCACAAACGGCAATGGCCGACGGAATAAATATAGACGAAGTGAGTAGATTGAACAAGAGCGGTACGCGAGCTAGAACGAAAGAGAAGGAAGGTTTAGGTTAGGTGAAGAATGGACTATGTAGAACTAAGACTCCAACCGAACGCTACGAAAACGTAGAAGTTGGATCTGCAACAGCAGCAGGAACTATAATAGAAGATATTCTATGTCCGAATTTCATAGGCGCTAGCCGTGGGTTGTGCGCGTCTCGTTTCTGCGGTGTACCATAGAGATCCCATCTGCATGCAATTGGAAGCCCTCACAGATCAGGAAAGGTGAGACTAGAGACAAGCCGTACCTGTCAGTGAACTTGGCATTTGCGGGTATAGGCCGCATCGGTAAGTTGATGTAATACACTATTTGAACCTATACCAAATCAAGAACTCAAGTATTTGTTGAACAAAGAAACTGTTTACGAAATGAAGAAGTACATCGAGTTAATTATATAATAATATAAAGTTTGTCCATGTCGCTCAGCATGGCTTTCTAGAAGGTTTCTGGGAAAAGCCAACTGAAATCAGTAGAAGTAAATACTCCAAGTAGGTCAATGGAACTCGACGCGCGAAGTTCATATCGCCATACATTGCCAGCGATCCCATCAGGCCTACTATGTCGATGAATGCCCAGCGTCAACAAGCGCACGCACGTAGACTCTCGTCGTCGCAAAAATTATTTCAAATGATCGCGTCGACTCTGCTTCATTCTCATTGGGTGGCGGACTGTTCGTGGCTCGCGGACCTCCTATTGAACCTCAACGACTCGAAACTACTGGACGGATCAGACAAAAGCAACGAAGATTGAAGATTGACCAACGAAAGGTTCGGAATCCGCAGCCGGCTACGCAGCTAGATACTACCCCACACCGAATCAACTTTCAGCTAAGTTGCGACCCACGACTCCGAAACCGTGAATCACCACCATCGCTTCAACAAGTAACACAACTGAATCAGTTCTCAGAACGTCTTCTAGGAGGATTCGTTCGCACGCGGTCACATATGACCATCTGGGCCTGTTGGAAGATCTCTTTGATGAGACCGACAGTTGGGTATGGCATGCCTGCCATTGGTCATCGCTGGGTCGGTCACGGTCAACTGCAACGAAAAACCGTGAAACATAAGCGTAAGCCAACATTTGACGCTGCCATTACCCTGGCTAATCTCGCTAGAAGTTGGGCAATATCTGTTTTATGTCTGTTGTCCTTTCTGTTCGCTTTGTCACTCGATTAATGAGCAAGCGGTCACTAACGCTTATAGTTGATTCCTAAGTTTACGTGGCCAGGACGCTTCTGTGTCGGGTTCGACGCCATGCGAATGTCTGTCAGGTTCTCGCGTAGAACAACGAGACAAGATGACAAATAGCGATAAGACGACGGGTCATTCGTTGTGAGAAGGAAACTCTGGTGATTCTTAAAGTTATTAGACAAAAAAATTAGCTGTAACAGATTGTGTAAACGTGTGTGGCGATCTTAACGTTGAGATTTCCATATAAAGTTGTGAGGATAGAAACAATGTGTTTCTATATTGTTTCGTCACGTACAACAAAATGGTGCCTAACAGTGTGTTCATTCACATTTTTTTAGAGATAGACATACATTTAGTCGGATATAAGCAGTAGAATTTTTCGTAGGGCATTTAGAAATTGGAATTGAGTTTCTGGAAAAGTAATTTATCGAGTGAAGCCATATTCATCGTTCCAACCACATTTACGTTTATTTGGAAATTGAGTGGGGGGGGGGGGATTTATAAACTGTTAAAAGTACCTTTAGTTTGTTTACCTTCTCTGTAGCGAACCACACTCTCTAAGTATATTCGGGGGTACAGTGGCCCGCGTCGTACTTTATGTGACCCCGGTCCTCAGATCAAGTCCATAGAAGCACAACGCCGTTGGACTCGGAGTTATTCCGGTAAACGCTATTGATTGTCGTGCCCAATTAAAAAAGATGCCAGTTTATATACTCAGCCCGCTGAAAAGAACTTGTTCTCTAAGGCTCCGTAAGGTCCCGTTCTCATACACTTGCTTTAACAGATCTATCGTATAACTGCTTTCAGCTAGACCTGAAAACTTTCAAACTTAAGTCAAACTTACCGGAGACCACGCAAAGTTTATACACTACACGTCAATTGTGACTAATATTTGCGATACGTTCTGCGGAACAGTCCCATACGGTGGCGACAGGAAATTACCAAAAACCGGAACATTACAGGGCGTTATCCGCCCGCGCTTGCTCTTAATCGATATCAATAAGAATCAGCGGTACACCTTAGAAGTAATACTGCAGTAAGAAGTTCATAGATGCTGCTTTGCAGGGTATCTTAAGACAATTTCACAGACAGCTGAAGCGATTAAACATAATTGCGGCTATCAATTCAAATCAGGCTGATCCTTCTCAATCTGTATGCAGGTATGGCTTCATATGTCGAGTTAGGTCGTATCTTACATATTGAATCCACCTCTGTCGAATAACCCTTAACTTACACGGACAAAAGGGCGGTTGGACTTATGCCAAGAGCAGATCGATGGATTAAGATTAATTTAACTCTGCCATCTCCCTTGTTACCGCTTGGTTGCTGTCTTCGTCCGCCGACCTCTTTATAGTGCTCAAAGAACACTGAAGCCTCATTAAAGTGGAAAGAGCCATTGCGTGCTATCTGATAAGCCTAGGCGACCTACTGCAATCTAAACAAAGTAAAGACCACTTTGATGAAAGACTTCGGTGTGAGAACTTCGTTTTGAGACGCTGAGATATAGATACTTTTGAGAGAGGGGGCAAAATACTCGGAAATAGCGAAAAGAACGCATCAAATACGCGCAGCTCGTGAAGTTCACCGGCTACCATAGGCGAACTATGTTCTTAGCAAGAAGTCAGTGATTAGTCGAAACGGAAACCTATTCAAGAAGAACGCTCATCGTCGGAGGTCTGTAATCTCAAAGATTTGCGATTTCAAAGCTCCCTTGTCCCTCCCTATCTCATCAAATTTATTGAGAGATCAAATGAAAAGATGCCATAAGATAGCTCTTGGAGATGACGAAACAGGCCAGAGCCAAAGGCGGCTTAAGATCATGCGGTATGTCACATATCTGGCCGAAACAAAAGACTACAGCAAAATATGGCTCTAAGGTATCGTTTTTATCTCGTGCCATATACCGATTTCTCTATTTTCAATTAAAAATACAGAGGAAGAGAAAGGATAAATTGCCAGCCTTCTCAAAGAATCTAAGTATTTAAGGCACTTGTTGACGTTCCCTTAATTCGTTAAACGAATCCTTACATCTGCAACATACTACCTATAGCTATCGTTGAAGAGGGCGAAGAAGAGCTATATGCTCAAAGGCGCTTGTGAATCTGGACCTGATCCTTGCAAGCTGTCCAATGGACCTGCGGAGACTCGTAGCGAGCAGTTGCAATTCGTAGCATTAACAGCAGCGGTCCGTTTAATTCTTGAATTTCCTGCACCACCTACTTACTCCGTCCAAGATGCGCATGAATGAACAGTCTACAAGCATCGACTATTAGTGGGAACGGCGTGATGCGGATGGCCGTCAGGGTGTGGCCTAGGCCTGCTACTGTTAATACTACAGTAGGTAGCTCAGTCAACTTCTGTCGTCACAGAATGCCCGCGTATCGTTTCATGAGATGAGTCTAAATAGTTGGTCCTAAGTGGCAGGTTGCAGCAGGCATCGCGAAATGATTTTCTCTCTTTTTTTTTTGCGCTCTTGGTAGAGATCCGATTCTCGTCCACAGCTTCCTCGGGGCCCTAAACACTGCCTCCTTAAATGCTATACTGTTTAGTATAACCACGATGTCGATGGATGACGCCGCCAGTGTGTTCTATGGACGACATCAACTATCGATTGATCGAACGAGGCGAGCACAACCTAGGCCAGACGACAGCAAATAGCTCACATTCTAATTTCTGGCTTGAAGTTGCTGAGGTTGCTACTATACTGCACTAGGCCAGCCGAAGCGGCTCTTATTCTTAAGGGCACTAAGATGCGATAATGACCGAAAGCTCTCGAGGAGTCGAGAACCTCTCGGCGGTTTTTGCTTACTTACAATACACAAGGGTGTCGCGCTGAAACTCCTATGAAGTGCTTCCTGTTGAAGTCATCGACAAAGATGTGTTTGAAAAAGATGTGTCATTCGAGTTATGCCCGCCGTCTTACGCTCAAAAACAAGTTAACCGTGAATATCATCGAAAAATCGATAAAGGAGAAGGACAAATGGCAACTGCAATTTTTGGTGTGTATATACATGTATATAAATTCACTCACACGGATCTCACCGGCTGGCGGATTTGAACCAGGCAGGCCCAATACAACCTGAATAAAGATTCCTAGCTTTGATTCATCGGGCTAATCGAAGGCTAAGAAGTTCCTCGCCACTGACTGAGCCCAGAGAGGGGCGCAACCCTGTCAGCGATGTGAGCGACGGCAAACGTGAGTAACCTTCTTTTTGTAGGGCACAACAAAAAGGCGGCGTTTTTCATAAGCCGTTTGTCCATAGAGTCGAAAAAACACGAGCGGTACTCCTCGTAGTACTTTGCTTGTTGTTAGAATATTTTTTGGCTTCCTGAAAAAAAGAGTACTTCATTTCGAGTAGATACTTTAAACAGCATACACAAATGGCCGCATTCACCTAAACGAGACAAATCCAAGAGTATTGTCCGTTACCATTCTGCCTTTTTGCAATTAGCTAAGATAAAAACGACAAAAAAAAGTCGTGATTTGTTAAACTGCGGGCTTTTGTGGTTGACCTTATATCGGTTTTGTCTATTTGTGTTGCGCATTGCGGTGTAAAATTGCGGTATAAATGGCTTTTGACAACTTGGTAAAATAAAGTTGGGAAAATATACAGGCCGGGACAATTTTAGAAAAAATTTCGCTAAGATTACCGTTTAAGTAAGTACCAATAAAGTGGAAAATGGTTCCGTTGTAGGCCTCGTATCGAATGCAGCCGAATGAAGTCACCGGTCCAACGACGCTTGAAACTTGACAGCAACTAATTTTCATCGGGGAACTTAGGATATTTGATCACTTGACTATGAGCTAGCTCATATATCACTTATTTCTCAATTTAATACGGAAGTTCCGAGTCGTTATAGCCAAATTATTGTAACAGCAGCCTTTTCCTCTAATAACCGAAAACTGTTTAGGTAATATGTTAAATACGGTCAACCATTAATTCATCTATTAATAAACATTGATGAGTAAGGTTTTTTTGGAACTTTTGGAAAACCTACTGAGAACTTGCGATATTGGTAGCATGTCGCTAAGGGGTTGGCTTAGCTAACCAAGGACGGATGCTGACAGCGGGCATCGGCATGGAGAAATGTTACGGATGATCGTCGCAGAAGCCTTCGAAATAAACAAAGAGATTTGTCCAGAATTTTGCTTGGGCTAAATCGGATCGAAATTCGGTTAACCGTGTTCTAATAAAGTTCAACGATGGCTTGTGTAAATTGCAAAAAAAAAAAAATCGTTGATCTATCGCCAATTGCTCGGTGTTTCGTCTTGCTCATAGGAAGTAATCTATAGACGTCCATATGGACAGAATTATTTGTAAAGATGGATTGAAGTATAGTTCCACCTGTCTATGGACTGGCTACTGAGTATTCAATTATTCTTATTTAAGGTGACACTTGAATATAGCTTGCGGAGAAGAACTTAGCAAACGATGTCCAAAATGAAGAGCACGTTATCCAAATTACTATGCTTCAATTGAAACTATAATAACAATCTTGGCGGGATTTCTAAGCTTCTAGTACTTCGTTACGTAAACGATTTATTTCTAGCGTAGCTAATATTGACGCTTACAATCGTAGAAATCTTTATCTGCTAATTAAACTAACCCTTTTCCCACGTGATTCTTATTAACGACATGTCAGGCTGTGAGCGACAGCTCTCACCTTACGACTATTAATCTGCCCTCGTTATTGAGTCAGATCACGATTGAAATAAGTTTTATTGAAGCATCGAAGTGAATAGGGAAAATCGAGGTCAAATTTATTTCGACAAGGTGTAATATAGACTCGTGATGCCATCAATGAGGTATAATACTGTCTGTGACATGATGAATTTCAAATATAGCGTATTACGAGCAGATAGTATATGATTTTAGGAAATTAGAAGCATCGCTGATTGCCTCATGAAGATCGATCTTGAAGGTTAGGTTCAGCGCTTTAGCAAACCACATTAGAATACAGTATTTCTACTATGATCGATAATAAATTGAACTTGCTGAGTGCAGTCTGCAAGGTAAAAGTCTCGGACCATCTTCGTAACTAACCCTTATTGCGTTGTTAGCTAATCAGTACCTATCGGAAACCTAGGGGCCATTTCCTACGCGTTCTAACTTTGAGTTGTTACTTTCGCTGCTATTTTGGGCGACGATCTACGACCAGCCTATCGGATGACGAACTGCTGTGACCTGGTCTTTTGCAGCCATCCGGATCGCCTTTACGTACCACAACGCATGAAGCAACTTTGATGACTCTGGTCATAGACACGGAGTACGAACTAGCTTTTTTTTATGCTGATCGTGCGCGTTCATGTGGTATAGCGGTATGCGTGACTGCAAACAATTCCGAGGAGATTCGTAGCATGGATCGATATAGTTAAGCACCATTCATTAGCAGCGGACTAAAATGTAAAGAGAGAAAGCTATCGCTAGAGAGAGCCATCTGACCAATCTTTACAATTTGCTGATACGTACACGACTCCACCTATTTATTATAGATATGCCGTTTTCGACGCGTACCAAATATTTATTTTCTCCGACAGCTAGCTAAACTCTTAGGCATCATTACTTCGAACGGGTTTCGCCGGTACTAGCTAGCTTTTCCTCCAACAGACCTATGAAACGGCACGATCACAACATGGCAGAATTTCGAGCACCGGTCGCCGAAGGACCGGAAAAAGCATTCAAGGAACTATTCCTCAGCTAAATGAATCACGTCGCCTACTCGTCGTTTCATCGTCCATTGAAAACTCATTTGTTGATTACCTATACATCATCAACGATCGGTTGCTATAAGTATTTCCTTAACTAATTATCAAAGCAACATGATCAGTTCTACATAGCTAAAGCGCGGGACGTTAAGTCTGTGTGTAATTACAGTAAGTCTGTGGAAATTAAGTTACGACTATTGACGGCTATAATAGGAAGCCGTTTGTGCTGATCGTTGCATACGGTCTGGAAACGAGCGTACCAGATGGGTCGTCAAGCCCTCTCACAGGTCCTGCAGTTGTCCATTCCAGCTGTCATGTACTTGCTGGCCACGAGAAAGTATTTCAAATGAATTTATGAGGGAAAAACGACTTTTCAATTAGTTTACTATGACCTTGTTCTGATTTAGAAAACAACCACTTCAGACCAGCGCCGGTGCTCAATGATTTTTCCAAAGGCGATCACTTTTGTCCGATGCGCATTGATCAGCCTTGCCTACGTATAGACTTTGCCCTGGCTGGCTAAACCTAGTCGAGGCTCACTTTAAGGAACATCGGCTCGTGACGAATTAGGTTCCTCTTAGACAGTGGCAATACTCACACAATTTACAGGTGCAATTGGATTGATGCAACTGGCCACCGATCGCTGTGGTTATCTGTACAATATAGCAAGCCAACATCCGATAACCGCAGAGGTCGCACTCAACGACGGAGACTCTGCAGCAGTAACCCGATGTCTAAGCGTCGCCATCAGCAGCGATGCAAACAATAACAACGCTACCTACTCAGTTTGTAGAAGAAGGGATCAAGCTGATTTACCGATCGCGCCGTTCTGTCCATTCGTGATCGTTCCTGGATCGCTGCTAGCAACAGACGTCGTTCGCTAATGCGACTGCTCAGTTATTCTGCGGAGAGGGTAGCGGACTGGAGCGTGCAGGCCCTCTCCACTCGGCTTTATTCCTGTTTAGCTCACGACGATACGCGATATTCGATGCGAGTTCCGCCTGCAGGCAAATTGCAGCCGCAGTCACAGGCTCACTGGCGTCTGGGTGCGTGCGCGGACGAATACAAAGCAAGAGTTCATCAACGACGAAGGTGTCATCGAGTGTAGACGAGTTACTACAGGCCGATTTCATACAGCTTCATTAATTTCGTGCATACTGTAGTAACATAAATTATGAATAGGACCGATCGTGTGTCATGGAGAAACGATGGGTCTGTGAGCCTGCCATAGCACTGACTGTTTAGACAACATCGAAGAGGAAAGTTGCAGCAACACGCCTTTAAAGGCCGAACAACGGGCCTAGTGATTGATTCCGCGAAGTGCAGTGTCTTTTAATAATCGGCTGTTACCGGATTCGCCAGTGACGAAAACGATGACAGGCGCAACGACAGTCGTTAGCTGGTAAAAATACAAATGCGCAGCATTTGGTAAATACATACTCTTTTACAAGAAGCGCAGCAATCAGCCGACCTATACATTTCGGAAGCGGGGGTCCTGTCAACACCGACCGAGCAAGACGACGATCACGCAACTCCTCACCCAGTGTGCATTAGAGATCTGTGCGAAAGCTAATGCTGGCAGTAATTGTGAGCAACGTGAACACAAAATACCGCGAGAATTCTCTAGTGGGAGAGCTTCAAAAGGCACGAGCAATACTGAACTATTGCGACGCTCTACGGAACGACAATAGCAGGGACGGAGGATTATACAGTAGCCACAGGCAAATTCGACGACCTCAGACTGGCGATGCCGGTAGAGCACCCACATACAAACACAGTGCATCTACCGGTCGACTGAGCAGACTTTGCGATAGCAGGTAGCACCGTTAACAGAGGCACGTCCGCTGGCCATCCGTTGCCTAAGCCATTAACAACAAACGGTGCAACAAATACGCCCTGACTCACACGGACGCTCAAGAGGTTTCATTAGCAGCGCTGAAACAGACCAGTTCCCTAATTTCCATTCCGTCCTATTCTGTTCTATCAGAGAGCGTCGCTGACTGTGGGAAGAGTGTTTACGGTCACGTCGGTCCTAGTAGTGTTACTATCGCTGTTGACGCTGACGGCTGGCTAGCTAGCTAGCTAGCTAGCTGAGTTGGTGCGCTCGATCGAAACGCGAAAGGTGCTCTATAACGCAGTCGAACAGCAATGCGCGCTGTAGTCGCTCGAGTAGAAGAAGCTTAGGGAAAAGGAACGATTGCGGTAGAGCAACGACGGGAGCGGACAAGTCGGCAGTTGGCCGGCTGATCGGAAACCTCTTTGTCCCAAAAATATCCGCAGCCCTAGCGTCTTGGCGACTAACGACCGACACGGTAAAGCCACGCCAGCAACGGCCCATAGTCGACTGTTGCCGTCCTAGCAGACGGTGCGCGATATTATCCCACCATTTAGTTCTGGAGATAGAAAAGAGCTAAGACAGGGAGCGAGAGAAGACCTTAACGTCTTTGTTCTCTATTCTCTGGACACTGCTAGCTACCCGGTGCTGATCGACAACCAATGCTGGTGCTTCTGGTGTTTATTTAGGTATCACTGAGCCAGTGTTAGAGAAAAGTGTTGTTTCGGCGATATACGCCAGCGCGACGAACGTCTGGAAGCGTGCGGCACTTGCGCGCATGCTTAAGCCGCCCAATAGCCAGCGACAGAGCCGAATAGTAAAGAAGGTAGAAGGAGCGATCGTGACGCGTTTTAGCTATTAAATATAACAAAGTAGAATAGGAGAAGTGCTAGAATAAAGGAGAAAGTGATCGTGTGCGAGAAACAGGGAGAGCGCGCGTGAAGGGGACGAATCAGCCATGTTGTTGTGCTAGTGTCGCGCATCGTCAATGTGAAGTAGAGGTGCGCGTAGGCCTGTGCGTCTATAGACGTACTTCTGCAGAAGAAAAGCAGACGAATTAGCGTTGACTGGCGGAGTCGATTGATTGATCGATCGATCGATCGATCGATTGATTGATTCATTGATAGACAACGACAAAGTGCGTGCCAATAAGGAGCCGTTCATTCATCCCGCTTTGACGGTCGAACGTAGCTTAGTGTTGCTTAGCGTATCGCCCGTCACCGTCATCGTTATTATGTTGACACTGTAGAAAGAACCGTTAAGATGAACAGCAGGGGAGCGAAATAATATTATTTCCATCAGAGTTGTTTTGTTAGCACGACACCTATAGCTGCACTGCTAGTCGTCGGTGAGTGGTGGAAAAACGACGACGACGACGACGACGACGACGTGTGATAGCGTGCAGTCTTGTTCACCTTACCAACCAATCACGATTCCCATCTTTGTTTGAGAGATATCTCGTACACCCGACCGAGACGTCGACGCTAGCAGGACGGACATCGCCATTAGCATCCTGCAAAACAACAGCTCATCTACCCCTCAACCAAAGAGTTAGTATTCATGCTAGAAAATAGCACTTTGGTCAGGTTATTTTTTCTCACGACTCTTAAACAACAATTACTGCTACGACAATAATAATAGTACTCACAATAATAATTTCTGGTCGTGAAAAGATATCGGCGCTAACACAACGTCGAAGTGGCTGAATTTGAAGTTGATGCGTATGACATGAAGTGGACAGTTTCAGTCGTCGCAAAAAGGCCTTGTCTTTGTCCTATTTCCCTGCTGCCGAATCCCTTTAGCAAAATGTATAGCGAATAGGAGCACAACACCAGTACAGATGTGTCCCGTACATTTTCACGCAGCAGAAATGCTGGGGTTGGGAGTGTTGTCAAAGCTTCTTTTTTCTGTCATTATCTAGGCGTTTATCTCTGGGACATCTCTCTACCTGATGGTAGGAGATGGTTCCCGCATCGGCATCTAAACGAACCTTTCTACCGGAAGAGAACGAAAAATCACTATAGGACACTGTACGAGCTTGATATCGCGCCACAATGACCAGCAAATGATTAAAGATAGTATCCTTATGATCTACAATAGACGAGAAGAATAGTCCTCGAGGTAGGGGCCGTAGAAAGAAAGGAACCACTGCACGTCAGGAGCATGAACACAGACACCACACACGCTACAGACGGATGGAAGTGTTTCGAGGATTAAAAATATAGAAAGTGCAAAATAAAACAGCATTATAGTAGGTTACTATAGTTATACTAATCATAGCAGGAGCGCGTTTCAATCATAGATGACAATGTGATGCTTGTCACTTATGTCATAGCCTTTATTGAGGTCCTGCCGCCGAATACCCGATAAGTAAGGATCCGCAAACGGCCCCTTGCCTATCACGTCTGCAAAGGATCTGTGCAGTTGCACAACTTTAGATTACACGAAGGTCGTGTCGATCTATGCAAGCGACAAACAACAAAAAGCATCCAGATGAAGTTATATGAAAATTTACTGTTGCGCGGCATCGTGGTGGAGAGTGCATACTTCATCGTACGAAGTCAATGGTGTGGGTGGCATCGCAGTAGCGTTTCGAGCGATGACGCCAATACAGATGACGCCAGAAACAGCTGACTCCTGAGAGCCAGCACTTGGAAATAGATCACTATTTCCACCATCTGACGCAAAGAACACTTACGCGCTTACATTTGGCCAGCATCTTGTACACAGTAAAGATGAGATTGTATAGATGACGATGATCCGTCTTTCTTTGCTAGATATTTTCCATCGTCGAGACATTATTTAAGAATCAACTCCATAAAATAATAGCAACATTATCTGATAACAGAAATAATAATCTTGAAAGTATTCCATTTTAACATGATACCTCGACTATGATATTATAATGATCGATCACTGACCTCAAAAACACTGTTTACGAGCCGATATACAAGCGGTGACTTCAGTAAATTTAGCTTAAGGATATCCTTATCCTTTAGCGTTGATCTGACTGTAAGAACATCTATACTGGTGAAGCTGCCATGCGTCACTCGGCCGTTGCAGCGTCAATTTGATGTCTAGTTCAGATCTGTTTGTATACACAATAGAGTACCACCTTACAATCAGCGTTTCGGAACACTTCATACGGACTATCGCGCTAAGACAAATATTTGCGTACAGCTATACTACTTGGATCAGGGAACTATTAGCGAAGGGTTCATTGAAGATCACCCGAGGCTCCCTGGGCCAAGCTAGGCCGAGTCGCACGCGCTTGCTATTGGATCGGATTAGTGAGCGACAAGAGATCTGCCGCCATCACTGCGGTGAGATGACTCGCAAATCGGCAGATGGGTTCACTAGCCATCCGATTATACTGGCCGATCAGCATTGTAAACCGATAAACAATGCCAATGGCCAACGGATTAACTCAGGCTAATTGAAGCTTTTTGACGATAGTCATTTGTATGTTATAGGCTGAGCTTCCACGCAGCAGGCAAGATGCGTCGACAAGTTTGACCTAGCCATTGACGCGTGTATACGACAGGGCGAGTGTAGAAGCGATTCCAGCACGATTTGTTTCTCGGTAGTTTGGTTTGCTGTACACGAGAGGCGGTGAGGGGTTGATGTTCAGGCGGAAGGTGTTACTGTCGAGGAGTTGTCCCCCCGCCCCCGCCCCATTCCCCTTTAACTCTTGCTGCTTAAAGATCTCCCGATGTCTCATTGTTGTAAGTTGCTAGGCCGGTCACGTCGATTCGCCGCTGTGCCTCTACACCTCGTTAGTGTCTTGGAGTACACGGTATAGTGCTTTTGTACGCGATGTAGGATACCGTGTGAGAGGCCAGCCAATCCCAGTACGCTGGCGCCAGGAGGAATCCCGTATTGATCTTCGGCTGAGTCCCAAGCTCACCCCCATATTGATGACGGTTGCTAGCCGGCGAGACGGGACACATATCATAATGAAACACTTACTCGGCGCAAAAACATTCATCCAACCACCCACGTATACTTCACCATTAGACGGGCGTCCAGCCGCTGTGGGGCCGATCTTCAACCCCTTGAGCTTCTGCGGAGATGAACGATTACTAGCTCAATGTCTGCGACTACTGAGTGCAGACGACAGGCACCCGAGCTCACGCAGACCCGCAACTTCTTCGAAGTGCGAAAATCTTCAAGACTTCAAGCTCTCGAGGGCGGAGCAGCGGCACTCATATTGCTCAGATGCGAGGTGACTGGCTCTCAGACAGACTGATTAACAGTGCAGGGTGCGAATAAACATGAAACCGGCCTAACCGACGCCCACTGTGACGACGGCGACTATTACAAACGGGATACCGTGATTGCACAAATTAAGGACTCCGACTGGTGGCAGTGGTGAAGCCAATATGGCGAGTCACCGTGGCGCTCCTGTACTGCTGTACATCAAATTTTCTTTCTGTATTCTACCATATTCCGTACGCAGTCTCACGTCGTCGCTGCAGGACTATTCGAGTTTCCAAGTAGCAGGACTTACAAGAAATTTCAGCTGATGCAAAGTACAACCAGCAACGACATGTGTCCAGCGATAGATGTACACATTTGTGTGGATGTTCGTAATATTTCCTTTACTGGTCATCAATAAAGCATACCCCGTTATTTGGCCAATGCTGGCTACGTACAAAATATAATGTCTCTGTCAATGCTCCAAGAGAAATGGCAAAAACAGCAGATTTTCTTGTTTGAATTCTTCAACCGAGGTGGTCCGTTTCGATATTGAGAAAAGCAGTCGAGACAGCAGCAAAATGATCGCTAGCCATTGAATCGAAGGTAAGCGGACTGAAAATACGATAGCTTTATACTTCGTATTTACTACGCACAGCGCGGTGTAGGGGGATACTACTAAATAGGAAATGAGGCACCGTCTGCAATCCTCTGCTGTGCTAGCCATTTCACTACGAATTCGCGCGACAAGGACACGCACCCGGTTATTCCTCGTCAATTCTAAGCCTCGAAACGAAAACGCAGCGGCTCAGTCATCTTCAAGCAAGATGCCATCTTCACGTCGGACAGCGCATCGTTCAAGACATGATAAGCAGGCGGCAGCAGGTGATAACATTGGGGAGGTCCTTAGTCTATTTCTTGTCGATCGCTAACGTCCCGCTTCGCGTCGATGACGTGAGTCCCCGAAAGGCTGAAGCAGTCAGCGGCTGATCGTTTTCTTTAGTTGGGCTTCATCTTCCGTTTTGCCTTCACTAGCAATTGTCCACTACCTGCTTAAAGCAGGCAGCTGAAAGCGGTGGCAGTAAGAGCTCGAAATAGAAGAGATTTAATTTGGTTTAAGCATTAAGCATTCAATCATCGACAGCTTTGTCTAAGTGAGAGAACGAGTGAACTTTTTGACTATCTTTATGCTTATTGTGCCATCTTTCTGTCTGGTCACTTTCAGAGATTGCCGCAGTGATCAACGCCCGAAAATGACCAGCCGATGTCGACCCGCGGCCTATTTTGTTGGCTGTTTAGTCATCGTCTGCATATGCTTTTACGCTCGGACGGTAGCGACCGCCGAGCCCACAAAACCGGTAAGCGTTTATATATATAGGTTCGATGATAGTGGACTACATTTGTCCATCTCTGATTGCATGGGCCTTCAAAGGTATTGCGTAAACTGGTACGGTGTTACTTGTAAGGTCAATTAAGAATCTGCTAATTTGTACAGCCATATTTGATAACGCTTTCCCGTGCACTTTAACGCTGTTATTGGATAACTGTGGAAGTTGAGACGAGTGAAGAATTGTATTCCACACGTTTTCAATGTCGTGCAAATACGGCCGCATGCTACGCAATAGATCTCTCCCGAACCTGTTATTTCTACCCCGAATGAGACTACTCCCGCGTTTGTAGTAGACGCGACTGTGCCGTAATGTTTCGTACTACGTTGTTCTCACCATTGTTACAAATGAACTATGCGATTAGTAACATCTTTTATTCTCTGAATTTTTAGACGTTGCCGCATGGTTGTAATGAGTCAGTTTGTGGAAGCGTCGTATCAAAATGCCTCCTGACCCAATCGTGTAAATGTGGGCCAGATCCTGTACGAAACAACATCACCTGCGCTAAAGACTGTTTCTACTGCCTCGACTACCTGTACACGGATTGCTGTTCTTGTGTTGGTACGTTCACTCGCACAATCAGTGCCTTTTACCCAATCATATGTCCTGAAGGTCAACATGTAGAAGCTTCTCATATATAGTATAGCTTTAGATTTTTGCTAACACCGACGCATTTAAAGGGTATATCTTTTGGTTATGGTTGATGACCATAATCCCCTGAGCGCGTTGTTCCATACTGTATCATATTATTGAACAGAATATCTACTTAACGACGTTTCAAACATTTTCGAACAGGTAGCCATTATTTATTAAAGTATTTTCCCTTTTAGGATCGGTTTAACCAATGGTGAGATAAACTACGCTATACCGTGTGTGCGTGTATGTTGGCCTTGTTCCAATAAGAAAGAAAAAGAACTCACGCCTATAGAGCGTCTATCAAACACTGCCTCTATTGCTAGATATAACCTAGCCTCTTTAAAGCAGTGTTCAAATATCGTATTCGTTGATTAATTTGCGTTGCTCGTACTCAACAATACGCTGGCCCTTGCACAAAAGACAGCTTTCGTCTGTGCCTATGGCTATACCCAAAGAAAATTTACCTTTCAGCAAATGATCACCCATCGCTGAAACAAGTAGCATTGTATTTATTCAATCTTGTCGTTCATTTTTGTTGTGTTGCCCCTTTGATATTAGATGTTTGCCGAAAAGATAATAGAGAGTTTTCGCTGAGTCAAAAATCAAACGTCGAAGATCTCCCAGACCCGATTCCGGAGCTATTCCAGTTGCTCATGGAAAGTGTCGATGCGTCACAGGGGCGCTGGACGTCCCTATCTTTTCCAGCGCATCACACCGTCATCGGACTCAACAAGGACATACACTTTGTCAGCAGTACGTAATCAGTATCATCACCAAACATAAAAAAGACGCCGTCGTCGTCGTCAAATTTGTATCGTCACCCTTCGTCTTGTTTAGAGTTTTAGCTCTTTGCTGCCTATTGGGACCCGAGCGACGAACGCGTTCGAATAGCTAACGTAACATGATTACTACGCTAGTCATCATAAAATAGTTTTGTTCAGTAGTAGTTTAATCTCAGCCTGAGTATGCGCATCCAAGGTAGAGAGATTTTTGCAAACACATGAAACATAAGCGACATAGCATATACATACAAAGTCATTCGTGACATAGACATTTTGCTGAATTTTTAAGCACAACCAATGAATGGACGCATTTAGGTTTTCATAGGCTGGCCTTGGGGGGTGTTTGTCATGCAGTGAGATAAGGATCTTTTTCTTTTTACAGTCATCCCGCATCCAGTTGGCATAAATGATTCGATCGACTCGACGCCATCACCGATCAACATCAACCCCACGTATGATTCGAATACAAAAGCCGACGACGTCAACTGTACTGTTGCCTTCATGAAGCCCTGCCTGTCGCTAAACAAATGTCGCGAAAACTGCATGAGTCTTGGCGCCACTAGTTACAGGTGAGCAACAAGTATCGACAAAAAACTACACTTATATAGTTATGGCACAACTAACTTCCTGTGTGTACCATACGAACTTTCACCCCCTATTATGAGGAGAATCTTGTCAATGCCGTGAGACGTTCGCTCATATTCTCCTTGTGTTAGTGACGAAGATAAGCAGCTTTATTTTAATGGACGGGTATAAAAACTATATAATTGTAATACATTTCCCCGTACGTTACTCTGGGCCTGCAGCGGCAGAGCATAAACAAGTGTACAGGTACTATCCTGAGCTGAACCTGTTGAATACGCGAGACCCGAATAGATTAAAGCGATTTGGTGGTATCTTCTCTTGGTGAAGAGATCTCGAATGAGCGAGACGACATAACGCCACGGCCGGTGGGCTAGACACGTAGACAGAGTAAGGCATACGTTTGCTTGTTCCTTCGAGAAGAATACCTAGATGCCGAAGCAATTAGGCAACCCTGTGAGAGGGGCTACGTCAGTAGAGATATGGTTTCACAAACAACGAATGGATATGGACAAGCAGATTGCCTAACCGTAATAAATGCCAGAACTAGAATGTAGAAGTAAAACTAGATTCATAATTCTTAACGTGTGACTGACGGGGCGGGAATAAACTGATTTCTGTCTTATTCTAGTACTGGACAGTTGTCCTAAAAGACTAAAATACGCTAATCCATCAGATGCGAGAAGGTTTACTTTGTACACTTGCATTATGTAGTAAGCATCATCGCTATCCGTTTATCACTTCTATTAGCACGGTGATCACGTCTCTGCAGTGGTGCCCTATGAATGGCTGATGTGCCTTCTCGCCGTAAAAAGTTCGTTTAGTAGGTATTCGTTACTAGCAATAGAATAGCGACCGGTATTTCTAGTCATTATGCTCTAACGCTGCTGCCTGTTCTCGTTTATGTGCGCAGATGGTTTCACGATGGGTGCTGCGAGTGTGTGGGAAGTACTTGCCTCAACTATGGTCTTCATGAAGGCCGCTGTCAACAATGTCCGCTGAACAACGAGTTCCTGACAGACAATGATGACAATGACGAAGAGACTGTGATCGAAAATCCTGACAGTAAGTGTCAATTTTCACCTGTTTTTTTGTTGTACTGAATGCTCGATCTACTTGATAGTCTTACGTCCGTACCACAACATGATTTGTGAGAGTGTCCTGACAACTTTTTCCATTAAAACGATTCTACGATCTGGTCAGATCCCGGTCTCTCTCCCCCTGGGTATGCTTAAAGCCAGCCGTTGCTGTATTGTAACTGAATGATCATTCTAAGTGGCTAAACAACTATGATATGAATATTTTCAATTATAGGCCGGCCGAGTCCACCGGCGTTGAGTCCTTCCGTAGCAAGCTCCCCAGTTCATGTAGATGTAAGTGAGGAACCAAACGGCGTCGAACGAACGGAGTCAGCTTTGCCCGTGACATCAGAAGCTTCACCGGCGAGTTTTGCCACCGTCTCGGAAACAATTCCAGTTCACCAGATGTCCGCTTTGCCCAATGGAAACAGTAGCGGCGCTAACCAAAGCAAAACCGCCGTTCCCGTAGCGTCTAGTGAGCCTTTAGGAAAGCTTCATAAAGCTGATGATAATAGTCTAGCAGCATAAGTCGATTGTGCTCTTTAGCACACAACCTAAAGTTAGGGCGTTTACGTTCTAATAAAGACGAGGAGCACGTTCTTACGACACTGTTGACAAAATGTAAGAACACGCCACTCGCTAGATGATAAGAAAAACAGTCAAATTTAATTTGTAAATTAGTCTTTAAAATAGCTCTTTCCCTTTCCCCATCTCTCTCCCCTCCCCCTCCCCCTCCCTCTCTCTCCCCCTCCCTCTCTTATATATATTACCCATAATAATTATGCTTTTCAAATGATCGGCGGTGTAGTCAAAACGGCTGACATCTAATAATCATCGAAGCACACACGCATAACACATACACGATCTGTAAATATAAATGTATTAGTACATGATATAAAATAATAGGCAAGTATTTATTATTTATATAAAAAGAAAATACGAGAAGACAACAAGTGTGAAGATTAGAGCTAGAGTGACTAGAGAAAGTGGACTCTGACGGTGTAGAAATGGAGAGACGAAGAAAGACTTAACGATGCAAATGCAGATGCTTATGTAAGTAGGTCAAGTCGAAGATAAACATGGGACAAAAACAGACTTGTTATATAACAAACTTGATGAAAATAGAAAATTGCTGCAGATAAAAGCGTGTCTTCGAACGAAGCGTAGGGCTACGTATTTGTTCGCTTTGTTTCCAACATGGACACGCCGATGGTGCTTATTGTCGATCTCCGTTGTCCTTGAGCCTGGCTTTTCGTTTCTACTGGCGGGCAGACACTTGAGCGGAATCGCTTTTTGTATCATAGACATCAAACGAATATACATAAATATATATACAATCGTATAATGAACCTTCCAGATTATATATAATAGACAATGTATCCGTTAAAGTTCTCGTGAATTACGTTGTTAAAATAGATGGTTAATGTACCGAGCACTTACGCGACTTAGAGTCAACTTTTGATGGCCGGATAAACACAAACAGACACACACACAAATGAACATACGCAGCCATACACAAAGATACAGACTTTGTATTTATTTTAGCATACATACATACATACATACATACATACAGATAGAAAAAAAATGGAATAAAGTACAGCAGACAATGTTTCAATGAAGTAGATCTTCAAGTATCAATTCACAAATGAAAATCATAGTAACAATATTGTCAGTAGCAGAATAAGAAATAGGTGGTGATGATGAATGAAGGTGGTGTAAGTAAATCGACCAATGTCTTCGCTTGAAAAGTTTCAACAAAGCCATAATCACGATGTTGAATAAATTACTGTTAATTGTACGTCAATGTAATATTTTAATATTAATTCATATGGCTATTATCATTATTATTGTATTAAAAGAAAGAAAAATACGAAAAATAAAATTACTAATAAAATGATAAAAATAATAAAACGAAAAGAAAAATGAAGTAAATAAGAGGCTGTGTCTCTAAGGAAAACTAAACTCTCTGCGAACGAGTCTTTTTATTAGGTATTGTAAACATAAGTATAGACAGAATAGCGTAGAGACGACTCTTTTCCCAGGTGTTTTTTCTGAAATTCGGCTTATTTATTTTCGGAACATAAATTTACTTTCTATTATAGGGTTGATCATTTACGAACGATCCTTTATCAAGTTCCTTTGAATGAACCGTCTTTAATATAGCGCAATTTTTGACATCACGGTGAATTCTGGCCGGGGCTCGTAGACGTAAACAGATAAATGCTCTAGAGGAGCCAAAGAGATAAGAAAAAAAAAGATCGATTTTTTCATACTACACCAGTGCTCCACGTGTACTAAGCGTAGGCTCTACTGCGTGCTCCTTTTTTCGGAGAATACTTATATGGGCTCGGGTAGACACTCTCGAAAAGGCCGAGAAGTGCTACAACCCTGTAGCAGCACAGAGAAATTCTGTGCCTAGGATCGACCTCAGCTATTGCCGCTATGGCCCTGTCAGTTAACGGAGATGTAATTCGTTCGTCTGCTGAAAGCAAGCAGCGTGCGCGAGACGCACCAACAAATGGAGAGATCAGCCAGTCGTTCATCGCGCTCTGCCGTGCTATGATCTGCGGTGCGTACAGAACCGCTGAACAAAACATGCACGTTGCTCATGGGAAGTTTGCGCTGCGGCCGTTCGATGGAGCAGGACAATACTGAGGGGCAGGAACGTTGGATCGAGAGGGAGGTGACAATGAAACGAAAGAAAGACAGGTAGCCTGCCATAATGTCCATTGCCGCTGCCGCGGGTAGTGCTTCTGGCGAAGAGAGTAAAAAGCGTTATTTCTACAACGATCCACCGCCAAGCAGCATCGCTCAAGCGGGGAACGAGTTTTCAATTCGACCATAATGGACTATTTTTGCGCGGACTTGAGTCATCCGACTTCAGTCTTGTTCGAGTAAACCAGCGGCGCTATAAGGACATCAGAAAACAGCGGTTCGCGAATGGATCCACGCTATCGGTGCTTTCCAAGCCCGTTCTGGCGTAGACCCGACTTTAGAGGCAAACTCCTCATACAAAATAATGAAGTAGGGCCTTGCTATAGTTTGTAGTAGAGTTGCTTTAAGTAAGTAAGGTCGAATAGAATGGAAGCAAGTTGAATCCAGTTCGATGACGACGCCTCTGATATGGTGACCACCACCGAACAAGTCTGTTTCAACAAATCATCAGGCGAAAAAGTTCCTTAAGCTTGGCCTGTATCCAAAAAAACACGTTCAGAGAGGGAAGAGTGGCACAATTGTGGTATTGGCAAAATGTACTTTATTTTATTTGGGTTCTGTCGCAGATTAAAAAGCTTGGCCAAATGAAATGTCCGTAATAATTCTCCTATATATAGCGCCATCTGTCGTAGGGTAGTATACAGTTTGTTATGAATCTCACTGACATGGATGTGTGTTATCGATGCCATGAGTACGAATCGAAGTATTATCTGGTTGAAGATCTAAATATCGACTCGAAGAAAAATAGTAATCTATTTCCCAGCAAATAAAATGCTTCTTTTGTCTATATATCAAACCTCGTCCGGGCCAAGGTATGGACACAGTATATAGTACTACTACTTTGCACAATTATAGACACACTTTGCGAGACATCGAAATTTCATAAATCCAGTACATTAAAACTAAAGAATTTGACTGTTGTTCCAGTGGCGTTTCTACCAATGCGTACAGGCCACGACGGCCGAGTGGAGTGCTCCGAGCTTAGATCTCAAAACAATGGTATAGCTCTTGTGGTATAGTCCGCACACCCATGTTGAAGGTGTCCCATTAAGTTAAAGGTGTCCAGTTTGCAAAACTACGTTCTAGCCACGGCAATCTTCATACCTGCGGATACGTACTATCGGAAGTTTTTGTGTTTCTTTCTACACGTCTTCAATAATATCCCATAAATTCGATGACATTCTACACTTAGTGCCGTTTGGACTGCTTACCTAATAGCATGGTGTAGTGCTATATAGTGCTATATATACTCATTATGTGGCGCTTGGCACAAACTCTTAATGCCATTTCTACTTTTCGAATGAAGATAGACCGACAGCGTCATGGATCTTGTCGAAACCATCAGAACCCAGATGCTTCTCTTTGTCTGCGAAGATTCTCGGTGTCCCGGTGCGACGTCATCAGTGCGCTATGTCATGCACAATTCTATACGACGAAAAGAAGAAGTGCTCGGACGCAAACGTTATCGCTTGAACGAAACATGATGCTGAGTGGTGTATCAGCGTTAACTCATCGCGCAGACAACTGTAGTCAATCGACTACTCTCCTACAACGAACAATGCGCCAGCTAAGCAGTTGCTTTACGGGCTATGAAACTATATTTCGCTTTCGTTTTTCAATCTGCTGTCCCAGTTTGTGATTGGGTGAAGCCCCGTGAAGTGCCTAAAATGTTGCTGGTTCAGTAGTGACAGTGAATTTCCTCGCTGCACTTCGCGTTGAAAGTATAGTGGTTCGGGGGGACATGCCCGACCTTTCGACCGCCTCGTACGGTTATAGATGAACTAACCTGGACAATGGTCGTAGTGTGGTAGTTGTATGTGGTGACGGAACATATTCTGTTTCGTCCACCTACTCGACTATCGTCGACCGCCTTAATTTCAGAGAAGATCACATTCCATCCTCAGTGAAACCACAGCTTTAAATTGAATTTCGCCTTTGGTCCTATCTTGGTCCTAGTCCAGTCCACTTACATCATAGCCATAGCTTAAAAGGGCAACTTTGAATACGGAGACAGCAGTCAATGTTTCAGTGATAGCAGTAGGACATGCAATCGCCATTGCTTTGTACATATACACTTGGGCGTGTCTAGTCAACGTCATTTAGCCTTTAGGCGGGCCATAATAGGCTATAACATGAGTCGAGAACTAAACCGAGCTGGTTAAGTTTATGTTACGCTTCCCCGTAACATGCGTCGCCGTTAAATATCGATACAACTGAGTCAAATAGAGACATATATGGCCGTCAACCTGTCCGAATATAGCCTTTTATGATCTGTTGATATGATGACAGTAGCCGAAATGCGCTTATATTTTTAGTCATTTTATATAAAGAGATTTATTTAGATAAAGAAGTGTTACATAAGTGAGGACGAAGCATCGGCGCTCGCGGTAATATTAATAGTACTTAGATGCATACGAAGCTTTTCATAATGGACACTGGTTGGGGATGTGTGCAGTCGTGGAGTAGCAGTTCGGATCTGTTCATCCATCAAGTCCTATACTGCCTACAACGCTATCCAGTGTTTAAAATTGCCTAACTTTTCAGGTGTATCAGTCACTAAGCAAAAAAAAAAGAGTTTCACGTACACAATACCTACAGAAAACTACACGCCCCCAGGGCTCGGCAGTGTCGCAGATAAACCTTTATACGATACGTTATTTTTTGTTCCTCTCCTAATAGATTTGTAGATCGTATCGTGTATACCAAATCAAATATTAAACGAAAAATATTTATGACTTTTCTAAGAAAACGTCAATTTGTTTTTATAATCTTAGCAGAACTTACTTGTTTCAGTGAAGTTTGCTGATATATTTCGTCGGTTATTTCTATCCTTCCTTCACTTCAGAACACGCGTTCTTACCTAAGTGAGCGAATAATAATGAAACGAAATTCCATAAACTTTTTTTTTTTTTTTGTTTTCGGAGAGTTTCATTTTTGCTTAGACTAGTTAGGCTGAATAACCTCCCTAGCGAGTTCTATATCATTGGTTAACAAAGCGCTTCCAAGCGACAGGATCGCGTGGATTTCTTTCTTTGAAACTAATCTATTTTCTTCAAATCAAGTTACGTTTCGTGCCTGGTAACCGAATTCACCCGGTAAATACATGACGAACGTGTGTTTGTGAGGAGCCGAAAGGCGATGATATTTAGGTGATATAAACAGACTTTTAATTTAAAGGTTACTAACTTTTTTCTAGTGTCTACCTGTCTATCAGTTGTTTATCTGAGTCACCAACAATACACGCCTCGTCGATTCCATGTACGATTTTGTAAAAAGGAATATTACTCTTCAAGTCGTTTGTTCATACTTTCCTAACATCCTGTGTCCTTGCACAAGGTATTGTACAGGAATCAGGATTCAGTTTTTATATTTTTGACCACTATCGTCGTATGCCTAAACCGTTCTATCCAGTCGGCCTAATAGATGATGCAGCAGTCCCGGCTGTTTGTTGTTATCATGATTTAAGTGTCCATTGTAATATTCGACGTATTTCTATACAGATATATTATATGCATTTGCCTAATATTGCCGAATTGGGTAGACGCTAGTTTATAAACTTCTAGGAAGGAAATAGAACTTCTAGGAAGTTGTTGTTAAAGAAATTTACATTCATTAGCAATATAAGTTATATTATTGATCGTATTCTGCTTTTATTTAATCGAAGACGATTATTTTAAAATCAAGATCTTTTTTTTCTGATTTTTGATTCAGTAGTTATCGCAATTTGAAGGTATGGAGAGGCGTATCCTTGAGCTGAAACAATAATTATTTTTTCTGTAGTCGTAATTATTTAGTACCTAATTATCTCTCTGCCATATCAATCCGTGTCTACTTATAACGACGGGCTATATACAATAGATATTACAAAGCGGCATTACGAGCCCATGGGGATTCAATTTCGAATAAGAGTGGCGTTATTAAGGCATCATGCATGTGTTAAGCAAAAAGTGCTGTTAAGACAATGGCATAATAATATATCATTGCTCAGATCTCATATGTTTTCCACGCTAGTAATAACTCGTTGGATGCCCCTAAATAAGATCCTGATGTCGCTCTAACTCGTGCGTGATGGAAGCACAATTACTGTTATTAAGTTAACGAATCCGTCGTGCGAGTTCACGTTCTGTCCAGTCATCTCTCGTTTGCTGATTCGGTGGCGATGTATTGAGAATCAAGCTAGATTCAGGAAATATGTTTTACTCGACCATTGTTTGCAGATCTTTCGGGCATGGCCTATAAAACACAGCTGAAATTTTGACGTTGCCTGCGTATTCCAGTGTTAGACGAACCAGCGAAACGGGTAGAAGCTTGGCAAGGCCACAAAAATCATACGCGAGACGACTAAGCGTTTTTGATTTATCAAATATTCGAAGAATATCTTGCCAACTAAAATACTTCCATTAAATATGTTCTCTTCTATAAAAAATAAATATAAAAGCAACTCTTCGATGGTAGCCATTTTATTTTTTCTATGTAGATATTGCATTTATTAACGATTCGGTCACAAATTTGAGGGGTCCTTCCTAAAATCGAACCCTTTTTGCTTAAGCTCATAACTGTAGTACGCTCGGTCAATCATCCCATTCATTGAGGCGTATCGCGGTCGTATATCACGGGTTCGTATCACCAAGCAGCCATCGCAATGGCCATACCATCATTCTTATAGAGTTTAGCCATCGTGACAATGACGACGATCTAACAATTAAACGGAGAAACATAGGCAAGGCCGGCTCTCATCAGCTGCTGCTTCGGTATCCATTCCTTCTCAGGAGGCAACAGTAACTCAGCATTGGCACGCACTCCTTGCCGAGTGCAAGGGACACTCGCTAGCTAGTTGATGAGAGATCTTATTCTTTTTCCAGGCGATCCATCGCGATCTTGTAGATCTCGTCATAACGAACGGGCACCAACCGTCCGCAGCAGCAGCAGCAGCAAAAAGTAGACGCGACGATTTTTCGATTTTTGTTGCTCGACAAGCGTCGCATAGCCGTTGAAAACTATACGGCAGAGAAAATAGATCTAGTATAGCGAAGTGGATCAGGCCGGTATACGTTTCTAGCCTAAATCAAAGGTGATTTATTGAGTTGCCTCTGTGTTGAAACTGTCGTGAAATTGTCGTAGAAAATCTTCTGTCTGTTCACATAACGGGCCAAATCAAATTGATAGGGTATTTAAATAAACTGCTAAACAGGCTGTCACGTAAATACAGATCAATTCATAAAACTCGACATATTCATTATCAATGATTCCTACCCCCCCCCCCACCCCACCCCACTCCCCAATATAAGAGATTATGGGTTATTTTTAGCAACATTAATGATCATTAGGTGCGTTTTATTCGCATAACTCCTCCTGCAAGATGTGGGATCTATGCTTAACGTATGGATTTTTCTGAGCTTTTTAGTTAGGGAACTCACTATTTGTTGAAGACTGATACTAGCGGTATCGTCAATCGTCTTGTTTGATGAGCTTGCTTCACTGAATTGATCTAAGGAGATCAGGAAGTTAAATTTCGTATCAGAAAAAAAAACATTTTCCACGCATTTCGTATCTTGTGAGAATTTCTCGCGTATTAAGAGTTAACGTACGATAACACGACAAATGCGAATTTTTCCAATGGGTTTTAAATAGGTAAAGCCAATACAGCTAGATAACTCAGTATTTCATACAATATATCCCGCTGTTTTTGTAAACTACGTATGCCACGAAATGTGTTAATGGGATTTATGCTGATAACAAGGCTAAGCTAGACTGAATAAGGTTACGCAGTATACACTCAAAGATACGTTCGGAGATGCGAAAGATGTAAAGGAACTGATTAAACAGACCTATACAATCGTAGCTTGTTTACTACAATGGACGAGATTTTTCGATTTTGTCCGAGTTTCGTTCATGTTTTATGAACACTGTTGGCCACTTAAAAAATAAATCAGGAATAGCGTACTGACGATGAGGTCGCCCGGTCGGTTCCCCTACGTTCTCGTTGTCGGCGCTGCTACCTTAATGCAGCCACGACAACTAAATGAAAAATGACATCAGATTAAGCATCTCGCGATTGCATACAAGCACTGCTATTAGCGCCATAATCTCGACACTGTATTTTTCCTTCTTTGATAGTTAAGTGGTAGGAGTATCGTGCACTATCGACTATCTTGCCAGTCCCATCTTCTCAATCTGGTTGTGGATTTGCGTTAAGTATAGCATAAATACAATGTACATGAACGAAACTGCCATCTCCAGAGGACTGTAATTCCATTTTTGGTCGTCGTCACGTTGATCAAACATAACCATCATCACTAACGGTGCCGTTGTTGTTTGTTTAAGGCGATGTCGCCGGACGGCGGAATGCCGCTAACCATTTCTGTGCATCGTCTTCACCCTCATGTGAGCGAACGGACTGTGATTCTAGTTGGGCCTGTATTGGTCGAATGAACAAAGCATATCTTGGAGAGTCCCACAGTGCCGCTGCGCGTTAACGAGGTGTGAGGTTACACGGCGGATGTTTAGCGTTACCGTTGCCGTCGCAGACAGGGCTGGCCTGGGCGTCCTATAGCAATTGATCCACTGCAATTAACCGCACACGTCACGGCATACGATGTCGAATCGGGCAGCGTGGATCACGACCGTTCGAAACGTACGCGTTCGTGCACGCGAGACTCTAGAGCAATTCCGCTTATTTGCCTATCTAGATTGATAAATATCATAGTACATGTTTACATGCCCGAATTTCTGTAGCTCTTTTCACACATATCAATATGCGTGATCTTCGATCGTTTCAATAAGTTGCGAGTACTTACCGTTGAGCCGCGCCCTACTCACAGCGCTGAACGCTTGCCTGAGATAGCGTTCAACACCATCGGGGTGCACATTTTGTACTATGGCCATGTTATCATTGCTGTTTTTGAATAATAACAAGAGCAGCGAAATGACAATTGGCCGTAACTCACAGAAAATAAATGCTTACACATGCCTTGTCAACGAATTCAGTTTGTTGGTGTATGTATCGCATTGAGTTGTTGATGTCACGGTTGGCAACTTTCGGTTGGGGGCATACTACCCAATGGTCGCAACGACCTGCTCATAACGAATAGAGAATGGTGGCCTTGGCCACCATGTGTGGACAACATATTTACACAAAACCCGTGTAATCTTCCCCAGTCCATCGCTAGCTAGCATGGTATAGAGTAGTAATTTCTCGGCTGCGGCGGCTCCCGCAGGAAAATGCTTTCGCGCAATTGTCAAATGTCGACGCAAACGCGAGACTGATCAAAATAAAATATAGGCAGTAGATAGATTTTTTTTGTGTTCCTAATATTTTTATTTAGTGGCTTAAATAATACTGGACCATGAGAATAAGCCATGAGCTGTTTCCTCTTTTCAGGATGCTTTCCATGTTTGTACGATACGCCATCCCTTGAAAAGTATCATGAGCATGTTTGCCCAAAAATGCCTATGGTTCTTTGCCTATTATAGAAACATGAGGTAGAGGAGCATATGTGGCAACAATCGAAAACCAAATTACTAACGAGGCAGGACAACGGACTACTCTGAATCGTCCGAAGGCATATCCCTAACCGTATCCTATAGAGGTTAATGTGCATGCATCTCTATAGACTTTGCTACTAAGTTCTAAAAAAATAATATGGACTCGGAAATTGGAGTATGAACACGACTCAACATCTTTTCAATTTCTAATCTTTTTAAATTGGAAGCTTATAAGATATTGCGGTTTGCCACGACGACCCTCACAGACATTTAGCGCGTTTAAGTCGGCCCGAAATCCATTCGATGGTGACCGCGCGTTTTATAGAATAAATATAGTACTAATTATATATGTGGATGCTTCATACGTTGGCGGAATTTATCTCAAAAACGCGAAATTATGTTACCTCATCACTACAATGCTTATTTTCATTTTCCAAAAAAAAAGGGGCACAAAGTACATATACGCTGGTTTCAGGGGCAAGCGTTCGGTAGCAGTTAGAGGCATGCTCTAGAAACCTGCCGCTTCTTCCAAGAATGTAACGTTGGCTAGAACAGCAGGGTCACGTAATTAGGATGGGTAAAAGATTTTTCGTCATAGCGACTACCTCTCGTGAATATCTCTAGCTAACTGGTTTTTTTGTTGCTTGTTGATACACACTTCTCGGTGGCAAAGGTACTATCATTTCCCTTGAGAGTACCTTTTCTTGGATAATAAAAGTTCCATATCTCTGCGTCAAGCAAGTTTGACCTCATAGTAATTGACGATCCGTAAAAAAATGGAATAACCGTTATTGCCATCTTATCATCTTATTAATCGGACTATGAAACGCACCTTTTCAAATAGATCATGATGAAGAAGGATCGCTTATGTTTATCCCTCAATTAACCGTCAAGTTTCCCACTCTTTTTTTTGGCTCTCGAGGTTCTTTGCATGGACAGTCTTTAGCTGGTTTCATTATGACGCATAGGAATTTAGATATACAACAGTTTAGGCTAAGACATTCAGAATCATCATTTACCAGTCAGTTTGTCTTTCGTTATTGGGCAACTTTCACAGGAAAATAGACGTTCACATATTTCCTAGTACATTGATCTGATCTATCCCGCCCACGCTTCAAGTTGATCAGCCGATAAAAATTTCTATCGAGAAACAGACCGAGGCCAAAGGGCTCTTTGTGGCTTATAATAAGATTACATGCGGACCGGCGCGAAGAGCGTTTGGCCTTCGTCTTTCTTGCGGCAGATAATGGCCAGTAGTGGTAAGCATCGGTAAACTGGTCGCGCCTCACGTACCTAGGCATAGAGGTGCCAGAACAAACGACAGATCGTTCAACACCAAACGAATCGGACCAAAAGGCTATTGGAAATTGATTGTACTGTGTACCGTAGTAGCAGACGGGCTGACACTCGGCCAGCTTCTAAGTACTTCATAGGCTAAATATGCTATGGGTCGTAAAAGGAGATTACCCAGATACTTAAGCCAAACATGTGATGCCAGCTGAGATCAGAGTAGTAATGAACATAGCGAAGATATGCAGACGTGTGTGATCTGCTGCGTAAGTATTTCGATACATTCGACTTAAGGTATTATGCAACAGGTGAGGGTAGCGAAAGGCCGACAATAAGGCCGATCGTCGTAATTACCGAATGTTTAAGGGGAGAAAGTGAAGCGCTTAGAAGGCAGTAATTGAAGGCGATCTGAAATGCAAAAATAACAGTGAAGTATGTATGCAAGTAACTTGCATTCATGTAAACCGCAGATTGGTTAGGAAAATCATTGAGAAGAACTGAAAACGATCTAAAGCCTAAGTTTTAGGAAAATAATTCTTAATAAGGATGACCACTTCGATAAATCAATTTGATAATAATGAAAACCCATAAGCTTCGTATAGTTTCGACAAAACGTTTCCGTGTTGTTGGTTTTTTCTATTATCTTTTTGTATCATATTCTGAGTTACTGGAGTGAAATAAATCTGTAAATGAATGATTGCATTTATAATTTCAAATAAGAATAATTTAAATTTTTTATTGAAAACCGCCACTCCGTAGTCTTTTACAATCTAGTGATGCTTAACTTATGAGATCTACCAACCGGGATTTAGCATAACTCGCTCTGAATGCAACTTCACTTTTGCCTTATTGAACTTAACTGCTTCGGAATCTGTCAGACATCATCGTCTTATTTGTTGTCGGCCCACTTTCAAATTATCCCGCAGTAATTGTTAAACCTAAATTTTCAGTGCTCATAATTTTCTAATAATAAAAGTATCAGTGTCATAATTTTCGTGCGAAAATGTGTCTGGAAAATATGCGTTGAACAGAAGTAAAGTTACTTTCCTTAAATCTATTATACATTATGTATGAAGTACATATAATCATCCAAATTAGCTTTACCTTAGGTACGTTCGCGATGAGTGTGTCGATAGGTTACAGTAAAAATCGAATTCTGGATAAATTTCGTTTTTAAGAACACTTATTTCAAAATACACTAATATAGCTAAAAGGAAAACATGTCCTATAGAAAACTTACAAACTCAACTTGATTATACGCTTAACCTAGTTTTTTTTTTTATTAATAACCTAATACAAACATGTCTAACCTTCATAAATACTATGAAAGTTTTTCGACCTTTAGGTCCGGTACCGCCGTCAGGTATTTCATCATACAGATCACAATCACCATTAATGGTAGTATCAATACTAGAGGTGATCGAAAGGGGCAATAAAATTAATTTAACTGAAATTGACCTTTCGATCCTAATTCAGGAGAATGTTAATGAAGTTTTGAAACGTATTAATATGCAGAAATAACTACGTCTTTAACGAAGTAACTTTGATCTTCTGTAGCGAAGTGTATTATTAAGGCCATCACCATATAAAGCGGTACTGAGCGTTGAGCCATTTAAAACATAGTGCCTTCATCCTTCCTGTATATGTTGGAAACACGCCACTTATATTAATCCGATTAAACCTTTGTGCGCCTCAATGGCTTTCATCATTCGAATGAGTCTTTGAAGTCGATATGCTTCCAACTTATTATTAAGTTCTTAATTAATTAATGACTAATTATTATTAGTAACTTATTATTATAAGTTTACATTAATGTTAACTTTCAGCTGATTTACTCTTATTTAAAGAACAGGGAGAACTGAAGCACAGGCGTCGCGTTAGAATTAGACCCGTTCAACGTTGTGAATGGAAGACTACGAGCTTTCAGCATAAGCACTAGGTACAACAAGACAACGTTTATTGCAGGTAAAAAATTGCACCAAATTGGCACCACGGGACGTTTCCATGAAATCAATCACAATACAAATACAGGAAACGGCCAGATGTTAAGGACTTTGCTTCTTGTGAATATCCTCGTCATTCTCGTCGTTTTCGCCTTTCATTGCAGACATGGCAGCCAATGATTCTCGACTGCACGGAAGGACATCTCCTATCTGACCAAGCCGTAGCCTCATTTCCGTTAGCGGTCGCAGGGCTTCATGCTCAGACCTAACATTAACCTGAAGAGATATTCGCTTAGACAGTGATCCGGATAGCTGCTATTGAAATATAATTTCATCTTTCGCGTTCTTAAAACGCTTCGAAGGTCATAGTTATTTCTATTTCGAAAATGTTCGTTTTTTGCTAAAATCTAGTACATTTTTTGTTGGCGTTATGCAATCTATACGTCTATATATGCTTTTGGGCGGCAATGAAACGACGCATGTATGTGTCATTGTTGACAAACCGTTGCTTGCCAAAATACTATCATTCGTTCACTTATGGTTGATCTAAAAGTATCGCAAGACATAATACGGACATATACATAATAAATTACTTAACATACGCATAGAGTAGTCGGCTTAAGTTCAATTGTTATTCATCTGAAGCTGTTTATCCAAAATATGTACTACTAGATGAGACCTCGTTCCAACGATATCCGACGACAAAGGTGCAGCTATGCTTTATGATAAGAATTTGAACAGAAGTTAACTATTATCCAAAAACTTCACGCTGGACCATCGAGGCGCAAGCATCAACAGGGCAATAAGTTTCCTCCATTACCTTACATTAACAATGTGAGGTATTGCCAACAAGCGGCAATTCAGATAAGTAAGAGCAGGGTTCCTGTATTGTCGAATGTAAATGTTTGGTCATCTCTGTATAAGGAAATAAATTTGAATGGTAATCATGCTCCATGCGGGTATGGCTGCCATGTTGCTGATGTACCATTCGTATATCACAAAAGTCGGTCAGACATGCTCGACTCGATTGGACAATGAAACCTCTTTGAAGAAAAACGTTTACTATTAGGGCAAAACTAAGTCATAGAAACGACTAATGGCTGCCCCACGATCCAGAGGATAATGTTGGTGACATTTTATTTTTTTGTATATTTAAATCATATTTCCAGCTAGTGTTTATAGTCTGAGTGTGGCGTCCAGTGAAGAAGAAAAAAGAAAGCATCTCTGCCATAGTACTTTTCTGGAAAGACGAAAACATCGGCGAATAAAGTTGATTCGCGCGTTTTACAATTGGTAGGTAAAACGTCTGAAGGAAAACCATACATTTTCCAGTAATACAGGATACTGGCTAGTTCACATATGGCTCATTGGAAAATGGTGCATGTTTTCAAATATGCCTATACGGCCACTACATAATCCAGATTTATAAACTCTGGATTATTTCGCTTGGGGCGACATTGGAAATTCCGTTTCGAGTTTTACAAGGGCTGTCATAACGACGACGAGTTAATCACTGGTGCTAGCAGAGCCCGTCGCACAATTGAATAGGAAAGCTTAAAATAAGTCTACGGTAGGCTTAAGTTCTAGCTTGAATTTGTGAACGACATGATCGGATGTCGGATAGGGTATGCAAAAGGTTTTCTTAGAATTGTTCGTTCTTTGTTCAAACACAATCTCCAATACTGAATTTGAGTCTACTACTTTCTATTTGTCCGTATGTCCAAGTAAACAGTCAGCAACACATGTGTATATATTTCATGCAGTATCATACTGCACATGACGTTCCACATGCATAAAAATGTCATCAACACATCGATTTGTACATGCTCCGAGGACCATCAACATACGGCCTATACTGCGGTTGGTAATTGTAAGGTGCTCCATAGGTATAAACAGCCGAGCGACTTAAATTGTATCTCGAACCTATGATACTGGAATATCGACAAGCAGGATTTTAGGTTAAAATCAGTAATCGTGAACGTGATAGCGAAACGATTCCGATTATGTGACGAGTTACTTACTTATCTCGATGACGACGGGGCATATGTATGAGACATTGATTATGGAACTTGGTTAAACGCTATCGAAATCGTCTAGCATTGATTCAGCTTAAGAAATGGTGGGTGAGATAAGTGGATTGAGATGTATCAAACAGACCTGAATATAGTGGAGTTCAGGAGGCAGATAGGCCATTCGGTGCTTGCAAGTGACGTTTCCGATGGTAATCACAGGTATGTCTCTGTACAATCGCAAACTCTTGCAGAAGTCAATCTAAATCAGTTCATTGATAAAATAAAACACAAGCGAAAACATTATATGCAATGGTTTATTGAACTACGACACTCAGTTCATGTAAAGCTATTACGCTATTTTTGGACGGGCTACGATATTATCTTGTAGTTCAAATTCATCTTCAATGAACACAAGTTAACTAAATATTTTTTTTCTGAATTTTAACTGAAACTTATTATAACATTTTAATAATGATCCTTTTTATGAATTGCTATTCAAATAATAGTGCGCCGAAATTCCAATCAGCAATGGATCAGCCAAAGCAGGTATTGATAATAAAACAAAAATTGCTGGTTAGTTAAACCGAAGACATCAAACATAAAAGCATGCTCGTTTGCCGTAAATGTTTCTACTAACTGGAGCCTGGTTATACCTGGTGCCAGAAGCTCTCGACGTTGGATAGATCAAACAGAACGAAAAAACCCTGCGCGTTCACGGTGTAGCCATGTTCAAGGCCCCCTAACCAAGACTGATTCGAGCGTTCGGGGGTCGTTGGTCTCACGTAGATATGAAACGTAGAAAATCGACTCATGGGGCTGTTCGTCTTCATCTAACGCCATTTGAAAAGCACGTATCGCACGAACATATTAATAGTTCGATTCCATATTGTTTGAATGAAAATTCCGATACCCAGATCTATTCCATCTACCTACCTATTCACACATGAGAAATATTCATTTCTTATGTGGCACACGATATTGATACATTTTTGTTTATTTATTACCTAAAAAAGAATATTACCTAAAGAAATGTTTCTTTCATGCCAATGTCATACTATAGAGTTGGCTGTTTAACCAATAAGCACGTTTTATCAGTAGCACACAGCAACAAAGCAAATGCACCTTCGCTTCGAGATGGATTCGTTGAAGCATCTTATAGTTCAAGTTCCCATCCGTCAAATCGGCCACTAGCTTCTCTCTGTGGTATTACCGCTATAAGACAATACTTACCTTACAAAAAGGATAAGTCAAAACATCGTGTCCTTTTTGTAGCTTTCCTGAAGTCAGCTTTGACCTGAGAAGCCTTTAAGCGCTGCTTAATTTCGGGATGGAAATAGGATTAGCAAAAGACTTTAGTAGGCATCTTTCAGGTAATGCCAATACCGTCGAAAGGAAGGCACAAGAAAAAGGAAAATTCCGTATCAAGGGAACTCCCTATCTGATGAAACGAACAGTGAAACGGACACTATTCCAGTACACATACCCTTACGTATTCTCTACCGGAACCGTTGACGAAATCACTACTATACATTTGCACGACGAACCATGTTTCAGAGTCCCTTCGGGTCTTAATTCGAAGGCGATATAATACATGAGCCGGTGAAATATAGAAAAATACGCTGATTGAAAGAACTGAGTTAACCTCATTGTAACGAAGTCTGTGTCAACTGCTCGAGTCGATATAGTTCAAAACAATACACGGTATTCCACAATGTACTCGACTTCTGAAGATGACTCAACTCAAGAAGCGTCAAGGCAAACCCAATGGCTCCAAGCGCAATCTCTAGTAACTATTTTCATTAGACGGGATGGTAACGACCTACAACTAATTTCGAGAAGTTAGGGCGCTGTTAGAAGCTTGAAGGAATAAAAAAAGGAGGATAGTAGAATTCCCTACGGAAAGATTATGTTTGCGACTTTTGTCAATGGGAGCAAATTACAGCGTTTTCCTTGCACGACGCCTGAAGCAAATTTATAAAACGTCAGTAATGTATAAGCTAAAGGAATTGTTTCCTTCTTCTTTTTTAGGGCACCTAGCTATATACACACACGCCTATGCTGTTCTCGAATTCGTCTGCTAGTTTGTCTGTAAAAGACAGAATACGACAGCAGTCTCCATTTACATCTAGAAACCATCACTTGTTAAATATGTCACTCTCCAGTTGTTTAATTAGAGAGTGATGATTGTTGTTCTAGCGAGGTCTAACGACAAATACCGTCCTGCTCAAAGTGACATAATAGAAAAATATCGTAAGTCCACTAGTTCAACGTGTCCAATCTTTGCCTTATGCCATTATATGGCTATGTAGCATTTAAAATCCTTAAAAATGAGCTAAACATAAGGATAGATGCGTTCGAGGATTTAATTTCACCCTATAGTTGCTTTAGTTTCCCTGGGCTTACAGAAATATTTTTTTTAATTTTTGCCCCCAATTATGGGCGGATTGTTTAGGCTCGAAGGTAGTAGCATCTCTAACTGGACACCTTGGCCGTATGTCAATTACTACTTTATAACAGTTACCTTAAATGCGTGCGCAGTCACATCGTGAGCGATGTAATAGGTCTGCGAGCTGACCGCTGCTTTGGCCAGAGTCTCGAGCCACGTGCGTTTTCCTACAGCCTGATCTCCAAATAGGACAACACTGACTTCCGTGTCACGGTACGGTAAATGAGTATCGGCACTTGTGCCGTTCTTCTGTCTATCAGAGCTTTTCAAAAGAGTCATTGCAGCATTGACGTTCGATATCGAGTCGTCAAAATTACTAACGAAAGTCGGCTCGGCAGCTATCTATTTCGGAATGAAGCATCGATAGAAAACCGAGTATATCAAAGCATTGCTTGTTCGGTAATCTGGCTTGCCAAAAAATCCATAGGTTAGCCTTAACAGCATTAGAAGTCACGATGTCCCTGAAGTAGTGAATGCTGGTAGCCCACAATGCATGAAACTCGATTGCTGGAGATGGACGGTCGGGAATCTCCAAACTGCTATATACAGATAACGAAAATGCCATTTCGTCCAAAGGCCAAAACAAATCAATTACGTTTGAAGCAGAATAATTCTATATTCGAAATTTGGAGTCCATTGTTTCAAATGGAATACGGCTTTGCCAAGGCAAGCAAGTTCGGCCTCAGCTGCTCATCTAGATTTTTACACTTAATAGGTTTCTAACCTATTTCCTTCGGCAGGTCTAAAGGAAACAGACGGCTTCAGGCCAACGTACGGGACCATGTTCTTTGCCATTTATAGTGAAAAAATTATCGGTAAACAATACAGCAACTGATAAACTATACGTATACAGTGCTTTCTAACTGAACGTGCGAAGCGGAATGTTTGTATTAGGTATGTAAGAATGTAAAAATAGGCGATCCGTGTGACACAACCTTGACACCTTGCCGGCATGAAACAGGGAATATTTTTTGGAAGCCATGAGCATGTGATGTATCCTTGTTATTTCCATTGCTACATAGCGACAGGGCGATAATATAGTCGCGGCATTAGTGAAAAAATTATCCGAAATAACCGTAAAATAAATATGCAGAACGCTTAAATCGTTTGTGTAGCACGAACGATCTTGAGTTCATCTCAGACGCGAGTATTGAGCTGGGTACGGAGGTAACCTTTTCGCTAACTTCGATAGCGAAATTTGGCTCATTTACTCATCAACTACCATCATCCAATGTCGGCTGCCTAGCGTCCAAAAATCTACGTTGTCAATCGTCACTTGCTTCACACACAAATATTCAGCTACAACGTTACCGGATAAACGGTAATTTTTTCCAACACACCCTCTGTTTTTAATAACTGCACTTGTCCCTCTGTATTCATAATATATGCAAATAGTCTGCAACAAAAATTTTGTTGGAGTCTAGGCTTACAACGCCTTTGTTTCGAGTCCTATGCCCGGTATCGCCACTAAGCATCCCATCGAACGACTGGCCGGCTCACAGCACGAAACGAAGTCTATCTAGGTCCGAGTTCGAATTTAGATAACATGTCCCTAATGCGGCTTGATTTTAATAGTATGGTAGTAGCACAGAATACGCACCTAAATCAAGATAAACTACAACGGGCTCTCTAACAGGTTCAGTAATGGCCATGCGTTCATTCGCCATTGAATGCTACTAAACGAATGGCCGTGTTTTGTAGAAAAAAAAAAACAAAAAAACCCATCGTAGTGCAAAGCAGTGCGTCATTTTCGCAATATGAGCGAAAATGAAAAGAGTAGAGCAGTTTTTACGCACCGGACCCATACAGAATTGCTCGAAATCGAGTTGAAAAATATGAGGAAAAATTCCACGAAGTAAACCAGAAGATCCGCATTAGATGTAAAAGGCTCGAAATCTTATCAAAATGGGTCAGAAAGATATTTTTAATACACCAGGATACAAAAATTAACGGTTGTCCTAAAGCGAAAAATCTTAGCTGTTAATTGGGCTGCCTAAAGAAGCTTTAGCAGCTAGTCATTTTGCATCTTTTGGGGTATTAGACTGTACTCAGTCGTTCCATCTTTTTGGACTTTTGGACCGATGCGTAAGATCTAATTCTGCCGGGATTTTTTGTACTAGGAATATTTGACCGACGGAATCTGGAACCGCCAAGCGTATAACTACTATTAGGAGGTTATTAAAGGAAAAATATTTTCAAAGACTAATGAATGGTGGTTATATTCTATAATCAGAATCGCTAAGAATGACACTTACAGCGTACGTAAAAACTATCCCAAATACAAAGACCCAGTTTAGGTGCCGCCTACCTTACTCATTCGATAAGAGCTTGTTGTTTGTTGTGCGGCCCTTTAGCCAAAACAGCATTTGCAGGTTTCTCGGCAGCACAGCACGTCCACATGAAGGATCCAGTGAAATTATTAAATTCTACTATTTCTAGCCTATGTGGGCGCGATAAAGTTCGCATTCTAAATGGCGATTGACTTTGAAACCGTTGAAAAATCTTCATGATCACATCAAATCATATTTAATTAATATAATAGTAATAATAAATAGTAAATTAATTGAAAATGACTTAAAAATTAATCACACTATTTATGTACCTCTGCAGGACTTTACAGGAAGTTGTGAAATTGCATTTGCGCTCGTTGGCTGGTTTAGCGTTGGACCAGCGTTCAAAGTTTACCTTACTAACTAAGTTAGGTTATTCAAAAGGTTATAGATCACTATGTACATTATTTGATAAACAAACTCGTGCTGTTACGCCGTGTTTATTATTTCTAGCGCTATTTTAAGAATTAGTTTGTGCTCGTACTGTTGGATAGTCGGGTCCAGATTAGTCTAGCCCTATTGTCGAAATGCATCAAGATTGACGTGCACCGATAAAACTGCACGCAGATGATCGCACCATTGTTTATTTATGTGACGAAACGTTTCTTCAAATACAGCAACGACAAGAGTTTGAAGGGTCCCCAAAGTACGCACGCATACGATGAATTCTGTTCTATAGCCGATCGTGTGCTGAGCTTATAATGACTTCCCTATCGAAGATGTTAAACGGTCAGAAAACGCCAGAAGAGTACAATCGTACTTACCGCCTGCAGTTCGGAATCCGTATCTCTTTGATAGATGGTGAATCATTTACTTGCATAAACAACAATGTTTGCCTTGCGAGCATCTAGATCGTGAGTGGGAGCTGGAGGATCTAGCAAAAATAGATGTTAATCCAGTGGATTGCGATGAAACCGAATAGTTTTAGGTAGACGGTACTTCTAGAAAACTCTGGATCCGTAGTGTGATTTAATGCCTGCCAGATGAAATAACAGTATCCTATATTTTTTTGTGCTAATCTTTTAATGATGACAGAGTATCAACCATAAAGTTTACAAGGTGTTTACTATGCCTACATAAATAGGACGCTTCGCGGGTGGCACCGTCAATCGTAAGTTGTATTACTTGGGCAGGGCTTGCACATAAGCGGCATATGTTTAGACACAGATATGGTTTCCATGAAAACTAGGCTAAGCGGGTGCTAATTTCGGCATAGGAAGACAAATGTAAAAATGAAGAAAATCACACCGAGAAAGGTGTCATGCCCATATTTAAGTTCATTCATAACGTTCCGTTCAAATGAAATTGAATCTAGACCATAGCGATACTGGAGTTCGCCTGATGCACTGTTAAATCACCATATTTGCATAGTTTTTCGAAGTAAAGTCTCAAGACAATTGCCATGTCTATTCAAAACAGGCTTCTTTCGGCCTGCCTGTTATCTGGCCTGGCCTGATTTATCAACCTGGTCTCGTATCGAGGTTCCATCGCGAGTCAAAGCACTCTACATTGAAACTAACGCGTTGATAACGCAGTCTGCTGAAGACAGCACTAGACCGGTTGCTGATACAAAACATTTCGTCTAGCAATAGTGCACGTCCACGCGGTAGTAACCTGGATGACGTTTGCCTACTAAGTTTGGGGATACGTTAAAAGCTTGGGGTTTAGATTCGGGCGTCCATATACTATTTCGCTTCGTGCTGGCAGCCAGCGGTATGTCAGGTATAGCATGTAAGACAAAAAACACCCAGTCATAATGCGAGTTTTCACTGTAATTATCCTGCCAAGGCGGGGTCCTATTTCCTACAATGACTATGAAGGATACCTTTTTTGCTACTAGCAGAAAAAACTATGAATTTATTTTACGGTGTATCAAATTGTTGTAAACTCCAGCTTTCTAATAGGATGCGTGGATTTCTAGTAGGGCTAGATATCGCTATCATTCCTATATTTTAGTGGTGTGTATACGATATAGTCGTTTCGGCATTCGTAAATTTCGTATGTCAGCAAAACCAGCGTTCGAAGGGCAGGCAGGCATTGTACTCAAATTTCCTAGATCTGGGCCACTTGACCAGACCAAACAAAGCATTGCCCATTAACCCAACTACGCAGCAGCCTCTCCTTACCATGAACTTCGTTTGTTACAACACGAAATCTTCATTTGGTCTTCATGCGATCCAGCACAAATTCTGTGTCACTAAAGTGACACAAATGAACAATGTTATTTTGAAGTGGACTACAGAAATAATTACGAAAATTCTGTAATCATAATTGCAGCTAACTCGCTTCCGTGAAGAAGAGGCAAATTTGAAAACAACGGGCATCGGATACCTGTCTAACAACAGTACCATAAACACTAAGGAATTTTCACATGAATATACAGTAAGATAGTATGCGGACAGATTTCTTCAGTGTAAGAAAGGAATCGCGTAAGAATATTGTCTTTAATGTCGAAGATGAACGAAAACATTAACGCTTTACATGTGTTTAAGGAAGTACCATGGTATGAAACTGCGGCGGGGGATATCGCGGTTTAAAAATTATAGAAAGCATAGCCGGTTCAATAAATTCGATAGCTGGTTCAATGTAATATAACTATAGGTTATTATTCTGACAACTTATTGCATGTAATAAGATGAACTTTCGATAAGCTATAAACATCCATGGGAAAAAACAGGTCGATCTTTAGGAACAGTGAGCCAATCCACGAGACAAACGCGGAGAAAGATATCAGGCCAAGTTTGACGTTAGAAATATCGTGGTAGTGGAAAGATAGTGAAAAGCCACGAGAGTTTCTGATGCCTCTCACAGTTCTGATAACGAAAATCCAGACAGGCCTATATCAAGGCCCCTCTTGACAGGTCTGATAATTTTTGAACCAGTGTTGAAAGATGGTTTTGAATATTTGTTTACATATAGGCATAGGTGAAGATCTGCTCAAAACACGCCAATAAGAATTCTAAACGATACGTCTGCGTTCAAATTTGCGCGCAGTCGACAGCCGCAAAAGGCTTACCCTCTCCCATTTGCCTCTCCAACAATAATACGGGCTCAATTGATTGTCTGGCTATCTTATGTGGCTGTATAACGGCCGCGGCAACGTCTCTCCCAAAGGGACGCGCCCTCTTCCCGAGCCTGAGGAGTGAAAATGTTCGCGCTATGGCAGGTCGCCAATATCTTCACGTAAGTGTTAGATAAGAACGACATCCTCGTGGACCTACGCTGCTGTCAAACGCCAATGCACAATTTTACGAGTAATAGCTTTACTAAAAGTATTTGCTTATCTGGGTATTTGGTAACACTGGTTGGCAATCTTCTCTCTCAAATGATAACGCCGGTCGTTGAAGCTCGAGATACCTTCATTACATATTCAAGTAGCGTTCATTGGTTAGCCATTAATTTATTAGTCGTTGATAGCGTAAGTGAACAGTTGTTCCGGCAGTACGTCTAAGAGTTGTCTGTTAGTATCACAGCGTTTGTGTGCTTGTTCTTCGATGGCTGTTCGATCGGCACAATTAGACTACATCAGTGTTTCCGATCAATCGATCTCCGGCCAGGAGATCGTGCACTGATACTAGTTTGATTGCTTGTATCGTACTTTACGTCCCGAACAAATTTCTTGTTTGCCATTTAGCTGTACCTCTTCTACTGAAAAATTCGTTATAGCTATTGTTGTTGTTGTCGTTGTTGTTGTTGTTGCTGCTGCCGCCTCCGCCGCCGCCGCCGCCGTCGTTGTCGTCGTCGTCGTCGTCGTCGTGGTCATCGTCGTCGTTGTTTTGTTGTGCTTGTCCCATTAGTTCGCGTGCCGACGCTCTATTAGTGTAATCTGTATTGTTTTGTGCTCATTGACGTTAATGAATAAACCACATTGTGTAGTGATAAATTTCATCGGGTGCAGCATCTGATTGACACCTCAAAGCCCTGAAGTTTCACTTCAACGCAAATCAGGGCAGCAACTATCGACAACGACAATAGCAACAGCAGCAGCAAGAACAACAACAACAACAACACTGATGCGAATATAGCGACGAAGCCTTCATAAGTTCGAGATCAAGGACAAGACCTCTTCTGGACGTCCTGCGAACGAGCACTAAAAGCGTTCGGCTCGACTTTCTCTGTCAATATAGATATCGCAGCTGGCATTGAGAGACGGATCAGCATGGTTCTGTGAGTGTTTCGCGCGCACTTATTGTAAACACACGATACAACACATAAATTAAATGGAAGATCTTCAAGTGTGTACTTTACGTGACCGCTTGCGGTTAAAGTTGAACGTCGACGTAAATCCCATTTTTTTGCTGCTTCTTCGATTGTTACACATATGCTTGAAAGAATACGTGCGTCAAATGCGCTTTATTGTTAGTGTAGGTGCATGAATGCCGGAGCGTACCTGAGACGAACGATGTCCGAGGATAATATGCAGGGCGACAACATAAATTATCGAAATTGTATATCTATGAGCCGCTTGCGTTCTCTACTCGTTATTTACCACTCTCTAACTAAAAATGATTTCTGGTTCAAAACGGGCTATTGGCGACTGTTTGTATATTTGGCATGACGCTAATGAAACGCATGTACATATCAGTTAATAACAACTAACGATCAGTGTCGACACAGAGCAACATGAGATAAGGAAGCTGAATTGAAGTTCACTCAATCAACTTCAATGAAAAAGAGCTGTATGTTTCTTGTTGCTTTATTATTTCGGGTGATTTTGGAGCCCAAACCAGCCCTGAAAAATCATCATCATCATATTAATCTTCGCGTATTTTCAGTCATATGCTTGATCATCATCACTATTATTGCCGGTTAATTATATATATATAGATTATTATAAATAATTTCAGTCCTACGATTTCTATGCAGTTCAGTGTTCGTCGAACGCTGGCATAACACCGGCCCAATTGATTCCTATGTTAGTCTATGTCCTACACAAAAAAAAACAAAACAATTGTTATTCCGTTGCCAGATTTGCTAGCTCACTATGCAGGAATCATAATCATCTTACACCGTGTTCTAATTATTAGGATTACCATTGTATCTACTTTTTGTTTTGAATGTTGACGTTTGCCGTACCAATTAATCCATGTCGAGCTATTCATGACGAGCAAGTCCGCATTCACGGTCCTGCCAATGGGCGGATAGCCTGTGGGTCTGTGGGAAATATGGACAGGAGTATAAAGGTTGCGTAGACGCCAGAACGCTTCTGGGCCGATGTTCGCCGGAAATAAGCTCCTGGGTCAATAGACTTTCGAGTCAAATGGTTTGCTCGTTTACATTATTGCAACGGTCTCGAGCTACCGCTAGCTCTCAGGGGCCGTAAAACACCATAAGGGAAGCAGTCAGCAAATCAGCTGCCGCATTCAATATTCAAGAGGCCATTGACGATAGACGTCTTGCTGCCACTGCTACAGATAACGCTATCGCTGCTGTTGCTATTCTACAAAAAGGCTCATGCAGATTTTTCCTGCTGTGCATTAGGACCCGCTGTTGAATACTTAGTAAACGTCGAAGTGTCCCTGCTCCTGTGGAGAAGCACCGCCGCGGCCACAGCCACAGCCTAGATGCCTTACTAGCGTCGTATGTAGGTCAGTATCGTCTGGTTTTCTGTCCTGAACGCTCGGATTGGCACTTGACTCTGCTGCCGCTGTTTCTACCATTTTTTATGTTTGACCGACCGACTAATCGCTTGAGCGTGGTCTATTCCAAAAAGACGGGAGTTTACAGAAACACCGTCACCAAGCGTGGTAATCATGCGAAGTATGTCTGATACAGCTGTGGTCACCGCAGGAAAATGACAGGGCGGTGAGCACCTAACAAGGGACCTGTTGGCAAGCTCAACGGATCGCCTGGCGTTGCTATAAGCAAGCGATGCGAGTTCAGCTTTGATCGACTGAAAGCAGACAAAAGCTGAAAGAAGCCGTTGGAAACGGCCCTTTGCTTGTTTCCATAGGTGTGCTTGAAATCTGTCAAAGGTGATTTAATGGACCGATTTGCATTCATTTATATACAGTAGGCAAAATAGAACACAGCCTGACAAAAACGAGTGGCGTTATTAGTGGCTATCTGGTATTTGGCTACGGTAATCGCTTCAACGACAGAGTCGTACTATTGTTTATATACTTGCTATTTTTATTGATTTCGACTGACAAATATTCAAATGAGGTAATGAACCGTGTTATTGGGGGGCTCGCATGACGTACGCATAAAAACGGGTCCTTGCGAAACAGACGTATACGTCACATTCATAAAATAAGCTTATGGCTCGAGATGTATGTATCGTATCGACGTTCTTGGTATCTCCTTTTAATCTACTCTATTTGTAAGTAGGTGTTGCCATCGTAAGGAAATATGTTGTCTTACCGTTCCTGCCAAGCCCAATAAAACGTTGTTCGTATCGGCTTCTTGGATATGGTCGCCCACTAAATGTCCAGTGTGTGGAGTTCGCAAGCAAACGGCAGGCGTCTGTTACTGCTGAAGTTACCATAGCCACCGTGTTGTCAGATTCGGCTGATAAATCACCAATGTTTGTAGTTCTGCCGTAGCATCGCTACTACAACTGTTTGAACGCTTAGTCTTTACCCACTCTTTGTTGTTGAGTGGTAGCACTGATATCGTACCGCGACGCCTATAGAGCAGTTCTTTGTCGATACTCCGCTATCGTCACAGCAATACAGCACCCCCATACGATAGCGGTAACAGTGGCCGCTTTTCTTCCAGCCGGCAAGCGTCGTATAGTAGTCTTCAAACACAGCGACAAGTAGATAGCCCCTTATAGCAGTCACAGCCAGTTCCTGTGACGCTTACGCAAAAAGAGGGGTTACGCGCGAACAAGCGATTAGACAGTCATCCACGGGTAGTCCGTAGTCGTTAGAGGACGCGGGTGCCGAAAGAGTGTTCGTGGGCTTAGCGGGGTGCCACAGGTTGGCCCGTTGGGTCGAATTTGGTGCCCAAGTCTGGGAACTGTAAGTTATTTCGTCTCTGTCAGCTCTTCCGTAATCATCAGCGGCCACTTGAACGACTTGAAGATGCCGGTAGAATCGAATCTACTTGCAATGTAATGTAACAATTATGGTCTTTTCTAAAGATAAGTTGTGAGAGACGTATTTTCTCACTTATATAAATATATATATATATTAAATTTGTCACAGTGGTGAACGCAATGAGTCACTTAGACCGAATTAGATTATTGGATGAATAAGAGATATAAAAACAAATAGATGTTTATCGGGGAGATTAGCGGCGCGTTAGACGTCCATGAAATGATGTTACACGTGTCGTCGGTACGTACAAGAAGTGCAATCTTAGGTTTCTTAATGGTATTCTGTCCTCAATTCAGAGGTTATCATTAAGATACCTTGTTATCGACGTCCTCAATATATACTTTATCAATAAGCATTTCTCTGCTTGAAATGGTATCAATTAAAATATATATATATATATATTCTTTAAATGTTTGAACAGTTGAAAGTCATGATCAGAATAGCTTTAAGGGTTAAATTCGTGTGTTGCCCCGAGTGATTTGCCTTTGGGACGCTCATAGCTGCAAACAGGCCTAATGATATCGAGAAATACGTCTGTTTATTCGTTATATATTACATATTGTTTACTATGAAAACATATTGAGACGTATAATTAAACATTTTGATGATTTAAACATTGGATATACCGAATATTCTTATATCCGAGCTAACTCTTTACTAATATTATTAGACAGTAAATGAGGAAGCTATGCGGACGGGGCTTCGACTCGCTGTAGAAGGATACTAAGGTCCTTGAAAGCCTTAATATTACCAGGCGGAATCCACTTCTGCAAGTATAAGTTCAGCTACCTTTGGCGGGACACTTTATAATGTGCATGAGAGCCTTTTATTTGTGGCATATGTGAGAATTATTATTTTGTAACACTGGCAGAACACACACAAACTATAACGACTGATCTATGCAATTTTCGACTGATAAATATGTTGAAGAATAAACAAATCATTGAGATCAGAATCAGGAAATGTCTAGGGTACAATTATATGTGTGAGATAATAGTTTTGACTAACGCCAATTAATGGCGTTGTGCATGTAAACATCCACGGAGATTTGACGCAGCGTACGCCCAGCTACAGGATGTACAACACGCATCTCCTTATTTTTTGCCAGCTCATGGATTCTCAGCTAGATGACATTGCCAGGCAGCAGAACAACGTATGCCATAACTAAAAGTTCTATCTGCATTTTTCCTACTTTTCACTTGCTCTGTTTTGTTTTTGCTGGCCAAATTGATCCGTTTGATAGCAGACGGTCCGGCCAGTCGATTAAATAGCCATTCACAGTATTGCAATTATGATGGTGGCAACAGTCTGCGCCCCTATTTACTACCAGGCGGCAATAATAAGCTACTGAACTTAAACAAACGGCGTCTATACGTGGTCCGATTCGTCGTTCGCCATATCAGCGTGTCGTCAACCAGTAAGCCAATGCTGCTATTCGTAGTCAGGGAGCCATCGACGCCCAGATGTAGCGTTCGATGCGTCATCGTTGGATCGATATGAAAGTGTTGAATAGCGATTTCAGAGACGGTCGTCCCGGTTAGAATACCGCTACGGTTCAGTTGGCCGGCTGTGTGGGGACGTGGGTCGTCACCAGTATTTACATGGCACCACCAGGACAAGCGCACTTCATCAGTACCTGCAAGCGACAATTTGTTACTACACCAACGATCACAGTACGTGTATGTGTTTATAGTGAACGATGCACGGAATAAAATATGCAGAAGGAAAATCGCACACGGTTTTGCGTCTCGTCACCGTTGCCTCGATCACGCATATCGTCTTTTTTTTCACTAGACGAACACTTGTCTACTGTTTTCGTTAAGGCTTCGTTGTGAGTTCTTATTATTTCTAGTGTTCTTACTCACACGGCAAGCTAGCTTGGCTCCAGGTCTACGGCCACCGCCCGGTATAGCATGGCTAGAACTTGCTACTTATCTAGATTTGGCGATTACTTAAAAACATAACTGTTTTTGAACACCTTTACCCTAATGCGGATCTAAATAGACAAGTACCGGACCGGGATTGACCGTTTTCCTCAGAGGCTTGTTCAATCACAGCACCTCATCATTGCTAAATCGAACTTGAAAATTCATTGCACTTGTTTCGAGCATCTTTTTCATAGGGTAAATAAATGCATCAGCCACACCTGGGCTTCACGGTTTTATAGTAGTCGCTCTCCCTTCGACCGCACAAGCCAGTTTGCTTTGCTCTTCGAGAAAACAGGGTGTAGGGATCCGAACATAGACTTAAAAAGAAAACGAACGTTCGCATCGCTGGCCAGTCAACCAGAATGGGTGACGGCCTGTCTACCGTCATAAGATGTAGAAAACCGATTAAAATGGCGAAAATGATAACAATTAGGGAACAAATTGCAATTGGAAATCTTTCAATCGAATAAGCGTTTCGGTTACAACGAGGAGCTGATGTAAATAGACCTAGTAACGCTGGAACGTTGCTTGGTAACGACTGCGCATCGCTACTTCCATGCCGCCGCAGATAGGACGTTCAAAGAAAAATAGCAAATGTTTACCATGTGCGCGAGCCAATAGCTACTGATACCGAGCGAGCCTTATCACAGGCACCGAACAGCTGACTCACAGAAAAAACGGTGTAATGTTATTTTCACTAGGAATCTCACCTTGAAAGCACTCATGCGGGTTCGATTGAATTATCTTTTTTTAACGGGCTTTTTTAACAAACGTCAACATGTTTCAAATGATTAGATATAGATTAAGATAAACGTGCTATAAATATGAATGATTAGGGCGTACATTTTTTTTTCTTAGAAAATTATAAATACAATAGATCAGGATTTTAAAATTTAAGCTTAAAGACGTTTCGCCTGATATTTTTTGTCGTTGGGTTCTATCAGTTGTTCAAGGTTCACTACGCTGAAAATTGATTACGAAAACATATCAATGATGAAAATTCTAATAAATGAATCTTTACCGTTTTCCTCGTCCGGATACTTCATCTACGCTAACGTGCGTAAACATGAACGTCCTTTATAAGGTAAACGTTTTGGGAAAACATGTAGCAGGGTTTCTAGTTCGGAAAAAAACCCTTTACAGCATTGCATAATTTCAGCTTGCTTTCTAAACGTTAATTATTGTGTTGTGATCTTTACGTAAAAATATGGCGCAGGTTCGGATTTTTCATTTTAAGTGAGTAGAGAATTATAGACATACTTTAACACGAATGACTTTTACGACTCGTACATTCGACATGTTAATTAAGACGGCAAAGGAAAAAACATAAATCTTCGTTGGATCCCATTGATGATGCCATCAATAATGACAGCTTTTGTATCAAACGGTTGCCACGTGGACGTAAACCGCGGACGAAGTCATCACTTCCACCTGCTGTGTTTAAAATAGCTAGTCCTCTCTATTGACCAAGCCCTCTCTTACATGTACTTGTACGTGGATAGCTTATAACTAGAGGATGCACTTCAACGCATCCTTGCCTCATCACATATAGCGTTGATTGTAGCATCGTCATTATGTTAGTTCTCTCAGTTTACCATTTCTTCTTTAATGATAGTTCCTTCATGATTAGCTATACGTCACTAATGCGAGAACGAAGGTCCCGTGCAGTGCGATCTTTGGCACGGCGCAGAACAAATAATTAATATTTGCACGTACGTACTATGACTTGAAGGGTAGACCGATTGGCGCCAGCAGCATTGTGTGGGTATTCGAATAAATAGGGTGGACATCAGCAATGGACTATGTAATCGTGGGCGATCTCTTCTGAAAGCGTTGTGCTTGCTATGGCTGATGCCACGACCGCTAACACGCCAGAGGCAGCGCGCAATGTCATCGCTGATATTTTGTTCGTAACCCTTCCGTGTTTCTACGGTGCACCGATTATACGAACGCTCGTCGTACATGTATAATAATAAGTTCGGCACAAGATAATAACATTGCCAGCAATGTATACTCGTTCGGTTATAGGACGATGAAGCATACTCCACCAGAAGATCGGCCCTATGAATTGTACAAATAGGACGATTGGTAATAGGCACCGACGTTGTGCGCAGAAGCTAGTCGAACTCTGTACGTCTCTTTTTGATAAGATCAAATCAGCTTGTTATTGCAACTGATAAACAACAAATAATCTAAGATTTCCACTTCTTAGATAAAATATTTCCAGAACAATAACCAGAAAAGCAATGCTGTAGTTTTAAATATTCTTTCGCAAATAAAATTTAGTAGGTTCAATCCATCTACCGTACGATAAGTTTTTTTTTTTTTTTCCGCATAAAAAATGGTTTCCATTTATATTGAGTAAAGGGCTCTTAATAAACGTGAGTGACTTTTCTGGTGGGGGACTGTCAAGTCTTGCAAACGAGCAAGGAGTACGTTATACTTCTCAAGAGGGACGTCGGTGCCGTGTAGTTAGCCAGCTAATAATCAGAGGATTCGTTAAAATAACGCGTTAGGTACGATGCATGACGAGAGCGTACCCCAGCGTTCAATCGACAGAGGCTGGCATGGGATGTTTTTTTTAGCAAAAATACGTATAATTAAAAAGGGTGTGTATTTTGTTTAGAAAATAAATAAATTTTTTTCAAAGAAATATTTATGACATACTGAAAAGCTCAATTCATTCGCGTGTTTCCAGTCGTTTAACAATAATAAGGTTAATTTCCTTAACAGTACTTTGTGAAATTCGGTCCGGTTCCAAGTCGCTTTTATTAGCAATCACTACATGCGCACTGCTACCCATACCGCAATAGTCACGATAAAGTAAAAGCTTGGATGTTTCTTTAAAGATAGGAAAAATATTTCGCCAATCTCAGCATAAAGCAGTGTATATTTTGTCTTGTAGTGATTTGTTGTTTTTGGTTATTTGGTACCGGGTGAGAGATCGCGGTCGTTGCAGTGCATGATATTTTCGAATTTCAGGTTGCCACAGCCGTTAGATCTTGCTTGCACACCATGTTCGGCATGTACACCTGTTCTGTGCATATATCCTGGGACTATAATCTTATAACAAGTACTACCCGTGGCAGTAGTTCATTGGAAAGGTCATCTCGAATACCTCCATGCGATAAACGAGTGATTAGCAGAGCTTTGCCGCTGCGCTTTTTCAGTCCAACTAGGTAAGCCTTACGTTCCGCAATACGTTCGAACCAAGGCAACAAAAAATCGGCCACGTACGGATAGATAAGTGTCACATAAAATTTACTGTTTTTCATAGTTGGATAACGGTGCTGTAAATAACCCAGTCTCTCGTAAATCCCGCCGGGGATGACTGTACACATCGCTATTTATTGAAACGAGTGACTGTTGATTAGGGCTGTAGATACGATAAGATACTGTTGCGTTTGTGTGCGTTCTTCAACAGTTGTGTTGATCGCAATTAATTGGAAGAATTGCTTTGTTAAGAGAAGCAGTGGAACCCGTGGGCCTGAAAACAGGCCCGAAATTCAATTAATTACTCACTGTTTTCAGCTGATTGATGTCGCCGTACATATACTAAAAACTCAGTCAGAAAGCTTCCCACTTAATCTGTATATTGTTGGTCAGAAGCCTGTATCATTTACCCGTCATCAATGCATTTGCTATTTCCATGCAGTGTGATCGTCGTTCTCGGCAAATCTATTTGGCGGACATGAAAAGTGTTGTAATCCAAACAGAATCTTACACATACGGCAGACACGTTTATATCGCCGGGATAAGCTCGAATCGACAGGAACCGCTTAGTGGCCGTACGAGGGAACGTATCTGTACGTAATCGTAGATTTCTCCAACAAGTAACGATCTTCTAGTAACGAGCTGTATATGCCGACCCCGGCTTTTGGAGAGCTATCCGTGAGATTGTGGCCGACGGCAATAGGGATGGATTAGAAGCCAGCGATACGTTCACTGGGACACCTGGTCGTATTGCGTAACTCGAACAAATTATAGGGGCGCTTCTGTGACTTCATAGCCAATGTAATGGACAACGTACGAATTTCGAGGCTTCTTCAGATGATCTTTTTTATCGCTGCTTGACCTCGGATCACTTGTCCTATGCGGAGTATTATTATCATATGAAATTACATAAACAAAAGAAAGTCCAAACAAAAGCAATATTTGCTGGTAAAAGAGTATTTACTCATCGTTGTCTGCTGCGTACCATACGCGTGCCACTCCAGTATAGCTCTATATATACACACGGATTCAGATGATTTCGTTTCGAAAATATAACATAATCGCAACGCGCTAACTGTGTGTGTCATTGCGGACACCAATTACCGAATGCTTCTGTATGAAAAGGTTCATTCCTGACATCTGTGTCCCTTGTTGCGATGGGTTACCTCTTTCGTATGCCATTTCTGGCTACGGCCGCTCGGTTTTCCTTGGCAGTGCTAACGCCTCTGCTACGATTACTGCAATGTTTCTTTTGCTACGCAAACGTTCCGTTCGCTCTCGCGAACTTCCTGCCGATAACGTTTGACGTGATTCGGCAGCATCCGATTAGCGGTTATGCCTTCCTCAACCAAATCGGCATCAGCGCTAGGAACGGCAGTGGAAATGTTTGATTCTTCTATGATTTTCTTGGGCTTCAATCAAGGCCACGCGCCCTGACCGACTGGGCTCCTTTTTTAAGCAACGAGACGTCCGAATAATGAAGGTAATAGAGAGAAAAAAAATAGGTATACAGCTGTTAGTTGTTGCTACCCCTATTATCGCATCAGGAGCTTCTGAGCATCTTAGAAATTTCTAACACTAACCCGATACTTATCGGCGGAGACAGGCGAGCCATAGACTCTTGCTTTCTTGAGCTCACGTAGCGAAGCGACGACTTTGGCACAGGCTCGAAAGTGTTAAATGTGAGTGGTCTTACCCATATGATATAGAGGAAATGGTAGTTTCATAGGCTGGGTGGGTGCTTCGACCAGAGGGGCGCAGGCCGTGGAGTCTGCACTCGGTGGTGCACCGCGACCTTTGGCACTCCGCAGTGGAGTTGTCTATATTGTATCAATAAAAACGAAATTGGAGTATTTGCACATCCACTCGAGCGGTCTTGCCCATGGAGACTTTTATTTCTCTGTAGCCTTGTAGCGGATGTACTGAAAAGCTAATAGGACGTGAGATTATGGATTTATACGATTACATCTTGCCCGGTTTATTTACATGTAGGTGTTGAAATGTACACCGACCGCGTAGCATAATACACTATCGAGGTTTGAACCAGCGATCTACATCGAGATTAAATATGGATGGCATCGACCAGAATTGAGCACGGGCGAACTGTGCTTAAGTAAATGCGAATAGATAGTGAGGGTGGTTCCGGTGAATGTGTTCGCCTGCTAATCTTAGAAAGACGTTGTGGCCGAGGTTCGACTTTGGGTGTAGACACACTTCGTTGCGTGCCTGGGGCTAGCCGTTTGATGGCATGCCGAACGGCGATACTGGGCGTAAAACTCGAAACACAGATAGTTAAGACTATATCCGCCACGGGTTAGCCCACTGCCGAAATGTGCTGAAATTTCTAGACGTTGATGCTTCAGGACAAAATCATGTTGAAATTACCGTTCGTCGTGTTTACGACACGCATACGCTTCCTACGTTGAGATTCACGCGACCTCAGTGGAGGTTTGCTAGGTGACCGCTGATTCTGCGGCGCGGATCAGAGTACGAACGGGCCGATGTCCGACATTTACGCCGTAATTATCCACACTGCGTACTGCCACGCTCAAGTGGAGCCTACCAGCACAATGAACCAATCCTTTGAGGATCAACTTGCATACATCGGAACATTTCATAATAGTTGTCATAGTTTAAACGTCACTGGAAACAAGGATCGCATGCTTGTCGCAGTCAACGCTTGCCAGGGTTATGGTAAGGCAATAAGGTGATTAAAAAAAGCATGTGTCAATGAAAAGTAACATGGATCTATCATGAAAGTACTGAAAAGTGTCTCCGAGCGCACGGCAGACGCCGATGGCCAAGCGCACCTCTTAAAATGTTGGCAAAGCTTGCTCCGCATAATCAGTATGCGTCACCGTTTGATTACGATTGTTCTTGTTATAGCATCTATAGAAAGTGAGAAACATAACGTAGTTTCAAACATTTCATTTTACGATTTCGCTGCCAGCGATAACAGTAAAAATTTTACAATCAACTAAACGATGGGACAGTGTACGACGTCAGGACGCCTCGCAGTATCCTATAGACTTTATTTCTATTGTTAGATCCAGCTAGCATTCGGCCCCAACGGCCATTTTTAGCTAATCACCTCGGATTAGATAGACTCGATAAGAGGCTTGCTGTTTCTGCGCAGTTCCATTAGCAGAGTACTGAATGTGGTGCACGTCGACACATCGCAACAGTTCCTACTGCAAACGAAGATCGTGTCTTCACTGCCCGAGCTCCCTATGAACCTCAGAAACCGACCAATTATGGTTCAGTTTACACATTACAGGATGCAGGGTATGACAACGGGTTTGCAAGGCACAGTTTTGATCTTCATAGTCGCTTCATACCATACTCGATACTAAAAACGTTCGGCACCTGCATTGCTTAGGCGTCACAGCTAGAACAAGAACATTTGTGCTTATCATACTTCGAACTAATCATATATTACAGGGTTCCATCAATATTCTACATCGTTATCGCTGAAAAAGTGTCTATTGGCAAGGCCACAGCCTGATATCTGGCCTGGATACGCGCTGAAGAAAACTGCAATAGCAGAGTAATCCAGAATTTGTTTTGCACTTTAAGAAAATCAATTATATATTTCATGTATGTCGCCAATTTGTATAGCTAGAAAAATTCAATTATATTGTATAAAGCTGTCGTAAGATCTGATGAAGTATTTTGAAGGTGACAGCATATTTAATAGACCGGTTTATTTCCTAGCCAAAACCGTTTGTGCATAAAATGAGGTGTTCGTGTTCAGGAAGCAGGAGTGCTTTGCGCGTCAATTTAGTTGAGCCTGCTTTATCGCGACGGTGTCTATTCCACTGATCTGACAAGATCTGGCCCAAGGCCATATAGCATATATAATATGGTCAGTCGTTCATTAGGTCGAAAGCGTTGGCCCTCAGGATTATTAGGATTCACAGATGCATGATACAGTTGCTTGGTGGTTAATTATGACCGTTTCGATTTGGACAGTAACATTTGATCTGGATAAAAATTCCGCCTCTATGGCCTAAGACCGTTCTTTCCAAAACCGATACACGGCTCTCTAGCAGACGAGTCTACAAAGAAAGGCGAACTTGTTTTTGTATAGTTGAGCTATCGCCTCGATATTTTTATATATAAACAGGTATATATATATAAACAGGTACTATATATATATAAACAGGTACTATATATATATAAACAGGTTTCGCAACAAAAGTATAATTTACTCATCACTTTCATCGGCAATTACGATAACAGTAATAAATTTAATAATTTTCCAACATCGGACCATTATAGACTCGCAGAATTTTCGGTACTAATTAATAATAAGACTTTGTCTGTACCCGCACTACGTGTGAATACGTATACATACAATAATATTACGTATATGAATATAGAGGCACAAAATTCGTCAGCCTGGTAGCTTGGCAATACGTCAATAATCGTATTACCTCGTACACTAGTCGTACAAATTGATCGGGGGGCGGGGGTGAGGTGAGGGGGTTATTATGTTTTTGTTGAATCGGCTCACGAACCGGCCCGTACCACTCGTATCGGTTCGGAATGATTAATAATAAGAATGGTATGATAAATACCGAAGAAGCAGCAAAATATAACGATTTGCTTTTCTGTGCGTCCTAAATATGTGATCAATAAAAGTTCATCCGAATTAAAAGACATTTTTTAATGGCAGTTTGCGATACCTCCCGCGTGCCCTGATCATATGCAAATATTGTTAGATGTTTCTAATCCATAGACCTATGCTAGTTCCAATGGATTGGGTCAGTGGAGCTTTTTGTAGTTCGTTTTTAGGTCGAAAAGCGGGTCATGGATGACCAGTCGTCAAATTCGTTGACAAACGAACAGATGTTGGCGATTTATCAGTCGGTTACGTACGTTACGTGATGCCTTGTAGCTTAACTGAGTTTATATGCGAGAGTTCATTGTTAAGTCGGAGAGTGCTATACAATCGTTAGTGTATTTGTTTTTTCGAATCGGCCGTTGACCAATGTGTTGACCCACTGCACGAGACCCGTGTGGTCATCGACCGATCCCCGGCTTATTCTGCAGTATCTCAGAAATGAAGTTAATACCCCGACCTCTGCCTTCAGTGAAACTGATGTGTTCATTCTATTCCCGAGACTTTGCAGGATAAGCCGGCCGTTGGCCGCTATATTGCAGATGTTAGAATGCGGTGGATTTAACCGGCCAACATCGTATAAAACAAAATCAGAACGGATCCTACTGTAAGGGAAACACACGAATCAATCACTAGCGATGATACATATAAATACTTATTTTTTTTTGCTCATTTTATTCTTTTTTGTTGTTATCGACCCGCAGGGGTCGCCGGATCCGATTGAAAGGTGGTATTCCGCTCAGTAACAAGGTGCTCGTCGCGGTTGACTTCGATCACACGCTCATCGATGACAACTCGGATACGTACATTCAGAAGTTGGCCCCAGATGGCAAATTTCCTGCCGAGATGCGGGAAAGATACGTGCCCGGTAAGTGCTACTGAGAACTTCGACCCTGATTCGTCTGCCCCGTTTATTTCGTGTAATGTATTATGTCGTACGGAATACACGTGAAACGGCAATGCTCTTATCCTGACTGAGGTATGATTAGAGAAAACGCCTTGTTTACCGCGGCAATGATAAAAAGCTATAGCAACCAAATCGTTCAGTCAAAGCAATTGCGATTTTGCTTCATGACTTCGTTTACGCTGATGTGAACTACGGCGACGTTAGTGCAACGACCTGTCATTGGTAATTTCCAGCACCACAAGCCTTCCGTAATCGTTAGGGCTAATGTATTGGAAGCAGGTTACTGTTTATCAAAACAGTTGGCTATGGTTACAAAGATTATTATGTAGTGTTCCCTTAGCTAGGGTCAATATTTCCAGCTTCGATTTATTCCTACAAGCGATGGTGCCTCAACATTGCATCTTTTATTTAGCAAGATAGGCAGGTACGAAATGGGGTGGTCTGTGTATGATATACTCTATCAAGTAATCTCTGTTTCCTAATCCGCGGTTATCTCACCGAACAAGTTGTAGTAAGCCGACTCTAACGTACCGTTGAATCAGCCCTGTGCTGATAGTGAGCGCGAATAGAATCTAGAGCGATTTTTCTAATGCTGCGGGTCCGTCTCGCTGAGCTGTAACAAGAAGCCGCCCGCCCTAATGGCCCCGGTAGCTTTTGTTATTACCTCCTGCAGGCGAAGTCTTCTATACGGGGCGCAGGCACGCATGTACAGCAAATGCGAAAAACTAGGCCATGTCAATGTACAAGGATACGATTATTAAATATATCCAGTTCAGCCAGATACTAACCGATGGGGCCATTCTTCGTGAGTTCGCTGATCTATACGGTTCGTACAGACTACAGGGATGACAAAGTACATGGCAATACCGCTTTTGACAATTGCTTTTAACCCCTGGGAGACAAGCCTGCTTTCTGACTACGATGTTAGTAACTAAAACAACCTAACGACTTCATAAGCGAAACTACTCTGAGGACCAACTCGGAAGTTGTCCTTGCGTACCTGTCACATGACCCCATGGCTTTAGTACTAATGGAATCGATGCTTTTGGCGCTCTGAGCCCACTACATCGACTTGTCTACAGTTCTATAGCTGTCCGCTAAAGTGGAAAACGTTCGGGCTAATTTTGTTGGAATTCACTAGTATTCTATTGGTGCTTAGTTCTCATCACCTAATCGAGCCAAAGGAATAGATAAAGAAAGAGAGCAAAAGCCGCTGTGGCGTTAAGGCCGGGTGCGTCGATCAGGCACTCTCGGTCCGTGAGTCGACGTAGTTCTAGCGGCCGCAATTCACAGTCTTTCTCCGTTTGTCTATGGACGGACCTAACGACTGCAGCAAAGGCGTCTGTTTCGAGGTTGGCATGAGGGGTGTCGATTAGATATCGCTTACCAGCACAAGATTGTATGAGTGAATTGTGTAGCGCTGATTTAGGCTGACTAGAGACAAATGAGACACAAGAAGTTGTCAATGTGCGTCTGTTTCTCCTCGAGAACGACGTCCACTGCTCCGCGATACAGCGGTAGCTTTTTTCTTTCTGCTTTTCGTAAACTCGAGTGATTTGTTTATGCGATATATGTAGAATAGCGGTAGAAGTAGCGGCACGGACACTTGAATAAGCCATAACTGGAATATTGTTCTAGTCGGGACCATAACGGATCTTTCGTGCGTCTATGCTAACAATGGCAAAGAGAAACTACGTTGTCAAAGTTGCATCACTAACGGTTTTCTTACGACCGGATAAATGCTGACATCTTATGGCTTCGGCTATTTATCTTGTTAGCTATGCGCGTATTGTAACTCGTTCATAGGGAGATTGTTTAGTCGTCGCTAATCCTGTTAAAAAATATCGTCAGATCAAATTGAAAAAAATCAAATCATGACAAAGTTCATCTCAGCCATTGAAATAAAAAACACATTTTGGTGACAGCTGTGCTTCGAAAGTACACTGAAGTGCAAGGCAAATCACACTGGTACCTTTTGACACTAGCATAATTTATGGGTCGTTCTATGTACATATGGAACGACTTTTTAGCTCAGGAAGTACGACGGGCTGGTCTTGCCGACGCAACTGTTATATCCGTGGCGCGAATTTTAAAACTTCAAGCCATCGTAGTTTGGCGCAACACAGCCGCTTCTACAATAATCGCATGATCAGTTTAGGCTGTATAACTTGGCATTGCATTGTACAAATTAGAGGATAAAAGCAGGAAATACATGGAGGAGATGCAACCCGCTTGTGACAGAGCTTCGAGGAGCAGGCGGTAATACCGTAACGTTGATTAAAATGACATCAGCGATGACGTCTGTTGAAGTCCTTGCGTCATTTGGCTTAGCCTTGTATTACTCCTATGGTTTATAGTGTTTCTTGAACGCTTTGTTGCCAAGCCAGACGCTATTTATCACTCAGAACTGTTCGCGTTGTTACTAGCTAGCGGTGACCTGTTGCGTGCGCTAATTTTGGAAAGAGAAACAAATTGATGTCAACTACAGTTATCACGCTAGTTAGATACGTTTGAAGATCAAAGGCCATTATCTATGTTTGGCTGAGAATAAGGTGCGGATAGTCGTCAGGTCCGTGTCGCGTTGCCTGAAAAAATCTATCATACCTTAGGTCAAAGGTCCTTTTTGGCATCTCAAAAATTCCCTGTTGCCTTTTTCCTTCTATTTGAACAGAACCACAACATGCATCAGTTACCATTCCCTCATTACGAATAGATTTATCCACTAAAAGGCCTAATTATGACAAGCACCTTAACAATCGTTTCTAGAATGCTACTTCCTTGGGATTTATCGTCGTACATAGAATGACGTAGCTGTCTGAATAATGACCACGATCTTTTGTTATTGACGAAATTTTCGTTGATATTCAGTTAAACTGAGACACGCATGAATTTGTATCACTTCTATTATACAGTATTTTAGTTGCGTTCAGGCGCGAATGACGAGTAGGCATGTCCTAACACTCTGAACTAATGCTTTCTTTAACATGGGTCTTGATGAGATCAGCTTGACGGGGATTGGTGAGATGGATTTCAAGATGTATTTGTCCAGTGGTTGTCGTTCTAGATTAATACGGCCACTAGATACGGGCCGTCTGGTTGCTCTGCTGGATGTGAGAAAGGCCCGTGGGGCATTGTGACGTTGCTGGGTTACAGCGAGACCGCAGTTTACTATTCGCGTTGTTCCTTCATTGGGGTCGTTTTCAAAAGCATACTTCTTTTTTTAGTAGCATGCTATTCAGCATGCTTATTCGAATGAGGCCGGACGATGATGTTAATCCTGTGATACAGTTTTCCTTAACATAATTTACTCTTTCGAAGATTCAATCAAGGGAATCAAGGTTAAAAGGTTGAAGGCTGTCACTGAATGTTTTCTTTAATACTATCTGGAAACGGCAAATCGCTTATGATTAGAGTCAAAAAGATAAAAGTTTAGCTTTAGACTTAGCAATACTACCTTTAGTTCCGCCGTTCGTCTCGTATCCGCCTATCTGTTGTGAAATCTTGTTTGACGAGAAACTAATTAGGTTTTCAGCTATCGAAGTAAGGGAAATTGAAGGTCGTACTTCGCAGTAATGATTGTGCGGTAGGAAGACAATGGGGACAGCAAATAACAGATGAGGCGGCAAGGCTGTTTGCCTGGCGAGTCAAGCGTGAGGATTTACGTCAGACAAGCCAACAGATGATGTACATTTGCGCCTTCGCTCTCAGTTAGACTTGATTGAATTCTATGGACTGAATGCTTAATCAAGTCAGCCGTTGTCGCAGACGTTCAACCTGGAAACCTGTGTTTTTCAGGGCTTGCGGAGAAGGTAGAACAATGAACTGAGAGGCCAGCTTCCAAATTTTCCTTTGAAACTTTTCTACAGCAACTTTTTATTTATAATCAGTGAACTCCTCAACTGGAAGCCCACCAAGTTGGCCGTAGCTGGCACAAGTGGGCCGTAGAATCACGGTCTCCAAGTCCACCTACAGGTTCTAGCCATGGAAGCATATCCTGAAGATTGATTGATATATGTATGCGTGTCAACTCTTATCTCAAGCGATCTAAGCAGCATAGGACGAAAATAGTGCTATTTGCATTGCATACCAATACAACTCGCAATATTTCCATGTTTTCTGTCGTGTCGGTGAAAGCCGATTGCTATAGTAGCTCAGTAGACGGTTGGTAATTACTTTTTGTCCGACGAAACGACGTCCCGTACACGTGACATTAGCTGCACGATCTTGCAGTCTCATTTATCTATGACGCGTCTACGGCTCCGTGTCTACAGACATGTCTCTTTGCTTACCGTTGATACAGTCAGTTCATGTTTGTAATGCAACACAGAGCAAAAATGGCCGATACACGTAGCGTATTAAATATACCGCGCCACGTTTGTCATCATAATCCATATATTTGGCCAGAGAGCTATAGTGCAAGATAAACATGATAGTAATGGTTATTTTACCCGATCGTTTCATACTGCTGCAAATGTTTTCTTCTTTGTTCTACCATAGAGCTTAGGACATTTTTAGATAATAACTCGGATATTTGAATACGTGCGACACCAGAACGGATTGTCATATCTTTTATATTTTAGATGTACCTAGTATTCCAGCCAGGCCCGTTTTTAGGGCTATCGAAGTTGTTCAATTTACTTCCCAGACCATTCCATAATTGTATTACAACACTGAGTAGTAGTTCATATGGTGTAACAGGCAAAACACTTGAGCTGATGTAAAATTGTACGGTAGTCAAATGTGTAGAAAATTATTATTGATTTTTCCATACCTTTCGATATTTGTTACTTTATGTGGTGATGTACGTAGGTCTTGTTTTCGCGTGGCTGGTCCACGTGTTTGTCCCCTCTAATATCCATTGATATACTCTCTATTGCGGTTAATATATATATTTCTTAAACAAATGATTAGCTTGTCCTTCATCGTAATCCTGTTGATTCGAACCGGATCGTTTAGAAATAGTATCGTCTATTGAGTTTTTACTAGAATTATCATTTTTTCGTATGCATGTCTGAATACGTAAGTCATTTTTACAACGAGTAGTAAGAATATCCAATACGATATAAGAAAAGTCGGTTGCAATTATTCGTACGATCAACAATTCTCTATCCAACGTCGGTATGGACGCCGACGCTGTTATAATATGGATATTCAGCGCGCCGCTGAGAGCAAATACAGAGCAGACGTTACGTTTCGTTTAATCTAAACAACTGACGACGTTTGAATGGACGATTGTTCATATAGCTATGATTAAGATCCTTTGTATAAGGAACATAGGACACATCTTATTTTCTTATATAAATAATATTGTCCTCCTGGACTCCGTGCTATGACTGTGTATCCTGCTCCACGAACTAGCCTGTACGGCCTGGAAAGTTGATGCGCCTCCCGTCCTTTGACCTATCTAATCGGATTAAGTTGCATAAGCAACGTCTGCGTTCGAGACCCATTCCATCTGTTGTCGTGATTCATTTGTTAAAAGCTAGGCCAAATATATCGCCTAGTGCAAGTAAAATCGGTACCTTCAAGCAAGCCTTCGATTTTCAGCGCAGTATAACGTCGCACTGTAACGCGTTCTGCGAAACAGTCGCGGCCCTTGGCGTCGTCGTCGTCGCTTTGCAAAGTCATCCACCCCTACCGGCTTACTTAAGCTGTCCAAGTCAGTGGTTACCTACAACTTGATTCCGGTTGTAGCCTGGAGCAGGGCCGTCGACTGACAAATGGAACAGAACGCCACCTGCTCCAGCTATGTGACAATACCTTCTGCGGTCTCAGGTATCCGGGTAACCCAGTTTGCAAACAAAAGCAACCACAATCAATAGCAGTCGATTCTTTTTTCCACCTATCGATCTTCAGGGCTAGCGTGTTCTATAGCCGACTGGCCTCGTTATCGTTGTTGTTATCACATCTTATTATCGTTGGAAAACGAAAACCTAGTCCGTCTAAGGCTAAGATATATTGCAAGGAAGGTACAAAACTGTTAAAATAATAATTTTCCATTTTCAGTATATTGCGTCGGCAACGCCAAGTTTACTTTTTATTTACAAGAATGGCGAGCTCTCGAATTTTATCAAGAATGGCGTTTCTCAGATCCAGTGTGGCTTTAAATTCATATTATAGACACAGCTTTGAACGAATATAAACGATGATGGGTCAAAAAGGCACAAACTTCATAAGCTAAGCACTCACCCAATAGAATCTTCATATGAGTTTCGAATGGGGCGTATTCTGACGCTTCTTTAAATAAGCTCATATCGCTGTGCATGCGAGACAAGCTAAACTGCGTTGAAAGTTGTAGGTAGGATTTGACATTAATTTAGGAACAATCCGTCTTTGATATTATTTTTTAGTCAGCTGCTATGCGCTTTTCAGCTATGACAAAGCAGCCTCATTTCCATATATACCCCAAGGCCGGCTAGTTGTTGATTCGTTTTCTGTAAAATTGAATCAGTGTTTCCTAACTCTTTCGACCTCTTGGCAATTTAGTGAAATATCTTGGGCACAGGTGGCTATACGGGTATTCTAAAAGCTGGCTAGCAAAAAAAAAAACAAAAAAAAAAAGTAAACATAGGCAATCACAAGCTTACCGTGTGAAAAGTCCTAGGTGAACTTGAAGAACTGATTACATATTGTCTAGTAGACGGATATAAGCGGCGGCGTTGCGGAATTGGAGCCATAGGGCAGCCGCTTTTCATCCCGCTATTCCTGTGGCCTACAAGGGATGCCCTCGTTTCACGCACGGGAGTAACCTTCTTCAGCAAAACCTTCCAGTTTTATTCAAACCTTCGAAATTGTCCACTGATCATAGGTGGCGAACTGTGGCAGTTCAAGCAGGCATCTTAAATAATTGACTAAAACCATTTCTCCTGAGATACTACACGTAAGAAAGTCAACAGTAAATTTACCCGCGATTATTCAACCTCATCCCTCTCCCCCGTAATCGCTAATGGCGTACGATTTCAAAAAGGTTAAGACACAGCTGAGAAAACCCTGGCTGAAGCGAGCAGCGCTAACGAGTTGGCTTATTACAGCTGGCAATATCCAAATAATAAGCAAAAATTTATGAACTAATTATTTTGTGAATAAATAATTCGTGGTTACTCGGCGATGGGCAATATATATGATGGGCAAATAAGTCTTCGCTACGGCAAATGATTTGCTAGTGTGCATTGCGGCTTCCAACCATTTTCGGCCGAAAATAACAATCTTACCGGTGCGTACCTCTGCTATTGTTGCCGAGACGAAAGAACGAGCATTCTCTGCTGCTATACATTCATTAGTTGACGATGACCGAAAGGCCGAGCAAGTATGTGGTCTCATTCATCCGTCACCATTGAGAAAACCCTATTATGTTTGGATTTATTTTGCACTCCTTCTCCCACAAAATGATAAGAAAAGACAAGCGTCAAAGCAAATACACGGAACCCTTTTGTTTAAACAAAATCTAAATATATATATGTATACATAGAACGGAACGAAAGTGACTCAGCATGAGTGCTACATTTATCATGCTACTCGAACTTGTGCTGAGAATCCGCAAATTTATCTCTCTATCTATATTCTGTGCTGTTTCGTTACTGGCTGAAATCACTGCGAATGCTGCACAGTTGGTGCCGCTGCTACGGCAATTTTGTCACAAAAACATCATACTAAATAAATGAATAAAAACGTAACAATTTCGACAAGCAACAACACAATACAACAAGCGATTGTAATGCTACATTCAATGCCGGCGTAGTTAAGGGTGGCTTGCTACCGAACAGATTCATTTACGTGCGTCGGACTGGTTGATCGTTTGTTTGTTTCCTATGAGGCATCCTTATGGTTATTACGCCCCCTAGCAAGAGACAGATGTGCCTAAAGGTGGGCGCATAGATTGGCATTGGTAGACCCGTAACAGTGATGACGATGTTCAATTAAAATGAGGTATGATGTATAAATATTGAAGCTGTTAGATACCATGGAGGCATTATGTGATTCCGACATCTCTGACACACAAAGCGCGGTAATTAATCTCTCCGTCCGTCTTATATATAGCTGTGAACTGTAGATCTTGTAGGCACTATTGGCAACGACACCTTTCGCTACTGTGATCAGACTATCAGCTTTGTCTTCGACGAATAGGAACGAATACGCTCAACCTCGTTGCAATATTATAATTTTTTTCTAAAAAAATAGAGAGATCTAAAAAATAGAGGGGAAAATTATCCCGTTAGCTGTTAGAATTACTCTTGGAAGTATGTGAGCTGTACCAAACAATGTCAACAGGCCCTCTTCGTGTGTCCGTACGGTGCTATACTAAGTTCTCATACTGAGTTTTTTCCTTTTCTAAAAAAAACTTCCCATAAGCAAATGACTGCGACGGTGCCACAATGACGTTACGTCGCGATCGGTTGATCGCATCCTCAGAACGATTCACTGCCATGCGACGAGCTTCGTAAATCACTTCGTTCTAGCCTTACGTCTGCGTGTTAATTGTTAATATGCCAAATGAAAGTATAATTTAATAGAACAAGTGGCTACAACTGACTTGAGAAGCCTTTCCTTAAATTACCTAGCTATTTAGTAGCTGAGGATTTTCTGGATTTTTCTGGCTTTTCGTCTTTGCACCAAGTGATCACCATCGCCATCGTCATCAACAACGAAAGCAGCATCCCTATTAATTTGTAGCCTCACAATACGAAAGAAACCATTCGCCTCTCGTGTGCCTGCTTTTTCTTATATATATATATATATATAAGAAAAAAGGTGTATATACCGCAGTGATGGTACTGCTCTGCCCAGATTGTACAAACATAAGGCCATATAGTAGCACATGCGGGTGCCAGTAGAGCGCTTGTGGTAATGATAGCGGCGGTGTCGCGCGAGAATCGCTCGAGAAGAGAGTATAATCAATGTCATGGTCGCGTTGATGTGGTTGGGGAGGTTTGGGCACCGGTGAGACTATAAACGGTAGTGCCGAAAAGGCAAGAACATGATGCGCGGGTAAGAAGGGTTTCTTAGTAGTGTTCGTAGAAACACTTCGTACACTGCAGATATCCAGCCACGCGACGCATCCTGTAATGGCAATAATTTGTAAATATACTTCACGATATATATATCGTGATGCATGTTTCTCTCGAAGTGAAGTAAGAGTTCTGTTATATCGCACAGATACATACAGGAAACACGATCAAATATGGCGCCGTAGTTAAAATGAAAAGCGTACATTTGAGCTTTTTCTGTTAGTTCGTGGCTGATTTATGCTGCTGTTACACATCTACGAATAAAATTTTCGTCTGTGACGTCGTCGCACCACAAATTGCCAGGATTGTTCAAAATGCTAGAGTCTCCTGACGTTCTTTTGAACGATAAGTTACTTGCTGTACCCCCGGGCGCGACTAGCGACAGCACACCCGCTGGGATAGCAAAAGAGCGAGGATTTTGTGGTCATTTGACGTTTAACTCTTGTTGTGAGCACCTCAGTGCAAACTATAAAGAGAAAAATATAGCCACAGACGTATTTATGGATAAGTAGATAAACAGGTGAACAGATACGGAACGATCCTCACGATAAAATAAGCTTGGAGAAACCGGCTGGATGCAAATATATGCCTGTCAAAAGGAAATACTACTATTAGCTGGGAATCATGCGTTTCGGCGAGTAAGCATAAGGTCCTTGTTGCCTGATGGTGACCGTTCCGATGTAGCTGTACTATAGAATACGTAAAAGCTCTTTTGAATCCGTGATAGTTAAAAAAAAATGTGCTAGTCATCTACAAATGAACGCTATGGGCAAGACGATAACAAACTTAGCTGCAAACGAGGACAGTAAAGCTTTTACTCAGATCCAATCCAACCCAAGTTGAGGTTCGTCAAAAACCGTGCACACCTTACGGATCGCAAATACAGATGACGATTCGTCGCTAGTTTGTGCGGTGGCTATGTTTATAGCCTGTAAATAAAGTGACTGCTTCTTTTTGCAAGCAACGAAAGGTAGGAAGATATTTGTGAAATAGACGCTAGACGCCCGATAAGAATATTATGCAGTCAGAAAGACAACGAAGATGCCGAAAGCTTTTGGTACATTTTAGATTGGATTATGGAAGTTCAATTATTACTACTTGGAGTCGGAGCATGCAATATATTATATGAAGCATAGAAAGATTGTTTAATCTTTAATCATGCTGGGCTGATTGGAAGGAGATACAAAAAAGCAGCATAACGAGTCGCTCTCTTTCTCGATAAGCATTTATATATTTATAAGGGCTGAATACATTACATACATTTCTCTATGACTCCAACAGATAAGGTATTCTGTTTATCCGTCCCTAAATTTGAGTCTTGTTTAGAAGAGTGGCTATTTTCTCGTTATTCTTACAATCGAGCTAACACATAACTTGCGACTATTCAGAATGAGCCAATTAACTTAATTTACAAATTCAACCATTCTATCGTCGTGCCCCAAATTCGAAATTAAGGATAACATGAAAACGGTTACGTCTTTCAGTATAACTAGAGAGTGTACAGTTAAATTTCGTTGAACGTAAAGTGAACTGGAGATACTTCAATGAGATATGTAAAAAGACGGGGAGTCCTTTTTTTTCTCGAACGCATCGACTGTTATGTCAACGATCACAGAAGGCTTTCAGTCGAAAAAGCACACCTGGACATATAGGAGTTCAGCATCAGATTTGCTCATTGGCTGAGGGTATATGAAGACTCTAGTGACTATTTATGGATTACTTTTGTTGTACCGTTCTTCATTTGCATAACGTTTCAAGACTATTTGTTAGCTTTTTGTTTCTATTTCAGCTCAACCTCCCTAAATGACCTTTAGAAATAATACTGTTTGGCCTATTCATTTGGTGCTCCTCGCACGCGCTTAGGTCGATGATTTCAGAGAGACTTTTCAGAACACGTTCTATAGCATGTATGCTAACTGGCGGAGATTAACAAAATATTAATCCTATGGATGCGTAGAAAGCATCAAGCCACAGCTGAAAAGCTTCTTGACAGATCTGCTAATAGTAGGCAACGAGAAGCCTTTCTACAATTGAGCATTTTCAAAGCAATATTTTTCAGCAACAATTTTGGTGTCGACCAGCCTTTCGACTCGAGTACCTATATGACCGCAGCAAATTACTGCGCGATCCTCTGACAGGTCAATATATACTGCAGCAACACGAAAATACCTATTTCCTTGCCCGTTAAACCTATTAGCGCGGCTGGAATTTATCTTCTCTGAAGAAAAGAGGCTTTTTCTGTTAGATAGTATGTCGTGCATGTTGCACATGTGCCACCTTCACCTCGGAGCTGAATAAAAAAACAAACAGACACTCAGTCTTCGACAGAGTCATTTTTCGATCAGTGAACACGCAGGCCCAGCTTTCAGTCAACAGACTTTTCGACGCCCTAGTGAATACGTTAGACTTTGTTTAGCCACCATGATGCTTGTATCTATCTATCTATCTATCTATACAGACAAACCACCCAGCATAGCGGAAAATGCTGCAAAGTGGCGAAGATCGACGAATCGAACGTCTCATTTGCTTTTAGTCGACGGCAATAAGAAAGGCTTTTTCTTAACGGGAGCTATCTTCTAAGCGATTTAAATGCGTACTGGGTTGGCAAGGCGACGATCGACACAGCTGGCTTGAGGGACTTTGCGCATTCAAGCCTACGACCGTTGCTATTTGAAACAAGAATTAGACGCTTGGCCAGTTAAGTAACAGCAAATGCCTTGGCTAGTCTACACGAAACTACAAACGGTATTTTATGCTGTATCGGGTAGTCCACAGAACGGGGTTTGCTGCTCTAGGTAAAGGCGTTATTGACCAAACGAATGCGGGCAGACGCGCGACCCATGAAAACTTTTGAAAGTAGTACATTATAGATCGGTGCATACTAAGTCACACTCTAAGACGCTTCCTGTTAATGTAGAATTGTGTGACGGGAAATATTTTAGCTGGTACTATTGCGTTAGCCTGGAACAGCTAAAGAAGAATCGGAAAAACCTTGTTACTTGGTCTTTTTTTTTTCTAGACAGCGCTACCTGTTCTGCGATCAAAAAATGTGCAGATTCCGAATTGTTACTTAGTTTACCCAAGAGGTTTACGCAAAGATGACTCGGTAGAGAGAACTCTGTCATCCGTAGGCAGCGAATGCCCTGTAAGAGGTCAAACCGAAGCTAGAACGAGGTTGGTCATGGACAAGCTTTTGCCACCAGATATATAGCATCATTACATTCTTTCCGAAGCGAGCTTGCGACTGTCTCTTTTTAGAAACATAATCGAAGAAAGGACGCGTCGACCGAGGACTGGCCTCAAGCTGACTTACCGGATCGGTTATATGTTGCTAATTGACAACTCAAAGTGCCGAGGCCTCCTTTTCTCTATACTGAAATCTCCTGCCGGGCCCTATTTTCAGTGCGTAGATGCGTGAAAGTGACCGTTGCCGACTGTTGATAGCAGTACTCGGAAAGTCTTCGTACAAGCAGCATGTGGTTATACCGTCGTACAACTTCGGCTGATGGGTCGACAGCGTCACTCGCAAATCTGCACGATACCAGTTCATGCGGGATCTAATGGATAGAAAGCAGAATAGAAAATGAGTTAAGCATACAAGCGCGTAAGGCTGAACTCATCTAGCTGATAGCATTTTTCAGTTGGCTGTTCTTACTCCTATACTCTAGTTTAATGTGATTCTCCAAAGTTAACAGTGTAGCTATGAGATAAGCAACGCGTTAGTTAAGTTCTGTTCTACTACCTGAGTGGGGCTCTGATAATAGAAAACGAGTGATGACAAATCGTTTAAGAAGGAACAAGCTAGTCCTCTATCTGGGTTTTCAGTATTACTGGTGAATATCTCAGCCTGTTGTTGAAGACCCAAATCATTTGGGGACTAGCGTTGCAGCAAACAGGTATAACAAAAGGATGCTGTATGACAAAGCTATTAATATTAGCTATTTCGTTGTCGTTTACCTTTACGGCGTTTCAGGCTCATGGACGATATTTATGCGTGTTATGTTCCGCTACCTGTACGAGAATGGAGTAAGGCCGGACCTATTACTTGAGACAATTGGCGAGATTCCCTTGCTTACTGGAATGAGAGAATGGCTGCAGGTAGGTTATTTTGCCTTTTCTCAAGGCTTCCGTCTCACTTCATAAACCTTATGCACAATTTGGTTCCTGCAGGGAAAGCATCTGCCATCGGCGTCACTGCAAACAGTTGGTTTCTGACGATGTCCATTTTGACGGTAAACAGCTTGATCAGTACGCTCGATATTAGGGTCCGACAAACTGGCGCAGACACATAATGTAAATATGCTATAGTTATCCATTATCTTTTACTAACTTCGATTGCAATGTGCCCGTGACAGAGGAATTATTCTAATCTATAGAATAGGTTCAAGCACAGTCTGATTACGCCGCGCGGTCCGACCACTTGTTGCGGTTGTTACCCTACCGCTTTTGGTCATGTTGAAGCCTATACACTCTACTGATGTGTCGCTTATTTTATCTAGTTTCGAACCAGAGCGATTACACTGATTATTTAATTGAATCTTTGGATTAATACACGTATGCGCTTGACGAAGCAATGGGTTACGCACTATCGAGATGCTTATCGGTATCTGATAAGCCGAATGAATAAGGACATAATGTTATAATTCCACGACAGTTACTCAACTGAGTTAAACTGACGACAGGTATTTGTCTTTCACCTAGTCATGTTGTATCTGAATAATACTATTATGCAGCTCTAGATAATTACGTTATTACTGAAAGGGTACAGCTGTGACCACTTCTAGACACTAAAAGTATTTAACTGATTGATTAATTTTAACTAAATATTATTATCTATCAAAGTTAATTAAAAATGTGTTTAGCTATCATGACACTCGCTCAGGTCTGGGGCGATCGTACGCTTCTTGTAAGGATCAACTTTCCGAATCGGCCAATAACTTCCACAGTAATAGCAAATGTCACTTGAAAAGCCCAGTTCTAATGCCCCTGCTAGCCATTGAAATGATAAACGCATACAAAAAGCTAACGACACTGATTGAATCTGGCAGAACTCGACCCTTAGTGTCATCACCGGACGCTCACCAACCGTGCCTCCTTCGTTTTTCAATCTTTGGCCGAATATTAAGAATGCGTATTGCAACTTATGGACTTAATGTTGCGACACGTTTATGTCATTACGGGCATAGCTTAGTAAACATTTGTATAACGTAGATTTTCTTGTATCAGTAACGGTAGCGAAACTATTCTTCAAAGAGCCATTTGGGTCCAGCCATAACTACTTCTCAGACAACACCACCGCCTTCGAACTCTCCCCTCTGACACTTAACTGTAGTGCCATAGAGTGGATCGTATTTTTTTTTTACCAGTCCTGTAGTTTGCAATAAGCTGAATATTTCCACGAAAAAATTCAATCGAACGCTGCTCTTTTATAAACAAGAAAATAATTGAAAACATTCAATCAGCAGTTAACGGCATTAGACATGGAGAAGCGGACATTGATGCTTTAAACGTGTTCCTGAGTTTGACGTCTGGTATCTTGATTCATATGTATGGCAAATTGGCTTCCGAAACATTTTGATGCTATTCACTTCTATTCAAAGTAAAAAATTCCTAAGGGTCCAGACCCTTCTTTCGTTGGACAGCATCTTGAGATTATTTTTTTGATTGACGAACAGTGTCCTATTTGTTCACGCTCTCAGTAGGATCCCATTCAACTACAGGCTGAAAGCAGCGGCGAGTACTTGGGCGGCCTCTTCGCCGAGGTCGATTTCGTTTGCTGATACTACATTGAATTGTTTCAGTTCTTTTATTGGTTTACTTTTTTTCGCTTCACGTTATACAGAAACCTTTCAATACCGACTAGGGACTGTCTCATAGGTATAACGGGAAGTCTTAATCCGATGTGTCGATAGCCGGACTAGGATCATTATGCTAAAACCTCAAAACCTTATATGCTTTAGATAGGGCAAAACGCATGTCTGTATACACGCCACGATTAAGAAGCTGTCAACTGACTCCCTAGGCGGCTATTTTTTCTAAAAGCTAAACTGCTATTGTCCGATAAAATAATAACTATTATTACTACTAGTGTGCTTATCTATTTATTAGGTCGTCTGATGTGAAACGTGGCAAATACCGTCGATAAAGGACGACATTAAAAAGATGGGGCAGTCCTTGGTTTCCATTCGAGGCGGGTTTGTCCTTTTCGAAAAGGACAGATCTCAGACCGTTCGCTATCAGGTTGTCATTCCGACGTTAGCGGCGAAAGAGTTGTGGTAAACTATCAAAACTCAAGCAATTCGAGACGTTTACGAATGTGTGGGTTCCATCCCAGGCGGTAAAGGTGGCTCACTAAGTGGGGAGTTTTACGAAATATCGACTTGAATATCGAACTCGCTTAGTATATATTTATCGAATATATAAACTTTGTATTCAGTGAAGATTTTGCGATCAAAAACAGCATGAGCCGGAAATTAAACATTTCGGGAAGGTAACCTTAGGCTTGAAATAGATTCTTGCAACAGACTTTCCATAAAGGCGAATAGCAAATAATATAGAGAACTATGGTCGAAGCCGACCTAACTCAACACGGGCGAATGTTACCGCTGAGTTGCTGAATACGATAATACTTTTCTACCTTGGCTTAATTAACTACCGATTCTACAAATGGGTGGTATTTGATTTGAACAAAAATAAGAAACGGAAACGTAAAGACGCCGACTCCTTGTTACGTCACAACAATAATCCATTCTTGCATTAAATGAAAAGGGATACCCTGTGATAATCGCGGGCACCACTCCATTCGTTACTGGATACTTTCTGCAGTTTAATGAGTCATGTTTATTTGTTTACGTCTGAAGTGTACTGTCAAATACTACAGGAAGTGATTAAACATTTGTTCACTGGGTCGCCAGGACTGGATAGAAGTAAACCGCCCTTTCTTTCCCCAACCATACTCGACTTCGGATCGCAAGGATCACGCTGGCAGAGATTCACGAGTTTCAGTTGAAGGCTTTTTGTTATACGCCAGGCATTACCCCGAATTATTACCCCGGCAACTTTCAAACAAAATTCTTCAAATCTCAACATGACGTCGAAATTTTTTTTTACTAGACTTCGTAGACTTTCGGGGCCCAGACTTCAACAGGAGCGAAACAGAAGTTTCCATCCAAACAGCATCAAATCATAAATAATGATCACATATAACCCGATGGAAAATAAAGGAACTGAACCTGCAAAAACCTTGAAAGGTTAAGAGTTCACGATGTCACGTTTCATTCTGAACAAACTAATCTCTTCGAAGTTGATGGTATGTCTATGCATCAAGTGTGAGCAAATAGCTTTACGTTGACAGGGCATGTTTTCTGCCGTTGGACCTCCAGGTTATACCGGCTGAGGCTGTTCCCTCGACAGCCAAAGGGGTGCAACATAAAGCCAAACGTAAATATGAAAACAAGTTATGTATGTAAATACGAAGCGTTAGGAAGTTTTCACGGTGTAATTATTGCTTACGCTACTCTAGTATTTCGTGGTTAGCATACGGTTCTAAATGTTGTGTAATGGACCGACTGCCGGTTAATTTACGGCAAGAGCGGTTCGGGCTACAACGTCAGTGGGTCGCAAACGTAATGTAGGCTTGTAAACAGCCGCTGGCCAGCAGTTGTTGTCTGATTCAAAATTGTAATCGCCAAAATAATAGTTATTATATTAATGGGGCTCATCCACACCCTTCGTTGTATTGAATGTCCGAAGTGGTTTGAAGTAGAAATTGTTGATTAGCAAAATTACACTAACAACGAACCGATGGATTCGAACGAGATTACCCGATTTCTCCAACTCACCGGCTGATTCCAGGTAGGAATAATTATCCATTGGCCTTGTCCGTCCATCATAGCATTACGCCCGGCAAATTAGCCCCACGGTCTCGTCATACGTCACCTAATAAATACACGAGATAGAAAAAGTGAAAGGAGTGGCTTTTTAACTAAACGTCAAGGCATAAAAGTGAGGTCGTTATACATAGCTACGTAGGAGAGATCCATAGACATCGAGATGAAAAACAACTAGGATGTGTGCAGAAACGGCGCTCAATACAATGTTATTATGGCGGTTCAACGTCATTTCACTTGAGTTCATTTCATAGAGACTCAGTAGAGACAAAGAGAAGTTTGGCGGGTAAAGCTCGGAAGAACGCGTCTTGCCCGCTTTCACGTTTTCGTTGTCTGTGGTCATTGTAGCCGCCAGCTGTGTGATTCGCGGGGCTGTACGTTGTTTGTGCGTGGCCCGCTATGGGAGCAAACGAAACTTGTTTACTTCGAAGCAGCTTCTGGCCGGTTAACCAGACGGTAGTACGAGAATGACAAATATACAGAATTAATCAGCGGATGTTAAACCGCCGAAAAGACGGGCAAAAGTGAGCATACAGCCATGTGTTTCGTATCGGCGCAAAAGAAGTGTGGAGGAAATGGATCGCCAATACTACAACTGCTACTGCCACAACCACTACTTGTACGACTGGAGGTTCTGCTGTTGGTGATATAGTGTATATATTGCCGTCCGTAGTATCATGGTAGCAGTACTCTTGAGGACCTATGACGGCAACCGTCAAAATTCATCCGTAAGTTGGTTCGGCATAAAGCTCTATCGCTGTTTTCGTTTTTAGATATGCCGCTTTTTCTAGCAGGAGATGCAGCTGATGAACGAAGTACAATATTTTTTTCAGACAAGAGAAATCAATGAGCCTGTTTTTGATTGCAAGCGCTTGGTGGTGAGACCTTTTCCAGGCACACGCAAATTGAACATACTTAATATATATCTACATGTATATATATATATATATATATATATATATATAAATTTGTTTTTTAGAGGAATCTAATGAATTCTTGTATATATATGCCTTTCTAATGAGCAAATGAGATAAGTGCAGAATTTATCCAACAAGCGAAGTCCTCGTCGAGCTACTTGCCAAAAGTCTATATCGGGGTCCGTATGTCGTTCAGTTATAAATTGAATCTGTCTAAGGTGGATATTACGAATACTTTACGATTCGCCACATTGGAAATAATGTCTAAATGTATACTTTTTATGACCTTGAGAATCCAAACTGTCGGATTGCTTACCACTTTGTAAACACAAAAGTCGAGCCCGTATGTTACTGTCATAAGCATCCACTTCAAGAAACATGCGTAGTCTTCTTTACAGGCATATATAACTAGGCGTTAATGGCCCTCATACGTATTTTTCCTCGACACATAGCCAGAACTAGCACATATTATGGCGAAGAAAAGTCACCGTCACATCAAGTACTTCAAGCCAGAATAGAACAGAACCATATGTTCTGATAGGGGCTAAGCCACAGAACCAAAGTATAGGATATTCTAGCTCTCTAATATTCTTACCTTTTCACTACTTGGATTTAATACCGTGGATAGAGCGAAAGTAAGTAATAATTGCCCTAAGTTCCTCACTTTCTGTGGATACCTACTAGATCAAAAATCGTCGTAGGAAGGCAGATGAGCTCAGAGATCGGAGGAGTTTCGTACGCTTGTGCAGAACATTAGTGAGGTAGGCCCTAATATCGCCAAAAAAGCAGGTGCAACAACAGTTTCAAAAAGGGACCTATAGCTTCTAGAGTTTGGTGGACCGCAGAAGCGGTTGTCGCTATTAGACCTTGATATACGTCGTGGATTTTTGCCGCTATCGAATTTTTAATGAACTAAAGCTGATTTCATGAATTCGAAGCTTTCTAATCACGGTATTTTTTCCGTGGAGATGATGTAGCCACACCGTCGAACAATAACGTTATTGTCGGTGGCTGTAAACAGACATGGACCAGATTACCTGTGCTTCTATTAGATTCACTCGGGTAGCGTACATTAGGGCAATTTAAGTCTACAAAAGTGCCCTGTGTTGCAAAGAATATAGTCCTGTGAAGACACAAGTGAAGTTAGCACAGTGCCAGACTATATAATATAATTCGTTCGGCTTATACCGAATAAAATGGCAATACATTTGTTCACGCTGTACCATTTACGCTAACATTCGCCAAGAAACTATCCATTTGTCAACCTTATCAGAGTGTCATACTACGCTCAAATCCAAACTTTACCTATCTAATAGCCTCAAACACTGGATCATCAGTGCAGTTGAGTCAATAGAATGCAATGAAAATGACCAGCATAACAGTAGGAATCATTTTTATAAGCTGTCAGGACAATCGTGCTCGACTTCGCCAGCGCGTCAGTTTGTCTGCTCAAGACTCAACTTGTGCTGACCCGTGATATGCAGAGCAGACAGCGGAATATCTAAAGTTTGGATCATTTCAACTAAAAGGACGCAAATTTATCGTCCCTAAAGACGAGCGATTGCCTATCTTCTTCCTGGATTGTATAGGACAATTTATGTTTGCGGTTTTCGTCTGCTAATGCACGCTGACGTGCTGAGGACAGACTTGTACAGTGGTCCAGATGACAGTCCGAAGCTGGAACAGTGGGAAAAGTGTAGACCGTTCTGGGTACTAAGAAACATAAAATGATAAGTATCAGTCCGTGACTATTTTTTGTCGTCAAATTAAAACACGTTATTTCATGTATTGTACGGCTCTATGAAACAGAAACGTAATTAAGCAAAACGATAGATAAATTTAAGCATATTCATACATAGACATCAGGCTCGAGCTGTCCATGGATTGCCCCGTGTTAACAGTGAGTATTACCTATATTTCTTATTGCAAAACGAGCTAGTCAGGTAGACTACATATTGATGGATAATTCGAAACAGCTAATTATTTTTAGTGCGTGTGAGTGTGGTACGCTTTCCGTAAAATGTTTTCAATTTCAGCATACAGACCCGTACAGGTCCGCCGATGAGAGCCGACGACGTTTTTTTTTTTTATCGTGCGTTCTAACGGTGGAAATTTTGGCACGATTTGCGTGATAGCTTGTACCTTGTTTAATAGGCACGCTCAATTTTTGTTGTGTTTACCTTGCGCAACGTTTGGCCTTCTCAGATATGTAATGATCGCCTTACCGCGAAAAAAACCCGCTCTGTAACAATTTCCATATTTCTTGCGTTGTCAGGTGCGGATAGAGGATCATATGATACGATACGTTCTACTATATGCTGACAATTAATGTTTCGGTAACGAAGCCCATCATCCGTCATAGCCTTTGTCGAATTATTACCGTTGTGTAAATAAGAGCAAAAGACAGTGGGCTTTTGGGGGCTACACTGCGCCATCAATAGGATCGACAAGCAGTGGCAGACGGACCTTTCGGCGATAAGAATTCCCCACCATTCTATACTATAACAAGGTGTTTTAATGAAAAACGATAACCTATTGGTCAAATGCTAAACAAGGGACCAGTCTGTTATATGAACCTAAGAGGCAACTCTAGGATGACGTGTATCAATATCTAACGCACATACTAGCTATCTCGCCAAGGCTGCACAAGTGACACTTGGACGGTTTGGCCTAATTCGATTCGCATTAACACATACATAGTTTATCAAGGTCTGTGTATTTTCAATAATATAAACAGCTGGCAGTTTCTATTATACCAAACTATCTCAAATATGGATACGTTCTTTGGAGCGGTGTGTATGCACCTGTAATACACGTTACAAATCTGTATTGGCATCGTTGTGAAGGGACAGTAAATGTTCAAGGTCACGTCAGTCTTAAAGCCACGTCCCAATGAACATTTACGTGCAACAGGGACATGTTGTTCTTCACTGGTAGACATTGGTTTTCGCTAGAAGAATATTCTATCGTGTATTTTTACCGTATCAGCTGATTAAATTGCTTTCGGTTTAGTCAACGAATGGCACCGATTGTTATTTGTGTCCGACTTCGCCTGTACGAAGCTAGCAGTCGTATATAGTTTCTTTTAAATTTTCCGCGCCGAATCATTCTATATGAATTTGAAAATAACAGCGTATGTCATGTTTAATATGATTTTGTTGAGAGATATCAACCTTCGCTTCCGTATCGCATTTGACGCTAACGTTTTTACGTTGCAGACACTAAATGAATATGGCTACTTCGAAGTCGCCATTATTTCGGACGCTAATACAGTGTTTATCGAACACATCTTGTACCGGCAAGGCGTTCGGCACCTGGTACATGAAGTGTTTTCTAACTACGCACAGTTTGACGGTAACGGCTGTCTTACGATTCAGGAGTTTCATCGAAACGACTGGTGCAAAATGTGCCCCCAAAATCTCTGCAAGAGCAAAGTTGTCGCGGACTACATTGATCGAAGAAAAAAACAGGGCGTCAATTTGAATCGGTGAGTTTAAAAAACTTTTGTATGGAAACCCAACAAAGTCCCAGGAGTGCATCGAAGCTAACTATCTACAATTGATAAGTTCTCTAAATTCAAGACTCACATCGACATGCTTCCAACGGTAAATATACAGCCTCAATATTCTACTATCAGCTGGCCGAACTACGTAGCAGCGCAAGAAAATTTTACGAAACAACAGGCGTAAACAGTAAATAGCGTAAATCTGCTAGTCCGTATCTGATACAAACTTGCATGCAATACTACTTCCTGTAAGTTTCATTGATCGGTAGTTTTTATCTTTAAATCGGTTTAAAAACGGAAAAGCAACTACTCATTGTTATGACACGTCTCCGAACTGCTCGTAGAGCTACTGTAGATAATAAACATTTTGCAGTTACTGCCGCTGTAGATTACGCTTATATTCGTTCATTCATTCATTCATTCATATGTACTACTGATCGCCCGATAAGGCTTGTTTGCCGTTCCGGAAGTTCCTATCAGAAAGCAGCGCGAAAATATTTTTTCTCTACTATCTTTTTCTTTATTATTATTATTATTACTGTTATAATCCTCATATTTTTTAATAGTTATTGTTTTTGTCAGCTTGTCATGTTGCGAAAGCTTCAACTCTCTCGACATAGCCCTCGTATTCTAAATACTACCATACCATGAAAAAGAAAGTGCTCGAGCGATACCGTAATACAAATTATTGTCCTCGTTAATACCAATACAAGCTGTATCATCGGACAGTGAGGTACTAGAGCAATGCCATTTTAGGACAACTCTTTTTTTTTGTTTCGAATTTGGCTTTTCTACGCCAAAGTAAAAATTCTATTTTTTTTTTTATTTTAGATTTTTCTGATCGCCTTAATACATTTATTGTAATTATTTTGGCTACGATATTAGATTGAATTCTCTGAATATAAATTAATCAACTTGTTTCTCTAACGGTATCTCTAAGAAAAACGCAAGGGCTTGTCTAATACTCAAAAGTGTTCAAAATTGTGCTCTGCATTCGTTCACAGAGACCGTAGTCTTTCCTACGTTTTTAAATACTCTGTATTTTAATAGCAATTTAGGTGCCTAACAATCAACTCAGCAATTTCAATTTGGCCCAATTAATCGGCACCTAAGTAGACCACATAGGTGTACAGGCGACGCGTACGTACCAGGTACCGTGAAACGGCGAAGCCCGAATGTATTACGGCAGTGTAGAAGTGGCGCTCTCGCTTGTCAGATTTCTTATTATATTCGACGGCAGAGAAAGGCAGCTTTCAGCTTCGGCGGAAACAGTTACGATGGTCACGACTGTAGTAGCGAGTACTCCAACTAAGTCAGACTGTTGATTTTCTTAATGTCCGTATTTGTATCAGTTGTATTGAGGGAGAGATGCAAAGGTGCTTGCCAGGGGCAATAGTAGACGACAATCAAAAACATTCGCTACAATTTACCGGGAAGTGTGACTACTTTTTTGCATCCGTTCATAAATTAATAAAAACTCGCCTCTCAGCTAACGCAGTCTCAGTCGTGTATATATATATATATATATATATATATAGCGAATAATTTTTATAAATGTAAGCTTTCGAAGCGATTTCACACAACGAAAAGCTTCAATGCTCAGTTGTTACAAGTGGTGTTATTACTAATAGAAGATGTCATTATAAAAGCAACCTCGTAAAGCGTTATTATAAGAAGGACCATGTTGGCTCTGCTGGCATTAGAGGTGTGTCAGAGATCAACAGGACTTGATTTAGGTTGTTCAGGACACTGTATTGGGGTCGTCTTCCTCATAGCAAACCGGCCGATGAGTGAAAAGCAGACACTAAGACTACGCCGCATGTCCTTTTTCTTAATAGATTCAAAATTACGATGGACGGGATTTGATGATCGATTTCCAAGCCTCTTTTGCTAAGAGCCATAAAATTCCCCCTCGGTTCACATAAGAATTCGTAATTTTTCGAAAGAACAAAGATAGAAGTCATATTTTCCTTTTCTTTTTTTTACAAGCGACTCACATTTTCTGTTGTCGTATCATCTTCAGCCTCGTATTTAAGGCATTATAGGTTTAGCGTAGGTTCCGTATTTGATTCGAAGTGCCCACTAGGTCCCACTAAAAGAAAACATGTGGACATGATGAATGGTCATTTGTTTGCTATAGTTGTATTTGCGTTTTCGAAGAATCGATAGATTTGTTTATGGTGAACTTCCAACTATTTCGGTACTTTCAAGTTCAAATAAGTTCATGTATTTCTTTTAAATTTAACGTATTTCCGCGTAGGCTACAGAAGATTTGATTAATATTGCCAACAGTTCCTCAGGACCGTGTCGAGTCTTCGATAGAGGAGCACACAGACGGATGAACTGTCCGAAATTTCTTTAATATTACAGTTATTTAGTTTCTAATTACGATTTAATTTTTGTAAGTTTTTAGTAAAATTTGTGATTTATTATTCAAGCATCAATTCAACGAATGTGGCAAAAAAAGAGTAGCGATACGAGCTTGTCCTTTCTTTCTCTGACGTTAGTGAATATATGAAATAGTTTGCTGGTGCGTAACAAGATGCGAACCCCATCCATACCGAAATCAACTAATCTGATTGCTGAGAAGCTTTGCTAACTACATACTGTAGACTGCTTCCATAACGTGTTACAAGCTTCTATCCGCACACAGTTGCTTTTTAGTTCTAAAATGAATTCAAGCTAAAAGATAAAATTGAAAATCCTCAAACAAATTGCCCCATTCAAACAATGAATTCAGTCTACATCTGCAGTGCGGGGCGAAAAGGAAACTTCATCTAATTCATAGGGGGTTTACGGATGAAATTTCCGTTGGTTCTTCATTACAGTTGCTGTTGTCGCTGCACTGTTATAGTTGTCTATTTCGACGATGAACCGACTCAATAGGTCTCCGTGAGTGCTTGTTTTGCGCCAAGCTCGGCCTGATCACGAAAAGTGTCGACGAGTATATCTTCAACCCTGTCTTCTTCTACCACCCTAATTATTATAGTCGCCTGTTACTATGTTCCAGCATTCTGTAGCTTTCCTTGCCCGTTGGTTTTCTCTGCCTGTTTACCGGGCATCTGTCAGTTCGCTGTAGGTTAATAATTGAAGTCGGGCTAGCGATATCATGCGCTCTGTTCAATAGGCCTGACGTGGACACGGACCCCTGTTCAGTGCCCGGGGATGGCGGCGGCAGTTACAACAAAGCATTTGACCACCTATTTATCCATCGTAAGAGGTTGATTTGACGGTAGAATATGAAGTAGTCTAATTGCGTCGGCCCGTGTATGCGTGCACTACGGGAAAATGCATAAAAAGGCTAAAGACTGCTTTGTGCACTGATACCGTGGCTGCGTATTGGCGTGCATGTATCTCGTGCTTCTTATTGTCGTCTCAATATTGCTTCGTTAGCTATATTTGTTCCGATCGTTTGATAATGACAACAATCGACAAAAGTATGGATACAGAGCATGGGACGTATAGCGTCCATGTGCGCTGAACTATCGGCCGTACATCGATTGCTCTCATCAGTGATATAGGTGCCGACACGTTATTGAAACATTCATGTCATAGATTACTTAGACAATAGTTAAATTAAATAATTTATGAAGGAACGGTAGAACTTACAAGAAATGAAAATGTAGGAGTCCGCTTTTAGGTGGAGTAATCAGAAAACGCACCACAGCGTATTTATTATTTGTTTTATCAAAATATATTTTCAGTACTTTGGATTACATCACAGAATTTCAGTTTACTGATAAGTATTTAGGAATATATTGTAAAATTTTGGCGTGATGTAGGTTAATCTTTTTGCTGATACACGGTATGGTAGAAAGGAGCCGCTTATCTATTCTGGTGTGCAATTAAAGGATGCTTGAAATAAACCACGGATAAGTAATGACAATATGGCACTAAATCCATCGTTTCACACAGGCGGGTCGCTTTCGCTAAAAAGCAGGTTCAGATACCAATTCAATTAACATTACAATAGTTAAATTTCGTTGGTAAAGGCCGAAGTAACTCGCCCTTCTGCATGAACCAAAAGCTAATCCAATACGTTTTTCCTCTGAACTTGTCGTCAGCTGAGTGTCAAGTGCCAAGCTGTAACAGGCTATTGGGATAGGGATTTGTCAGCGAAGGTTAGGTCGGGACCTAGTCAACGATAGAGCGACCAAGTTTGAGGAAGATATATGGCCCTAAGTCTGGCCTAGTTTGATTTAATCTACTACTAACGGCACTGCTTGCCTTTGAGTGACCCACATTGGATACCCAATGCGCCTGCATAATAAAAGTGGGGTTATATCTGTCAACCAAAACCGACGTGGAGTTCATCGGAGAGGTTTTCCTTCCAACTATAGTTTACGACTGCTAACTTCTGTTTAGATCTCAGCCATAACTTTCCCTTTGCTGTTGCTCGGTATCTCATCATCACTTGACATAGAGAGAAATCTAACTTGTTTAATGTTTGATTTATATGCGCAAAAAAGGGGTGTGCAACTGAAAATACCATATGGATCGATGGAAAGCGATGCTTTCGTTATTCTATTCCACATATAATGGTAGGAAGTTATTGTTATTATAGAACTAAAGTTAATTTAGTTTTCACTCGTGTGTTGAACAGTAGTTGCTTGGCTCTCACACGCATTACGTTTTTGTTGCCCTGACCTGCGCTGATGTGGTTTGGACACCGATTATCAGAATGCGGAGAGCCGTTAAACGATAGATAAGCTTTAGCTTCCATCTTTGTACCAATGCGGTAATAAAGAACCATGCAGAGTTGGCTTGCCGTGCGCGCTGTTATCAATATAAAAAGAGACTATTTGTTAGTTAAGATTAGATACTTGAACAAGCCAGTCAGATATACACATAGGATTGAAGTTTGGCTTAAGCCACTTATAACTCAAGCATTTAGGCCAATCTTGTAACTTACAATTTTTTAGAAAGTAAGTTTCGACTTGCCTGAAATTTTTGTTGATTTCAGTATGAAATTGACTTTTACTGTGTGCTGTTGAGATGGTTACAGTGTCTATTAACTGCTTTTGTTGCTCACTTTGCATTAAATTTTCTACAGGATAGTGTACATTGGGGATGGAAATAACGATTATTGCCCAGCGGCTAACTGTAAGCGAGGAGATCTTGTCCTAGCGCGTAAAGGCTTTGCTCTCGACCGACGGATTTGCAAGCGGCCTATAAATGCCAGGAGTGTAACCTGGGAGAATGGCCTAGACATTCTTAAAAGCATCACCCAACACTTCGGCGACCAGTCGGGAGGTGCAACATCAACGGGAACCGTGTCACCTTCCGATAATTGATGTGGCCGGCTTCAGCCCAATTTGAGGCAGATTATAACGTACAGGCCATTTTATCCAGTATATTCGCAGGAGGCATCAAGATTAAGTTAACGACAAACTGCTGTTGAGCAGAAATGCAAAAGCACGGTAGCAGGCGTAGCGCTCTATCGGAGCACTTAAAAAAAATTAATAAAAATAGTACTGAAGTGATAAAATTTCGTGATACCAAGTGTTTTTGTCCCTCAGTCGCACAAGTCGGTATAAACTCCAATAAGTTGCACAAGTTTATACTAAGCTATACATGAAACGGGAGAAGAGCAAGCTTTTGTCTCTTACCAGTATATGAGTATTTCCTCATATCCTCTTGTGATGACTATGTTCATTACGACAATGCAGAAGCTGTGCGAGAAAATAATGGAAAAGAGTTTCAGAAGTCTAGGAGTAAATGTATAAGTCATATGCATTGAATGTTAATAGAATAAACAGATATTGATATATTAATTATAGCTGCGTTATGAACGTGATGGTGATTGTGACGAAACTAGTAAGGTGTTGAAACATCGTAGTTAATTATAGCCACACTTTTATGTACCTGTCTCAGAACCACACTGATCCTGTAAGCCTATATCCCCGACTCTTTTACGAGCGCCATAACACGCGCAGGCTAGATTTAATAGGAGAATGATGTGCTTCGGGTAACTTAAAAAACGTCATTTGGAGATTTCTAAGAGTGGAAGAAGAAATGCTTGTGATTGTTGCGTTAGATAGGCAGAAAAGGTTGGCTCTTTTGATAGGACAGTGGGGTGACAACGGGTTACGTACACAAACCGTCTTTCCAATATAGTCTTCTAAAGATAAACCTGTCTTGACCAGGTGGAATATGAAAAACCCTAGGACGGAAAAAGTTAAAGCAAACGCGAGGTTGGTAAACCTTTTTGGTAGATATTTAGTATATCTAAAACCCACATACATACGCAAATAGGCGGCTGTGTGACGTGCTTCTCAACTAGCAGCTTTTTCATTTCATTCATTAGAAGCTGATAGTGGAAGTGTTAATACTAGTAGTCTTTCGTTCTGACATTAGCCAAAGCTTACGCACACACATAGACTCACAAAAGCTTATTGTGCCATTGTCAAACCGTGAGTCGTTCGAGATTAGTTATATATATATATGTTCAACTTTTGAACTATAAAAATATGTTACTAGAGCTAATTGCAGGATACTATTAAATATGTGTGCGTTGACGGTCGACAACTGCTAGAAAAAAGCGGTCCAGAGGAGATTAAAAGTGACTATAAATGTTCTTCACGCTTGTTGTTTGTTGTAGCTAAATGCCTTTCTGTTCGTAAATTGTGCGCAGTGTAAATTTTAGACAAATTAAGCAAAAATGTATTCGTGCTTGATCAAGAAGAATTTCATGTACATGGACGACTCAGTTAGTTAAAGAGCTTAATGTAAAACCTTCAGTTTTTACTAAATGTAATGTGAAAAATTGTGAGGACCTGAAGAATCCAAGCAAACTATTATGACTAAAGAAGAAATTATGCAAATCATTTAACAACGGTTTTATGACTGAATGAGGCGATGTGCTTGACGGTTGGCGATTTCAGTGTCAAACGATTCTTAAAAAAGAATCATCAGAAGCATTAGCTGAACTCTTGCATATTTAAACACGACATCAATTACGAAACAATGTTAAGACCTATCTTGCCTTAGATCAACTATTATTAAAGTTTTTACATACATGCATTGCAGTTAACAACTCGTAAAATGGCTGCAATTCTGTATAACCATTAAATTACGCATGCTATAAGTGAGATATTTACGAAGGTATAGACCTGTATAATAAAGTTAACGAATCATAACAGTATATATATAAACTGTATATGTGGCATATATTAGAAAGACTGAACTAGCGATAGTGAATATAAGAGAAAAGATATGTATTTAAATTACTGAGATTGTAACGGTGGTAGTGATAGTAGCTATGATTGTTCACAATAATAACTATTGCTGGTGTCATTATACTCAAAGTAGCATTAAAAGTATAAAAATAAAAACTACTATATACTGAGATCATGATAAACGTGCTTGTTTCTTTCGTGTATAAAGGGAATGTGTTTGTATATGTTTTCTCCAGATTGAGCGCTTCCAACAAAGGCAATAGATACAGATTTGGCAGATGTCGCCTACAAGCATTAAGTTATTATATTGTACGTCAACAGGTTTTTATTAAACGTTTCTTTGTTGCTAATACGTACTTAACTATTACCGGACAAGCACCGGTAGTCGTTCATACATTTTACTAGAAAAAAAATGCTCATAACTTATATCCCAGTTCCGTAATCTAGTCGTGTTCTGTCGAGAAAAAGTACTGAATGCACACCGCATTTGTATACAGCGCTCATATTCAAACAACGGATCATTTCTGTTTATGGTATAACACTGTCAATGCATCGAAATGGTTGCTTTTATAGATTCTAAGTAGCACTCGTCGTCCACAACAGCAACAACAACCTGTTATCGCTTATTGGTGTTTGGCTGTTCGCTCAGTAGGCCATCATTCAAGTTTGTTTTTTCGAAACTTAGTTTCGAGAGAGCTAGAGACGCCCGTTTTCCGCAATGACCCGTTTTTCGAGCAAACAAATCTATCTGTTATAGTCAGTGCCCTCTTCTTAGCAGTTTAGGGGCATGGTCGAGAGATTTAACTGGGCACACACAAATAAAAGAGACACCTATTTTTTAGTTCGTTAACGACTGATGATTTCTTGCGAAATTGAATGACTTCTGAACAACGCGCCGCTAGCGGACAAAATTTGGCCAGAACTTTCCAGAAATTGTGAATAAAATCTGCTTGTTTTTACTCCAGGAAAAATGCGTTCAGCAAAAAAAAACTTTTTTAGCTTTGAAAATAAACGTCAGTTGTCGAGTTTTCGTTCTTTAAAGGCTACAGCAATGCGAAAATTCATCGAAAACTAGTGAACGCATTAGGCAAGCACACAGGTAGGCACAGGTAGGAAAGCACAGTACCTAAATAAAGCCAACGCTTAAAGAAAAGAGATTGGAACGTTCAAGGAGGAGAGTAGGTGTCAGGCCCGAATGCAAGAACGCACTACCGCAACTGAAGAAACTTTTCACTAAGGCAGTACTTGCGGATCTAAAGATTCTCGACCAAAACTGGCATTGTAACATGCTATAAAATTATAACCCGTACAGAAACTGAGTAAAGAAATAGGACCCCGTGAATCGACCTTACGTTTATTGGAAATGCGTTAATTGATTCCGCGTATGATCTGCAAGACGTTAATCAACAATAACCTGTCTGGAACATACGGTCACCATAGATGAGGAATGGTTTAATTTTCACCGTCACTCGGAAGAGGACCCGGTGAGGAAATGGTGTTCACCTGAAAAGAAATTAAGTTCAGTGGCAGTGTTGAATAGATTCGGGCGAAAGGTGATGATAGTACCTGCAATGGGCATCAGGAAATATCTGCCACTATGAAATAAGTAAAATCGAGTATAAAATAATGAATGTAACTCACTATCTTGAGTTCTTCAAAAGACTATTAGATCGTTGGCATGACAATCGGAAGCATGCAGTCCGTAGATAATGCCAGAGCTCACTTTCATCTACGTGCCTCAATTACTCTTTATATTGAGCACAAAATATCCATGATAGCTTCGACGCGCTTTTTCTCTCGATCCACGTCAGTGTTCTAAAAACAAGCGTATCCTAGGGGAAGTCATAAATAGTGAAATTACATATGACAAAGCTGAGACACGGCTGACCAGAAGATGTCAAAGCGCTAGAGCAAGTGAGTAAAAACGTAGAGGAAAATTTACACGTTTACATCTATCAAATCAGCATCACTTTAGCTGAACTATTTTATTAATTATTCAGTTCAAGGTTTACCGTATTAGTTTGCAACAGCCTAATACTGTTACAGGAAAGGTTTCGATTTTGCACAAAATTCTATTATAGTCTATTTTATTTGGCATCAAAGATAAATACCATATAACTGACGTTCGAATAGCATTTTCTTCAACGTAATAGAAATCTACTAATTTTTCCGTAATTGTACATTTTCTACATAAATTGGTATGCTGCTCTATATTTAAGAGCTCCATTCCGTGTAGCTTGTGGGAATATTTTCCCTATGCTCCGTTTCGTATCTAAATGATTTTCCAATCTGTTTCGTTAGTCATCCGATTAGGCTGATCACAAGCGAGGTATTCAATCGATTAAAGCTTCAATTGTTTACGAAAGAATCAATTCGATTAAAACTTCCAACTTCGAACTGGAGCCAGGTTTTATTGAACGCCATCAACATTTCAATACAGTTCGAAGTCGTTTCTCGTGCAAAAGGTTTGGTACGATATTATGATGTATTTTTGCGGTTATTTCCTTTTTGCTCCTCTCGAAATTAGTTGGAAATCGTTTACTGACAGTCTGAATTGACTCGTAGGAACGTTACATCTTATCATTATATCTAAACTAGAAGAAAAAACTACTCGTTGAGAGCTCTCAGTCATATTTATCCATTTCTACGTACAAGAGGCTTAGGATCTAGCCCCTTCGGTGTGCCCAGTGCTTATGATAAGGGAACCCTAAATGCGTCATATACCATTTCGTGTATATATTTTCTATGTTCACTAAAATGGTTCGGGGCCTACACAAAAAAAAGCCTAAGTTGAAAAAAAATTGTATTTATCGCTCTTGGATATCGTTTGGGTGTTCAGCGAAAGCGCTGCGTGAAGACGCTAATTTTTTTGGTTCAAGATCAAAGGGCTTGGTGCCGATAAAGACTTCGCCTTAATATTGGTATTTCAAATAAAGAAAGAAGTCGAAGGCTGTCAAGCTGAGTCAAAGTTTTGGGTTAGAAACAAAATTATTAGGGCCTGTATTAAGGCACAACAAGTTTTGTTTTTTTACTATAAACGAAATAATGCTTGCCACCAACGTTATTATAAATTCGTTGCGTAATGATAAGATTACTGATTCTTTCTACTGCCGTTTTCTATGAGATTTAGTGTAGATTTTTTGACGACAAAAGCTGATAAAAGAATAAATTGGTGGCACTTGAAAAAAAAGAATTCATTTCAATTGTAGTATACAAAACCGCTGAAATTTCTATTTTGCAATGACGCCTACTCAACAGCAGCTTCACTAAAGAACCTTAGAAGTGATCGAAGACGTTCTATCGCAACTTCATATGTTATTAAGGTACCGCATGTAAGGACATTGACCTCCCGCACTTAATACATATGTGTTTTATAAATACTGTAGAATTTCCATCTTAACTATATGTATATATATATATATATATATATATATATGAAATAGTTGTAATATAATGGACGAAACAATGACAATTTAAGATGACGACTTCTTACTTAAAGCCAGTATTCCGTTAGGGATAGCCACAAAGGCACGATGTGCCATAAATTCCACTGTAATATCAAAGCGGGTGAAAAAGTTCACCTCAATTATAAAAAAACTATCGGCCTGTTGTCCACAACCACTGCTCTAGAATTAGGTAATCCCTTTTGCAGCCCTTCCGTATTTTGTCGGAGCATAGGGCTGTAAATCAGCCTAGAACAAGAATTCATATTTACAGTAGAACTTTCTCAACAAAGAAGTGACATTTATTTGTCTCGTGGGATATTCACAGAGAAAGCAACGGCCACTGCAAAGGCTGGCCAAATGAGCTAAAGCAAATACATTAAAAGCTGGTGTCTCACCAATTTTCTTAATTATTCGCTACCTTTCCCCTTTTGTTTGTATCGCCAATTATTTTCTAAAAAAAGCAAGTGACGAAGTGCTCTCTGCAATTTGTCCATCGACTCTATCTGGTGGACTAAAAAAGATCATACACTGTAACTAGATAAATCCAGTCGATAAATAGACTCTTATTAACCAAATGGCATTATGAATGCTTATTAGAAAATCGAAAAGTATAAAAGCTTTATATATCGACAACGTTATGTTACGAAGTTAGTTATAAATTATGAATGATTCATTCATGTTTTATTCGCATCTGTATTGAGGATACAGCGTGCAAGCAAAATGAATTCCTTCCATTATGAAGTTACCATTGTGAGTAAAACCGGGGATTATATCACATATATGTTAAATACCGCTGTTATCAGCATTTTATTTTCCATGTGCCACCGTTATTCTTGCATAATAAGCTTATAATGGCTGGGTCTGCTAGCGGAGATGTAGGTTACCAGCCACTGATGACATGTATCGGCTATAGCCAAGTGGCGAGTATTGCATAAACCTATATGATCTGCGTTTATCGATTGTATAAGAACACGAAAGATTCACTGCATTTTCTATAGAGTGTGATTGACTTAAAATTGAAATGGTTCTATCTGGTTTATTCTAAAATAGACAGGGTTTGTCTTGGAATAAGCCACTTTACACATTCAATATTCAGCATTCTAGGCGGTACCTGGCAGTGTAATACACAAGCGGAACAAATCGTTAAGCTCTAATCGACACTAAACTTGTAACCAGTGGATACAAACTTTACCGCAGACTATTGCATTAACAAAAAACGCACAGTATTTGGAATAAATTGTACTGCGATTTTCTTATTATTTTCAAAAGCACCCTGCCGATTATAGAACCAGAGTAATAGGTCTTATGTGGTAGTTTTGTAGGTATAAGAATCGCTACACTTTATTTTCTGTACGAAGCAATCAATTTCAGTTGTTATTAGGATCTTAAATAATACAGACTGGGGTTTTTTAGGTTGTTTTATTTGCAGCCTACATTAGTAAAAAAAACTTCGTCTTCCAATGTTTTCAAGATGATCTCTTGACGCATTAGAAATAACACCGCTGTTAAGTGGAAGAAATATCTAGGCGGCGCTATTTTAATTACAATCCGTGAACTCATCATTGAACTGGAGATGTGTCATTGCAATGAACTCAATACTGGTTCCTCCAGTGGTATACATACGTACTTTGTATATTATCTGCTTAATAATTCAGCCTGCTTTTCACAAGAAAGCAACACTAACGGTTTAGTTCGGTGAGAAGCGCCTGCTAAAACTAACATGCCATTTTTTTATACGCAACTTTTGTTAGGCAGAGGTGACGCTCAAGATAAGATCAAAAGCTTTCAAGGAGCTGTTCACCATTTAATCGAAATGTACCTGAAACTTATTTCCTGTCCAGAGCGACCGTAACGCGCCTAGCGAAAAGAACATCCACTTGAAAAACACCGCGAAGCATAGAAGATACCGACCAAACGAAAAAAATAAATTTGATGATAAATCGGGTTTATTACAGTCGCCTATGCACAAACTTGCAGTCAACAAGCATACAACACAAACATCTGAAATATGTATTTACAGCCTCAATTTTATACTAAAACTCATCTAAATTAAACACCTGCCACCGTGCAGATTCCTGCTCAACAGTTTCTATTAATACCATTGGCCAACGTAATTGTTTCAAAGCACGTATTTAGAAGAATCAATAGGAGTTCGGAGATGTGCTTGTTTCTTCGCCGGCACACCGGACTTCCATTACGTACATCTGTCCATGAAATTAATAGTTTCCATAGTGGTTTATACGAATAAGGTTGGCGGCACCTATTGTACTTCCCAGCGCAAGAAATCCTCCATTTGGAGAAAAGGCAGCACAAGATGGGTTACGGAACTTATGTCGCACTCCGGGAAAATTGGAAAACGCTGTTAAGCTACCCGTATGAACCTGTAAGTTAGACCCAGAAAGTCCATTACCAAAAATTAGCAATTAATAGAAATTTTCTAGTTTACTCACCCTCTTTATCAAAACGACACACATGTCAATAAATGTTTTACGGTTTTTCGAAAACTCCTAATAATAGGCCGCCATTGAATAAGGGACTTAATTAAGGAACTCAGCTCAATAAATAGCATAGATAATTATAGAGAAATTATTGTACTTCTCACAGTCGTACTCATACCTAGGTATATAGAAACAAAGTTATCTAACGATAAGAGCTGACCATTTTGACCGCCTCAGGTTTGTATCTCGATGCGATCAGAAGTATTTCTGATGACTCATTGAACGCTAATGAGGTAACTGGTGTGACTATATTCTTGACACATTTCAAAGGCTTCGGCGTCCGAGATGCATCACGTCCTTTCAGAAGATATTGGGCATCGTACACATTAACGATTCCACTGTCGCACCCAGTTGCTAGAAATCGTTCGTCGGCAGAAAGGGCTAAGGTCTGTCCTTTCAAACAACCGTCATCCAGGAACTTCTGCACACATCTGAAATAACCGACCATATAGATACGCATTGCAATTAATATCCACCACATGACGAAATAGGGTTCTTTGATAAATGTGACTTCAGGATAATCTACCAAGCTATCGATTTATGTAAACGATGTAATGTATCGACTACCGCTTAGCATTGGTTGCGGCTACTGCCTGTAGATAGAATATTTTAATGCCAACGAACCTTCTTACGCCTATATCCCATAGATAGACATAATTCTGACCGTGCGAGATCATTCTTCCATCACGGGTAAACACTGTACTCGTTACATCCTCATTCATTTTCAAGGTGGCAATCTGCTGTTTCGTTTGTGCGCAAATCACGTACATTTTGCCGAAGCGACCGTGAATAGCCAGATAACGACCACACGGGCTAACCTCGAAACGTTTCATATGCGTCAACTCGTGAGCTGAAGTTAGAAGACATAGCGGTATTTTGTGTCAATTGTTAATACAAGGGACAGTAAGGGAGGCCCAAAGTCTCAATGTCATTTACCTTAAATAAAACCTACCAGAGAAAATGCACCTTTGACGTTTAAATCTGTTAACTTCAAAATCTCTTCAATATAAAGGAACTATACGTAAGTAAGAAAAGTCCATACGCGTAAATACTAACCCTTTGGGAAGGTCACCTGTGTGCGCGTCCCGCTCATGAGATCATAACAATGCAACGATCGATATCTTATGCTGCCAGCCATCATCTGCATGCCATCAGAGCTCAGCTTCGCGCACGAAATGTCGAAATCTTTAAAGTAGACACTTTGGATTTTGTTGCACTCCTTTGCATCAATATTAAAGAACGTTATTACGCCATTTTTATGTGCTGTCATAGCAATTTCCGACGATGGATGGAACGCTAACGCCACCAGGGGGCTATGCTGAAAACAAAATTTGTTCATCTGAGGACACCGCGTGAAATCTAGTAAACCAGACCCCAGCGGCCTCATAGATGGATCAGTATCGACAAAAGACGTAGCTGTGCGAAGCAGTTGGTTGGCCTCTTCATTGCGCAGATGAATCTTTTTTTCGGCCTGAGTGGCCCATTTTGGACGCGAGAAAATTTTCTCGTGCTTTTCTCGGAGTTTCACAGATAGAGTCTTGTCTCGGAATGAGGCGTCTTCATGTTTGCTGCGAGTCATAGCATCAACAAGTTAGATAAACGTCGCCGATTCATTTCCCTTCGAACTTCTAATCGAAGATGGCATAAGTTTTATGATAACTTGGGACTATAAATAATGACAAATAAGTAAACCAATTATTACGTCAAAGCTCGACCACAGACGCTGATAATATCAAGTAATTTATAATTCTAACCTATTAACGGTGCACTGATCATCATCATCTTCCCAAACAGGCTTTCTTTCTATAGCTATTTCATCGTCTTCGATACTCTGTTGTTGTTCTTCACTCCACGACTCTTCGTGATCGTCCAAATCAATATTCCGGTGCGACATTTTTGTTGTCTATTGAGGAGAATAAAAAGTGTTAAAGAATAAATAAAATAGACATATTCAGACATCCATTGAAATTATTTTATTTCCTTTAGTTTGGATAACTATTTTTATCGTAAATAGATCTGTAACGCGTGCCTATTGCTTTCTATTAGCTTAATAGTTCATATTGCTTGATTAAATGGGAAATGATTTCTGAACTAGCATTCTTTTGCTCTGGGGGCTATTATCTGCGTTCACGATGAAAATACTATCTTGCGTGTTTCCGTCAGCAAAAGACAACGGAGTGAGTAAAAAATAAATCATTACAGGATATTCATGAGCGCTCTAACACTATCATTTGACATAAAAATACACATACGAAAGTTGTTGTTTCGTCCACAACAGTATAGACCAAATAGAAACTTACCATTCTCTTTTTAATGGGAACCTCTTCATCTGATTCAATTCGGCTCTTATCCCAGGTGCTTCCTCCCAAAACTATATCTTCTAATTCGGCTTCTTCATCATCCTTTTGATGTAGCTCCAGCATCTCTTTGTCTTTTCCCAATTCCGCGTTTTCGCCATCCAAAGTCTTCAATTGCGCTTCATGTTCCGCTTTGCGTTTACGCCCAGCCTCCTTCCTCTGATGCTCTTCACATGCAACCAACAACTCTATCCCCCGAACCTCTTGCGTGGTAGGTTCTTGCTCAGACATCTGTTGCATGACAGTACACATGACGATAGTACATTGCACAGTGTCAAGTAGCTGTTCTGACCATGTTTTCATATGCAGATGTGGACATAGTCCATAGAAGTTAAGTTCCATAAAATGCCTTTTGGTATTCGCGAGAATATATTTAATTCTATAGTTAATGTTTGATGGAAAATTCTTATCTGAACTTTACATAAGCGTCGTTACTTTGATACTAGAAACCCCGTATATTCCAGACTTGCCTTGGACCTTTCAAAGTGTTTGTTTCTTAAATCCTTAGCTGTCTGATTCCAACATGAAATAGCTACGCGTATGCAAAAAATTAACACAACGAATTACATTTTCGAGGACAAATACCTTTTAGTATCTGCTAAGTATCACACATTTGAATCCCTAAGGAATCGTTTTCCAGAATGCCTTGATATAACTGTCAAAACTATATATTCGTATAAGCGTTCGAGTGCCGCTCCGTGCATTACGATGAGGTCCTAACCCTCAGTGACTTCGCTGCGGCGATTAAAAAATTAACTGACGGAGACCTTCCTTTAGATATCGAGCGATACGCACAACGATGTCCTCACATTGCATCTTTCAGCACAAATTTAATTGTCGTGAGTTAATTATCAGCGAACGAAAACACTAAATTGCTTACTGGATATAGGTTTGTTGGAGCATGTTAGCGGTAAAAAAATGTGTGTTTCTTGACAATATAAAAACTTCACTTTAAAACATAAATCCTTTGATGGTATCATCTACTTGCAATGCACACAGGAAAGGATTCGAATTTTTGACGAGCACATAATAATGGAACAGATTCTTGGGAACTGAAATACAAACAGCAGTTCCCGCTACTCCGTACCATAATTTATATAAAACAGTTTTCAACTCTAATAACAATAACTAGCATAGAAACAAACCTTGCAATTCTTCACCTAACGTGCATAAGTAAAGTTGACACAACTGTTTTCAAACGAATGTAAACACACGTGTTCGAAGTAGCAGACAGCTCCTGATATCGCTATTACTGCTACTGACTTTGTCTGATATCTTGTACAAATTACACTGATTTGCATATCATGCGTTGCTCAGAAACGTGTATATGGTATCTACATGGGAAGATAAATACAGATATTTGAAGAAAAAAAAATACAGTAAACAGGAGCCGGTGTCGCTCACAGCGCCTGTCTGCTCGCACGGCTATTGCACTGTCTATAATGACAAAGTAAGTTTTGTTTGTACCAAAAAGCTCACGTTCGGCGATTTGAGCAGTAATTGAGCAGAGTGTGTGCCAAAGACCAGCAGAATGGTGGCAGGGACTATCCCTCTGACATCCGCCCAGGGCATCATCTCCCTCCTTGATGAGAACCAGACGGAGCTAAAAGTTTTCGCTCTTTCAAAACTTGACCAAATCGTCGATGAATTTTGGGCTGAGATATCCGAGGCGATCGAGAAGATCGAGATCCTGTATGAAGACCAACAATTTCCACATCGCAAGCTAGCGGCTCTCGTCGCCTCGAAAGTGTACTATCACTTAGGCTCGTTCAAGGATTCGTTGGACTTTGCTCTACAAGCCGAGGATTTGTTCGACATTAATTCAACAAGCGAATTCGTTCAGACCATAATTTCTAAAGCGATTGATGACTATACTGAAGTCCGTCAGAAAAATGCTGCATCCGGATCATTGCAAGCCGTTCGGATCAACCCCCAGCTCGAGGCAATCGTCAACAAGATGTTCGAACGCTGTCTCGAACATGGACAATTTCGTCAAGCCGTTGGCATAGCATTGGAAACCCGGCGTATGGACGTATTTGAGAAAGCGATCAAACAGTCAGATGACGTTAGTAAAATGCTGCAGCATAGCCTGCGAATCGCAATGACACTCATTCAGAACCGATCTTTTCGTGACCAAGTTCTTCGAGTTCTCGTAATTCTCTACAAAGGACTAGAACAACCTGATTACATCAATATGGTGCAATGTCTCATTTCCCTGGATGACGCTCCCTCAACCGCCGATGTGCTGGTAAGGTTGGTGCGATCCGTTCACAAGGAGCAGCAGTTAATGGCGTACCAGATTGCGTTCGATTTGTACGAGTCTGGAACGCAACAGTTTCTTATTCGTGTTATCCAGGCCCTTAGAGGAATGGCACCTACCAAGTCAGGTAATATTTCCTTTAAAAGATCAAAACCGGTTATTGCTAATTCATTGCTGAGTTACTTACCCAGGCATGTGAGTGACTTGGTTACCTAAAATTCTCTCGAACCTTATCTTTCAGGTGTACTGCGTATTAAACACTTCAGATAATTATATATTTATATAAGGCTTCAGATACAATGTGTTGATATGAGTTCAGTTAAGGAAAGTAAGTGAAGTATACTTCTACAGGCAAGTTAATGAAAATAACTAATCGATCGACTGGGGGAATATGGCTTACTGCATATTAGGAACGATGTTTTTTTACTAAAGAAAAAGAAGTGACTAAAACATGTGCAAAATCAATTCGAATATTTATTAAAATTAACTTCCATATATCTATAACCCCGATTTATGTTCCTGTTAGATCAATATTTTCTGTGCAGTAAAAGTAAGTTTCTTGTTCTTTTTTCCTAATATAAACCTAGGCGAGGCCCCTCCTCCAACGGTAGAGGAGAGTAAAGATAAGAAGAAGCCCGGCGAGATTGAGAAGACTGGTGATGAGTTATTAGACAAGCTTATTAGAGTTCTGTCGGGGGAACTGACCATCGGATTGCACCTGCAGTTTCTGATCCGGTCCAACCATTCCGATTTGCTTATACTAAAGCAGACGAAGGAAGCTGTCCGCAACAGCATCTGCCACACGGCGACGGTGATCGCCAATGCGCTCATGCACTGTGGGACCACCTCGGACGCGTTCCTACGAGATAACCTCGACTGGTTGGCCAGAGCAACAAATTGGGCTAAATTTACTGCCGTTTCGTCCCTTGGCGTCATTCATAAAGGTCACGAAAAAGAATCTCTCCAACTCATGGGACCGTACCTTCCTAAGGAAAGCACCACTTCATCAGGTTACACTGAAGGTGGCGGCCTTTATGCGTTAGGACTGATCCATGCCCACCATGGTGCCGCAATTATAGACTACCTCGTTCAACAGCTAAAAGACGCTCAGAATGAAATCATACGCCATGGAGCTTGTCTCGGAGTGGGTCTAGCCGCTATGTGCACGCATCGGGCAGATGTTTACGAACAGCTGAAGTTCAATCTTTACCAAGACGATGCTGTTACGGGAGAGGCCGCTGGCGTCGGGATGGGCCTGGTCATGCTGGGTTCGGGTGCGGGTGCGGCCATTGATGATATGGTGGTGTACGCAAAAGAGACTCAACACGAGAAGATTCTTCGAGGTTTGGCAGTTGGTATCGCGTTCGTCATGTTCGGCCGCATGGAGCAAGCGGATAGCGTCATCGATACACTGGCCAGCGATAAAGATCCCCTGTTACGACGCTCGGCGATGCATACCATTGCGATGGCGTATTGTGGCTCGGAGAATAATGCCTCGATCAAGAAGCTGCTGCATTTCGCCGTGTCCGATGTTAATGACGACGTACGGCGTGCCGCCGTAGAGGCTCTCGGCTTCCTACTGATCCGCACACCAGAACAATGTCCTAGTGTCGTGTCTCTGTTATCGGAAAGCTACAATCCAAACGTGCGGTACGGCTCTGCCATGGCTCTCGGCATCTCATGTGCCGGAACGGGCAATAAAGAAGCATTGGCTCTTCTTGAGCCGATGACCAACGACCCTGTGAATTTTGTTAGGCAGGGCGCTCTCGTTGCAACCGCTCTGGTATTGATCCAACAGAGTGAAGTTGTTTGTCCTAAGGTGAAGGAGCTTCGGTCCCTCTACCAAAAAGTCATTGCGGACAAGCACGAAGACGTGATGGCGAAATTCGGCGCAATCATCGCTCAGGGCATTATCGATGCAGGTGGCCGAAATGTAACTGCCGGTCTATTGTCGCGCACTGGCCACGTTAACATCCCGGCCATTGTCGGCATGCTTGGCTTTACCCAGTTTTGGTATTGGTTCCCGTTCAGCCACTTCCTGTCGCTTGCATTTACACCTTCGTGCGTCATCGGTCTAAATTCGTCGTTAGCGATGCCCAAGATTGAGTTCCGCTCGAACGTTAAACCATCAACGTACGCGTATCCGCCCCCATTAGAGGAGAAGAAGGAGAAGGAGCGCGAAAAAGTTATGACGGCCGTTCTCTCCATCACGTTCAAGGCCGCCGCGAAAAAACGCCAAAGGGAGAAGGCCAAGGAAGAAGGCGAAGACAAAATGGATGTTGACGACAAGGATGTCAAGGCCAAAGAAGAGGCCGACGCAAAGATAAAAGAAGATGCTGAAGCCAAAGCTAAAGAAGAGGAGAAAAAACCTGAACCCAACTTCGAAATTCTTGCCAATCCCGCACGTGTTGTGCGGCCACAGCTCAAGGTAATTCAGATGAACGAAGGCGCACGTTACCGGCCCGTAAAGGACGTCTCGATTGGAGGCGTTATCCTAATGCTTGACACGAAGTCAGAACAGGACGAAGAGCTAGTTGAGCCAGTGGTCGCTGGAGGGCTTGCGGTCGCCCAAGACGAGCAGGAGCCGGAACCTCCCGAACCATTCGAGTATGAAGAATAAAACAAACAACTTCAGTGAGTCTAAACAACAGAAGTAGTTCTAGCAGGTCTTCAAGCATGTGCTATATTAATTAATGACCTACTAAGGCACTTGAGAAAACGATAAAAGTACGCAACTGACAGTAAGCCCGCAATCGACATGAAGAGAACCGTTAGTGACGTTGTGATTCGGCTATGGAATGCTCTTAGCACAGAAACATTCAAATAAGCGGTGAAAAAAAACAACGAGAAAATACGGTAACTACAGCAAGATGGGCAAACAAAAAGTGGCGAGTGCGCATTTGCAATTATGTCCGTTAGAGTGACATACAAATCATCATCAAATACAACAAAACCACACAGTGAAGAACGACTCTGGCGTATCGGTGCCGGCTGTTTAAAAGAAGTTAGAGTTGCTTATCTGGTCAACTCATGGCGATTTGGTGCGCTAACCGCAAACGTCTATGCATTCAGTATCTTAGATTTTACACTTGGCAAACAGCATTGGCACTAAATGACGGCGACAACAACAAAACGCAATAAACGTTCTGCTTTAACGAAAGGCGGCGGTTTCAGGCTGGTGGTAAATGATAAGACAATTAGTTATTCGGCATAAAACATCATAAATATAATTGTAATAAAGTCTGGCTAGGCGTAAATGACAGTCAGGGTGCAATGTTACCCCGGTTGAATATAGTGCTGGATAAGGTAGGCAACGGTACTGAATAAACTTCATATGAGCTAGTTTTCTGAATTCGTTTGTTTTAATTTATTACATATAACTACATATGTCGTCGTTTCTGTATGCGTGAATTAAGTCTCGTGGTTTACAACTATGGGGTGAGTTAATCACTAATAATAATAACATCCATGTAGTAATATGACAAGCTTTTTATGTATTGTCTAATATTTTAGTGCCTTGAGCATAGTTCTAGTAATATACTATATTGTCATCCTTATATCATCTTTTACAAACACATTTTGATTTTATACTCGCGGTTTTCCCTATCCCCTTTAGGCCCCACTGCGTGAGTTGAAGCAGGCGAAACGTATATTCTATAAAAATTCGCACGATTCAATTTTCAAGATCATCTTAATGTAGATAATATTTGAGAAATAATTTTCTAATAAAATTATTTTTTCTAATTGTACACAAAGTTACATATGATTGTAATTAGTAGGCAAATCTATGCATAGGCCGGTGCTTGATATTGTCGCCTATCTACCCCAAACGCGAGCTTGAAGCACCTATTACAGTATACAAACAGTGTAAATACCTGGCCCTTTGTGGTACAGAGGGAATGTGTTCGGGTAATAAACTTATAAATCGTGTTTTAAATTCAAATCCAAGTGTGGACATACTTCACTTTGTGCTGGATGGTAGTCGGCTGAAATAATGCCTAACAAGTTTAGTACCAAAAGTAAAATACAAAAAATATTCTCTCAATCACCACGATTTCGCTCATTTGTGAACTACCCATTTGTATTACTTTTTAATGCAATATATACTTTAGTGTCGGAATCACAAAGAATCCTTTGTTCTATCAAAATCTTTTTTGTCTGGCGGCCTATATAATAATTAAATATATTCGAATATGATATAAGACATGCTTTTCAATGAATACCGGAGCCACAGCTAATTCCAAGTTAAAATAATTCGATTAGAGCAACAATTACTGACTCGATTACTCAGCTAAAGCGACGATCAATGAAAAAATATGAGTTTCACACAATCGTATGTTTAGTAAAAAGTATTTTCTTCGCTATATTTCTTTGTTAGTATTTTACAAATGTTTAATACGATGATTAATAAAAAATATCGTTCTACATTAGAATAGCAGTCTGAGCTACCAACTCAGCCGATATCAGCTTTTTATATTTGACCAGACGACTTCATGTCCATGACATTAGCTCACGCGATACAAGAACTTTGTGTGAACTAGAGTCGCATAGCACCCGGATATGGCGGCCGATATAGGCGATGCTGGCGAAGTCGTTAAGTGAACCATTCTCACTTGAATCTCTCTGAAGCTCTATCTTTAGGTAGCAAAAACAGCACGACTTCCCATGTGAGTATATCGTCTTGAAAAGGAGATTCTCTACGAGCGGTTAGCTTTTCTCGAGCTCGAAAATATGCCTTTCCACGACGCAGAACCCTTTGACAGCTGATGTTTTGCTCCTGACGTGTCGTTCTTGTTTAGCACCTGCGAAGAGCATTTGGATCAGGCAGCACCCGCTACAACCACACATACACTCTAGCGTTCCATCTGGCAAGCAAGTGGACGTGTTCAAAAAGCTGCGAAAAGAGTAAACCTACTCGCTGAATTTAAGGCATATAGAGTTGTTTTGTGTCGTGCTCTGAATCCTTCAGGATTTCGCAATGCATTCGTTGTGGACACGGTTGCATGCGATCTTGGCTTGTATGCTGAGCGCGCTAACTGCTATGACGTTCGTGTTCTTCTTATCGACAGCGTTCAATAATTATGCGACAGATGTCAAATTGTCTACCGTCAAAGTAGTTGTGTAAGTGATTTTGCCGTTGGTTTCGATAGTGAACGCTCTATCTTGTCAGCCCGGACTCAAGTCTACGTAGATGAGGATTAATACGATTTTCCGTAAAGTCCTATGTGTAATCAAAAGAAAATTCTCACTTTAAAATCAAACAGAGATATTTGCCAAGCAACTAAATGTTACGTTCTGATAATGGAAAGGAAGTTATTGTTAGAAGATTTTAAGCAGATTATTATGTATTTTGTTATTGTGTTAATATAGAGGTTTATGGGGGTTTCAATTTAAAGGGAAAAACTTAAGTTGATGTTTCATTGTTTACAAACAGTGTTTCGGGAATATCGTCGCATGTCTAGGCGATGACATGAAGAGTTAGAGGTTTTGAGATGCGCCAACATAAAGAAATTTCCTATAAATATCCAATTTGTTCCGACTAAAGGTTCTGTTTTACGACCCTTAGAGAGCAACTTAGTTTAGTCTAGCCGTATATATTGCACAAGCAGGTTAATTCGAGCTCTATAAAATCAGACATTTCAAGGCAGAGCAGGACTTTTAAGTGCGTTGAAATAAAATTGCTTTGCAGCAAAAGTGTGCCAGATTATACGGTATCCAAAGAGGAACTAGATCTCGGCGTGATCACATTCGACATCGATGCCAATTTGACTGAAGTCTTTAACTGGAACGTGAAACAGCTCTTCCTTTACCTTGCGGCTGAATACGAAACGAAAACGAACAAAGTCAATCAGGTGGGCTATCAACGATGTTTCCTGTATTAAGTATCTGCTTAAGTATTTGCTTCAGCATTCCATTAGGGAACAATATCTAAGATTTAGGCGTTATGGACAACGCGTCCTTTTTTTTTTTCTAAAAATGTGCCATTAATCAAATACAATTTTTCACTACATTTTCCGATGCATCGTCAAGGTACTATTACCTCATTTTAGGTGAGTGTTCGTAGTAACTTAAGGAGGGTAACTCGGCCGGAGAAAATTTGGTTGACAAGTAACAGGTGAAGAAAGCTCGATGAAGATCTTAATTTATTACGTGAATCATTTTACAGGTTGTATTATGGGATAAAATCATTCAACGTGGCCAGGACCCAATCCTCAAGCTTCAGAACCTGCATAGCAAATACTATTTCTGGGACGATGGCCGCGGATTACGAGACATTCCAGTAAAGCTTAGCCTCAACTGGAACGTAATCCCTAACGCTGGAATTTTACCAAATTTTGCTGGTCTTGGATCACACGTTTTTAAGTTTCCCGTCGAGTACTCAAAAAACGCACGGATATAGGTCAATCATTAACCATTCCCAGCTTGTGTAAATAATACACCCGAAAAATATATGAATCTATGTTAAAACGCAAACGAAAACATTTTCATTGTACGGACAGAACGACTTCGATTTTTGCCCAAATATTAGAATAATACCCTAATTGCAATATGATCTATGTAAACAAAAAAAAGCGATAAAAATATGATGTTCATGAGTAAAATTTGATCATTTGTTCGTATAGCAAGTGAAACGACGTCGCGTGATTAGCGTTGAGGGGGGGGGACAAAGGCGTCATGGTGTTCCGAATACCTACATCCTCTTCACCGGTACAACTTCCCGCTAGAATACAATTAGATTTTATTAGGTATACACCGGAAAAAATTATCAATTATTTATGCAATCTGACCAAATTCTCTACTAGGTGTGCCTGACGTGCGAAAAAAAGCTGCTGGTGAACGTAGCGAAGTGTCGTCCCAGAATGGGCTATATGAAGATGGTGCGAAAGTGAACAAGTGAATGTTACAATGATTTCATAAGCTAGTGCGGTATCGAGTGTTTCTTATATAACAATAATAAAAATATAATTTAGGTGAATTGTTGTACTAAAAAAACATGATGTTACCTCTTCGCAGCCGCAGAACCGAACGAGAAAACAGGATGTGGAATAGGTTAGAAAATGAGCTAACAATGTAAGGCAATTACGTGTAATAAAGATATATATATATATAAGATAACAAAGTATATTTTAAATGACTAAAGCGCGTTGTTATTCATAGTGCTTTAGCGAAGGCAAGGGTTGATTTACACTGAAATCGAACTTTTTTTTTTTCTTAAATAAAAATTTAGCAAGAGCTCACTATGGAGACTTAGTGGTTTTGTGTGCCATGTTTCAATCAGAATTGCAGAAGTAAAAAAAAAAACAAGGCACTTTTATTAGAGACTTCTCTAAGTTGCGGTTGAACATGTTCGATGTTTGGTCTTAATTACACACTGTACTGAGCGTGCGATATTTTATATCGTTCTGATGTTACTAAAAGAACTGTTAATTTTCAATGTGACTATTAGAAATGAAGAAAGCTGTTTTGCACCTCGAGTTAATTGATGTGCGCGTGCAATCGTATGAAATAGTTATACTGAAATGACAGATCGTAATTGAATCATTCTTTGCAAAAGAAGTTCGAACTGAAACTTCCTGATCTAAACAGAAAAGATGAGAAGTTGATAATATACTCAATACGGGGGGAATACCCGGTAATTTAAGTGGCTGAAGACAGCAATAGAACAATGGGATATATGGTGGATAGCGCAAAGCAACATTCTACAATTAGCTTTTAGTGGTTACTAATTGGAATGTTCCGAGTATAGAATATTAAAAGTGGGCTGATCAAAAAGTTTCTTGACAGGAGTTTACGGAGCTGATATTAAAAGTGATCTTTTTCGATAAAGATTTCGCTCTACTACATTTCGCTAGTTTTGAACGAATTAAATACATTAGTCATTTTTTGGTCTAAGTGCACTCCAACCACGGAATAATATTAGGCAGGAATTGCGGTTCAGGATTAAGTGGTCAGAACTACCATTTTCCAAATTGGAATCATTAAAAAGATTCAAAATTGTAGAACGATTTGTAGGGTTGAAAAATTTGAGAATTTTGAATTTGTGTTTAGTTAATAAACTAAGTTAAACTATACATACGCATATTAAATTGCGTCGTCTAAAATAATTACGCAATTTTCGATTATTAGATTTCTGCAACGAACTTTATTTACAATCACAGCCTGTTTTTTGCTTTTCGTTTTTCCTTTTTTACCACAAGCGACCCACGGAAACGATGATAGACGAGATTGCGGTTACCGTCCCTTTTTGCGATTCAACTCAATCATGAGCTCCTTAGCGTGTTCTTCCAAAAATTCGATTTTTTCGGTCTTACGCGCAAGGCTTTTTTGCAGCTTGACAATTCTTTCGACGAGCAACTTTTGATCGAGTTGAATCGTCGCCCCACCACCACCGTCTGCATCTTTCGCTAATCTCGATTCCGAGCCATCATTGGCACTGATGACCTCTTCGATTTTCTTCCGCGCAATTTGTAGCTCCTTGCTGAGCTGTTTAATATTTTGCTCACTTTTGCGTCTTACCTGTGTCTTTTCATGCTCCAGTTCACGCATCCTGCGCTGTGCGGCATCGCGTTCTTTTTCGGTGTCAGTGAATCGAATCTCGAGACATTTTCGTTCATTTGACATAATCCGCAGTCTCTCAGATACATCGGCCAAATCGCGTTCTAGTTGGGTGTTACGATCACTGAAAGAATTAAGGTCCTCTGTTAACAGGGATACTTGGGCCTTCAACTGCTGATTTTCTGCTTGGCTATGTAATGTGCGTTCGGTGAGCTGCTGCGTAAACTGCAGACTTTCGGCTTCTCGTTGGCCACAGCCGGCGTGATCTTCAATGGCCTGCTCTAAGCTGGCTTTTAGCCTGTAATTACGCAAATAATTAAAAGAAAAAGACATACGACTCTATATTAGAAAAGTGGAATAAACAAATTTTCCGGTGCAAATAATTTTGATTGACTTAGTTTATTGAGTTTAATTAATATTATCTGTTAAATGTGCGTTATATACTCAATTAAATCTAACACAGCGTTTAGTTTAGTAGCGTGATTCCATTGACATGGGATTTAATTATGATTAATTGATGAGCAAAATTTGAGAATCTTCAAAAAAAGGTTTGGTTTGTTCAGATATTATTTTTTGTATGTAGTAATCAAACGGCATGTATGGTTAATTTACCAAAAATGAAAACAACTATTTATCGAATTATTGATGGGGGGTAAAACCCCACGACGACGTATACGTAAAAAGGCAACGATCTAGATATGAGTATGTCCCATTAAAGGCTACTGTAGTCTTTTTATAGACGGCTCACCCTTCAATTTCAATTTGTGACAAAGAGAGGTTTTCGTGATGAACGCGATTTATGTTCTCGAGGTGATGTACGCGCTGATACAGTTCATCTCGTTCCTTTTGGCATTCGGCAAGTCGGGTTTTTCTGTCCTCTAATTTTTCGCTCATTTCCTTTGACTGTTCGGTGGCCATTTTAGCAAGTTCCTGTTGTTGTTCGGCTAACAACTTATCACAATACTTCTCTAAATCCTGAAGGCGATGTTGAGCTTTAGTTTTCTCATCGGTAAGCCGATCAATAATCCTCTCTAGTTTATTAAGATCACCAGCGCGCGCTTCTAACCTCGACTGCAGTCTGGCATAGTCCTGGTTTAACTGCCGCACTCGTGCCACGTAAACGTCCCTTTCTTTTGTCGTATCGATAAGTTTTTTTTCGAATGATTCTCGCGCTTTGCTTGCAGTGATGGCTTCATGCTCGCTCTTGGCATATTTCATTACGGCCGATTCTTTGTCCTTCTTGATCCTTTCCAAATCCTTTACCAGCCGTTCTTGCCTGACTAGCATATCCTCTTTTTGTTTTTGAAAGTGAGCGAGATCGCACATGCGACGCTCTTTTTCTTCTGCTAGAGCTGTTGACAGTTCTGTAAGGCGTTGTTCTAATGCTAACTTTTTTATCTGTAGCTGGCGGCTGGTGCAGTTTTCATCCGAGGAAAGGTCCATGTCTGAGTCTGATTTCATAGACTGTGTCTCCGTCGTACACCTGGAAAGCCTACCATTCAGGAGAACCTCGGTCTCCGAGTGACGACGCGGTATCGTTGGACCATCTTCTTCATCATCTCCTTCGAGACCTACTTCAGACATGCCATCGTTAGAGGATGAAGTGTCTTTACTGGGCCTATAATTTTTCTTCATATTATCATTTTGAAGCTCATGTTCGATATGGTCTTCTGAAGGTATGGGAATGGATTTCGTGTCATCTTTATTGCCGTTCAGTATCTCAGGTATTGCAGGTACTGCATGTGATTCAATGACTTGTCTCTTCGGCTGACCCGCATCCTGGCCCACTTCAGTCTCTAAGGCCTCCATTGTATGTTCGTTGCTTTTTGGCATTTCGTTCTCCACAAACGGAACTACGGAGCTTGTCATTTTACCAAAACACAAATAAGGTCCTACGACTAATAGTACATCAGTGGAAAGCACTAATTGACATCAATATGAGGACAGCTGGTCAGTCTTTGTCTATCAGCAAAACATTTTCTATTTACAGCGGGAAGCACAGTAATCCGAGCATTCAGGTTATGGAGGAAGTTACTTAGCTCAATAGAGGGCAACATTATTCGGCCTACAGCGGTCCCCTGGAACTACCGCGTTGGCCCACCGGACGCCGCATATTGGCGATTTCCGAACGACTGGATACACGGGATGCGCCCTTAAGGGCTTGCATCCAAAAGGAGCACACAGGCGCCTCTGCGATCGCAGTATATGGAGAAATTACGGACCGATTATATGCTCCTGCACTCCTAAAGTTATCCCAAGCCTGACTAGGGGGCGCAACAATCGGCTGGCGCCAAAACCTCCCTTTGCATTATAAATAGCGATTTCAGTGTTATAGTCGGCGCTACGTTAACCAACTCATAAAGGCTTTACACAGGTGTCCTTGTTTTCATGTAAATGATACCTGGCAGCTAATCTTATTGTGTGCTCCGTTTCGAGGAGAAATGGTTGTTGTGTAGTCCATGGGTACACCATCCTTTCGCTCCTCGCCTCGGAAAGCTGACGGAAAAAACAACACACTGAATGAACGAAATGGAGACAAACTAGAAAAAGCGCCAAGCTTAGATCAGCTCAAGTGAATAACTTAATTATGGCCGCGACAGGCACAAGGCGACGCGTTATGCTTTTTGTTAGAAAAAGGTAGCTAGGGACTCCATTAGTGCTTGTAATTTTCTATGGCTGTCAGCTGGGTATTAGTGACACAAAAGATCGATAGATAACAATGCAATATATCGTTATACATATAGTTAAATAATGTTCTGGTAAACATCTTTGTATCTGTTATGATGCAGTGGTTACGCGTTTACCTATTGTACCTGGGGAAAATTAGTGAAGTCGTATAAGTTGGAAGCCCAGCTAAAACACGACTCGTTTCATGCCAAAGGGGCCAGTCATTTAAAGCGATGTTTAGCAGGGATATAATTAAACGTAAAGCTCGAAACATTGAATGAGAATATTCCTCGTAGCTTTAGCTGAGGTCAGCCGAGTTAAGGTCCTGAGAAAACAATTTGTGTGTTATATTTTTTTTCAAATATTCATATCTGTCCGAATGTGGAACCGAACTAGTTCACCATAGAACGAAGTCCTTTTTTAACTCTTACCTATGAGATAACTATTTCAAAGCTTGCACTACCATTTTTCTCGAAAATTGTCCTAACTTAATATCGTTGGTCATGCCTATAACAAATAATTGAACATGTTGTAGCAAACATGGAAAATTTAGTAACATAACATTTGCTTATTGATAGTATATTACTTATTGATATATACTAGATTTCTATATGCATACAGTTGCAGCGATCATATTTACGTACATAAAACCCAAACGTTTCTGTCAAGGATTCATTCCGCCCTTGGACACCATTGATTTGCTTTACCCACTATTAATAACGTAGAGAAATTTGAAATTAGAAATATTCGCAAAGTCGTAGCTGGCTAAGAGAAAAAGTTTTTCTGATCCAGTAAAGTCATTTTGAAAATTCACGACATTATTAATGAATCGCTTTTACTAAGTTAATTTTTTTAATTTAATTCCTGTCTGAAAATCTCGGAAATTATATTCAAATATAGATTGTTTAGAGACAATAGCTCGAATTTTCGGGTATATAATAAACTAGAGATCTCCGAGTAGTACAATTTAGCATTTGGCTTACGTGCACTGTTGTGGCGTTCGAAAATATTCGAAAATCCTGACACCTAGGTACTACAAAACGGAACTCATCTAACAAGTAAATCACGGCACACACAAACTAGGTCATAGTTCTACTTGAGCAACCACTAAAAATTAAGCTTTTTTGCAAAAGAAAAAAAAACTTAAAATATCGTGCAAGTCTGAATCCGTGTACACATCGAGATAATTTTAAGGCTAATCTTTTAGAAAGCTGAAATTTACATTTTGATCATTGTAGAGCATCGACTTGTAAACGAATTTACGGTAAACCATCAATTGTTTTGTTTGCTACCAGAGTACTTTAATAGCACTTTGTATGAATGTCTTTGGCTGTTCTTGTTTTCTCCTTACTAACTAGCATTCACGAAGTGATAGTAATCCTCAAAACATTTTTTGATAATTCTACTAAAATATTGTCAGACGTCAACAATACACGTCCATAGTAAAAACAAACTAACAAGACAATTACTGTACAAACGTTATATTAAATTTATTTATTATACATTCTGATGCTTTGTACCGTTGGCATGTACACATCTGTACAATATTCAATAGCGCATGTTTGTATCTTCACTTTTATTTGCATAAACAACCCGTAAAGCGATGTTGGGATTTGAACAAAAGTCAAATCCGCCTCCACTAACTGGTGTTCGCAGCTCTTTCCCGTACAATATCCTAGCTGTTTCATCCAAACAACATCGTAAACATGTAGCATTCATTATTCGAGTACTCAACACCTAACCACCACAATGGCAATGCATGTACAGTTTAGCAAGTACATTTATATAACTATAAAAGTACATATATATATTTATAAACTAATTATTTGAAATTGCATACACAACGATGTTGGGTTTTTAGCTTCGTTATATATACATATTGAATCGACTGAGATTTGTTATGTGCTACTCTTAAGCTCAGATCCAACACCGCTGATAATGTACGTGATATTCATGATTGTGAAAGCAAAAACTTACAAGTTGCATAGCCTACTTTTGCTAGGGGACAAATAAAATACATTTGTCCCTGAATACAAAGCAGTACCAGTTGCATATATTTAACCGCTTCTAATATTTTTTTTGTAAATAATTCTCCTACAAATTTAGACAAATGATATGTTGCAAGTGTTTTCTAGAGGATGTCCTTTCTGTGGTTTCTGGAACTTGGTAGGCTTAGGCGGTAATGGAGGTGCGCCACTTGAAAATAGCGCTACTCCCGTCTCATCGAAAACAATAGCGCCTGATTGGATTTGCGCCAAGAATGCCTGAATATCCTGGCCTTTTGCGTACCATGGACTAGCCTGGCCGGCACCAATTTGACCTGCAAGGTGCCACTCGGGCCTCTGATTTTTCAATGTTAACACTAATCTAGCTCCATCTAGTTGGCTACACTGTGTCATCGGATCAAGCAGTTTTGTCGTGTTGTAGAGTCGACACGCCATCTGCCCGGCATCGAGACCGTATCGTAGACAAACTCCTTGAATGACACCCCATAGAGTTGATGTCGGCGCGCATTTTAAACCAAGGATTATACCACATGGTAAAGCCAGTAAAAAGGCTACGCGAGGTTCAATCGTAATGGTTTCCTGTAATAATTGTGATACTGGTGTCCCCAGATCGACCGGCTGTTGATTCTGTGCAACGAATACGTCTACAAGGGACGCTCCTGATGTGGCGTTCTTTTGCAGTATATCCGAGATTATTTGAGGCAGCAATTCCGTTCCTGTAACAGGAATTTTTCTCGTTTCGCCCGATGGGATGATTATATATATGTATTTGTCGTCAGCCAACGAAGACGTGGCATACATTGCATCCCTCTTTTCCTCATCTTTTTTCTTCTTACCTAGTTTTTTTACATTAGGAAACAAGGACCTTCGAGCTTTGGCTATACTGCCACCACTCGTCGATACGGATGAAGCGGACGAATTTGACATATTTCCAGGTCGGTGATTGCCGTTTAGATCTGGATGAGATGAAAATCCGGGGTTGTTTTTCTTATCAGCTAGATCGGCAACTTTATCTACCGATTCTGCTTTTACTGGTGAGATTAACCGTTCGCCGTTTACCTCTTTGATGAGACACTGCTGGTAAAGATCAGATTTAAGAAATCTCGGGTAACAGTCCATTCTCATAAGGTTGTAAATATGTTCTTGGGCGACGGTAAATAGGTCTTTTGGCGCGAGGCCCATTTCCAGTTGTGAAACAATGTCGCGCAACGTCGGGCCGTCAATATTTAGCGGTTCAGCGCAATCTTCCTTAAGATGCTTGTCGAAGATCTCCCTCGCTAAAGCTTTACGCTGATTCACGCTTTTTTCGTTACGGTACTTTTCGCATGCGGTCCAGAAAAAAATGTTTTCTTGGGCGAATTCCTTTTTTAGAAATTTTGCGAATATAAGAATACCATCTTCATGATTGAGGACAGCATCTAAGGATTCACTCCACGAAGCTACCGGCGGCAGGCTTTGATCATTCAAGCTGCCGCTTTGTCTCCTGTAAAGCTCTGAACCATTGTGACGTGCAGTCCGAGACTGCCCATCGTTGTATTTGGGCGTATCCAAAGCATCTAGCGAATGTTGTTTCCGCAGCGAGTACACTCTCGGACTATGTTTGTAGTGATGAACAACGTCAAGAGAATCCAATGATACCTGACTCTCACTTGTTTTACTCGGTGATTTTTCTAGCAGTATAAGATCTCTCAATTTGGCTGATACGTCTTCAAGTGAGTCTTCGAGCAAATTTTGTTTCGCCAGTCCACTAATGCTCCCAAGCTGGCCGCTATTAACCGAGCGCTCAAGAGAATCGTCCCGACCGGAATCTGAGTCGTAGATATGTCGTGTACCCGTCCGGATGGCGGTCGCTGACGACGCGGAGCAAGCCCTAATTTTTGCCAAGGCCATCAGAATCGGGTGAGCAGTCGACGGGAATTCCTGTAATCAAATGTCAACATCAATACGAACACGATCAGTTTCTTTCAAGACATAAACTTGCCAAGTATAAATCATCAGGCATTTAGCGCTAATGAAAAGCAGTACGCAATCAGTAAAATTAAGGTAGCTTCAAGCTCGAAAAAAGCAGTCGAATAGGCGCAAAACTAACGCCATCAGATGGACAGTTATTTTTCAAGTTCTGTAAGCAGTATATACACAACACATCTCAGATTATCAGAATAACCCCAACTTTTCACTTGCAAACCCAACTCGACTGAGCTGTTCTAATAGCTATGTACTAGAATCCATCGAAACTGAAATCGCGTATTTTTGCAGACAAGGTTCGTCTTATTAACGTTTAGTCATATAATTCAGTTTCTCTTCTAATTCGATTTGATGAACCACCTACTATTATACTGACATATTTAACTATACCATACGCAAATTAACGTAGCTTAGTTCTTTCGTCGGTTAGAATCGAGAAAATGACCTAGAAGAAAGCGTTTTCCACATGATTCCAGCTTGTGGTACCATGAGCAAGTTTAATAAAAATAATTGAATCACAGAAGCTAAAAGTGTATAAAATAAAAAGGGCGATTATGGAACAATAGCTATCACATTGCATTATTTAATTAGCAATACGGTTAACAGTTATAATGATAATGACAGACAGAATGCAACGAAACGAAATGTTAACGGAGAACAAATTGTTCGCGCTCACTCACTTCGATTCATCATTACACTGGGTATGTAAGATCTAAAAAATCGGCAAATCTGTGTCGTTCTATCTATGTCTATGCCAGTGGTAGAATAGCATGTAATGTGGCAGAACATACACGAGTGAGTACCTAAAAAAATACTTGCGTATTGGCACCCTAACACGCTCCCTGTCTAAACTTCTTTCACTACCTTGCAGGTGTTCGTCCGCGGATCTCGTTGGCAAGCAATTTTAAACGTGCGAGCCCGTCTACCGTGACTTGCGTGCGGGACTAGTCTAGAATCGGCCACGAACACATGCGCCGACAGTTGCTGTGGGCTTTGTCGTGTTACCACGCCGAAATACGAAGGGCTGGTTTCATCCATGCCTAAAAAGCAACAGTAGAGACGACATTTAATAAATGTTGCTATGACTAAATGTGCTATATGTTACGCATACAACTGGATTATGCAAGCATAAATATTGAGATCAATGATACCCGCAACTAACCATAGAACACAATACGATCCTGTGTAAAGCGGGCCACCGCTGTTCCCCTGTGGTTACTCAATACTAGTGCATCACTGGTTACCTGAAACAGCAAAGATCAAATGGGGAAAGGAACACTCGATTGTGTACGCATAAACGATTCTTGTTCTGAAAATACAAACCCTAGCTTCGGCTCTACCCTTAACAAAGCTAAGATACTGTGAAAAGTTACAACATAATTGAAGCCCATTATATTCATTTCCGAGACCGCCCCGGCATGTTAACAAATACAGTATAATAAGTCCTTGGATGAAGAACAATATAGCACTGTTTTTGGCAAACGCCTTCAAGGCAATAATCATCCACTTTGTGTTTAATAAGAGGCTTTAATGTGTTTAATAAAAAAAAAAAGAACAACATTTAAAATATTCTACCTAAGAGGGTTTGGCGTCCTGGCTTTCTTTTACGGCCATTCGCATATTTTCTAAATCATTGAAATAATAAATCTCACTCCTCTAAAAACCCTCCGTATATAACTAGCATTAGGCATCGTCAATGAAGTTCTACCGTTTGCAAAGCTTTTAATTATAAGTCGTTCTCCCTTCTGAAGTGCGGTCGACGCTTCACCCATATCTGTGGCAATAATCCACAAACGACACCATATAATAAGTAAGCCCCGTTGTATAACTTTTGTCTTTACGCCCGTTTAAGCATTCGACGCTCGGCATTCTGGCGAATAGCCTCGTATGACTATTTGTGCTTCTTTCGTGACACGCGTCACGGATGAGTTCGGATGATGTCGAAACGAACAGGAAGGTATCACTTACCCGACACGCGTGACACACACACACGGTAATAAAAAACTATTGGTATAAAAAGATATATTAAATGGAATATTGTACCTTAGAAAGTAAGTTGAATATTCGGGCTATAAAGATGTATTCAATATAGAAGTTGATTAGGTTTAGAATAACGGCTGATTATCTCGTTATTCTGATATTGTTATCATCGACATTCGTAGAAGATAAATATCGTGCTCGAGCTGGTGGAAAGAAACTGCTAAAAATGCTTCAAATCGTTTTTATCAAAGGTCTAAATGATATTTTTATAGTTCGTTTCAAAAAATTAATCGAATTATAAAATGATTATTACAAATAATCAAATTACAAATAATAGTAATCTCGATGTTGAATACTTGTTTTTTTTTTATGTACGTACAAATTATACATACGCAAGCAAATAGGCTTATTTGTAACTGTAAGAACATCGAACCTGCATAGCTACAAGGACTCTTTGTTGGTCTCTCAGTTGGGCGATAGCTTGTCCAAGTAGTGCCTGGGCCCAATTCTGCTCGGATGAAGAGGATGAAACGCTCCCGAGGTAGGAAAGAACTGCCCGAACGTAGTTCTGCTGTGATGGCCATATCGAACCCCCAGTATCTGCAACAGCTAAACCTAAAACGCGTAAGATAGTTCATTTATTATTGATTAAACTAATTATATTAGGAATAAATAAGAAACTTTCGTGGACGATAGAAGGTGCCTTTAAAGGAAGAATGATATAATATATATCAAAAAATGCTGCTTTAAACGCTTCTTGGGGCTGGTTAGAAAGTGCGCAAGTGTAAATTAGTTCCCTTAACGATTAGATCACCTTTTGAGGACCGGTATTTCTTTATTGTATATACCTACTATGGTACGCTCCTTATAGTATAGTGATAGGTCTAATAATATAGTATAGTATAGTATAGTATAGTATAATATAGTATAGTTTCTTCAAAACATTTGTCGAACGCAAATATCAAACGAACGTGGATCATGGAACGATGTACGCCATATATGAAGCAAATAAGAGTATGGAATTTTTTTATTAGACCCTCTGTAGTGACCGTTCAGTGCTGTGCGCTTTTTCAAATGAGCCTATTACGACCTTGATAAACGTTTCATTACATGGGCATATTATTATATATATATATATATACTAAATGGGCACGTTATTGCAATACTACGATAATCTGTTTTTTAGTTCAAGGGCATCCAGTCAAATCTGACCCTACTGAACAGTAACAAATGATTAATTATAGCATGAAAATTAAATTCTTCAAGCATATAAATGTATATGAATTTATTTACTGAAACCGTTCCGTGGGTACCTTTACGATATTTTGCGAAATATACGATCCGGGCCTTTTATTACAATCATGGAAGTAATAGGTGAGATACCAAAAATGTTCATGTTAGGTTGACGACAACAGGCTGACTTGAGTGTAGTGATCCACTAGGCAAAACTGTAAAGCTCTATATATAACTAACATTTTATAGGTAACACATCCGTAAAGCTCATAACACATAACTGCTGTACAAAATAACACTTACTGATAATCAAGTACACCACTGCTAGGAAAACAAGAAGTTGCTCTACGAGTTGATTCGACTTTCATCTTACCAAATGGAGAAATTTACCATTAATGCAATGCAATAGCGCGAGCCTATACTAGAAGCCTACACAGAAGTTTATGGACCCTTTTGATATCGTCGTCGATAACCAGTGGCTAGTGGCGACTCCTTATGGAACCACGTCATTCTATGGTAAAGGCTAAACATGAAATAAATAATCCGTAACTCAATAAGAATGGTTGTGATCTTTGTTCTATATTGAAGATTTGGCCTTGGTAAACGGGCGAGTGCAGAAGTACTCCTCTTAACAACAATTGCCCCCTAAATTTATCTATCTCGAAGATATCTCGAAGACGATATATGCCTCTTGACCTTGTTTGGATCCAGGTGTTATGTTTGCATTGGCCCATACGATAAAGTAGTGTACTCATAGGTTGATTCAGCACATCGGCCTACGTTAATCTGCTGTATGTATGGCGGCACTGTAATAATTTACAAATAAGCTTTGGCATATCTGGAAGCTGTGCGAAAATGTATGCGCACCTTGGGCCTGGCCACTGAAGAGGATATGCCTGCACGTGGTTCTCATTTAAGGTGCCATCAATACGTTTTCGAGCTAAGCCTTTCGTTATGGCAATCCACTTATAAAGCACGTAGCTGTAGACAAATAAAGTGTACGAAAACACATCATCTCAAAACTACGTATGGTACCGAAAACAAAATTTAGCCAATACCAGATATAAGCACGAATAAACAAAAATAATTACTTAAAAATATCCGCATTCTTGTTTCCTTACGGGACAGTCGTTGATGTCGGCGCAGATACTTGACAAGTTGCGTCGACCGCTTTCGCAGATGCCGCCACTTTATTGACGACAGCTGGTGGATCACTTCGTCGAACGGTAGGTTCTGCATGTTCATTTTCTTCGTTTGCTACTCACGATGTCGCACAAGTTACAGATTACCAGTCATAAACGACAGAGCACAGTACTTGTTATCATTATCACGACTATTATTGAGCACCATTTACGTAGCCGATGTTTTATACGAAAGCCCATACGCTTCAGCATGAATAAATTAACGTAAGCCATCGTGCGCGTCTTCAATGCCGCCGCTGTTTTTGCAGCGCTTGTTCCTCAATTTTTGTTCATCAGTAAAACAGGCGAAGTGTCCTCGGTTGCCGCAGTCGCTAAAGAGCAGGTCCACACGTCTCACCGGCGCAGATCACGGAAACACCGTAAATGCGGTGAAGTCGCAGGATTGCATCGATCCCTGTGCCTTCTTCTCTATTGGCATTGTAGTTAAGCCGGGGCCTAGCTCGGGCTGCGTCAGCAAATGGTCAAACCGCCTTATTCTATGGATGGTAACCTCTCTGAGGTTTCTTCTGAGGTTGTAGAAACTCTCCTTTCGGAAAAGAAGATCGGCTGCTGCCACTGAAGCGGTTCTCAGTAGAGTTTGGCGTCAAAACGCACGTTTTCACGCACAAAAGCGTATTGAATAAAGTTGAGATTGAAGAAAATCATCATCCGGGATGAACAAATCTAATGAGAGACGGACTGCTAGCGTTGGCGGTGTGTCATCAGCCGAGCGACCAAGGGAAAACGGCTTCTTTTTCAACCAGGCTCAATATTCATACACGACGAATCCGCCTCACACTAATTCGAGATGAAAAATGGCGTACTAATGGGGCTACTGAGGCCAGTAAGACAAAAGTCTTGATCTGCATAACATAACCTTCGCTTCCAGTAGTTAAAAGTGAGACAGCACCGAGTGCAACAGCGGCATCGACAATAAAATTGCACTTTAACACAGAATGGGCAAGTATACGCCATCCTGTCTCATCCATGGACTATTTGTTTCTGCTCTCGCTGCCGAATGGAACGATGCCATTCGAAGGAAGTTAGCTGTATTTACATTATAACCAACTGTGTTATATTTTAAACATAACTGATGCTGCCACCTTTGTAGAACCGGGCGCGCCCGCGCCCAGCTGAGCCGCGACGGAAAGACGCTCAATCAACCCTTTCCTACCCTGTTGTTTGCCAACAGCAGGGGGTGGAGTCTAGAGAATAACGCTTTTGGGCTAACCAAATCGACGGAATTACCAGGTGTCGATTATAGCATTACATATAATTAAGGGACGTACGTTTCTAAACACAAGAACTCGTCAACACAGCACTTGTCTCAAAAACAATTGGCAAGCAATAACCCGGAACGGTTAGGTAAAATTTGCCGAGAAATTAATGTACCCGTAGTGAGTTTGGAAATTTTTAGAAATTCTCTTTTTCTCTTAGTCTCATCACAGTGTGACTGTGTTCCCAACTGAAACTTAATATTAACAATATGACATCATTATCAAAGAGAACAAAAATTTTCTCACAGCTATTTCTCTCTGAAACTCAAGTTTATTTCTGTCAACCAGTTTAATGTCTACTCATTGTACGTCTTATAGGTTCAGACTTATCTCCAGCGCTCATAACCGTCCGATTTGCTATTCCGCCCGCTCGGTGGCACTACAATTACTACGAGGTAATATAACACTCGGGACGGCTAAAAAAACATCTCGTAATCTAATAGCGGCAGCTAACAAGGGTTCCGCATAGATGCTGCGGAAAACGGCAGACCTTTTGAGTCAGAATAGTCGTAGTAGGTAAGCTAATTAGATGCCAGATGGAATCTCCAGGACGCCCACCTGGCTCACAGGGTTGTGTCTAGCTTATCCCACAGGACGAGGCAACAGAACAAAGCGCCCTACTCCTTAATTTGGAAATGCTGTTTCTTTGTCGATCCATCGACGTTAATCTGCTTGCGGATCTGTCCTTGAAAATAAATTCATTAATATCATGTCATAGTACCGTTCAATTTCAGAAAGACAGTTCGTAACTTCTGAGTTTTTTCTCCTGCTTTCATTCTGTTCTGGACAACTGATTCTTTCTTTGTTCACTAACCCCTCTAATTTAGATGTCATTTTTTATTGTGTTGGGTTAGTTCGGATCGACTCCGTTCATGTCGTTTATATATAAATCGCTTTTCTCCGTGGGCAATCTTTTGCACTTTGTTTCCTTTGGACGTTTGGTTTCCTTTTGTGGTTACAAGTGCACTTGTAATCCTACAACATTGCCTCTTACCACCGCCCGGACCAGCAGACCATTCTACCGGGAGACAGTTCCTGTGTATTTCTTGCTTTCGCCTATTTATCTCTGATCTTAAGTGCGCCAGTGCGGTAATGTCGCACAATGATGGTTGGTCTTCGTGTTTGGGTCACGTTGCGTGTCCGACGCAGAACCACCTCCTGGCCATAGGCGCGTACAAGCATGCTCAGCTAGCCATTTAAGCTGTCAATCAATCAGTTAGTTAGCGAATCAGTTAGGGGCCTATTCGGCCACCCAGACAACACGATCAGCTGAAGGCAATTCATTCGTTCGAAGTAAATGGTGAGCGACCGCGGTGGCGATGTCTACCGCGACGGTTCATGCTGTAAATGTGAATGACTTCGGTCGTGCACGCTCCTTCTGCTCGTTCTCCCGCAGAGTCATGTCGAGGTCGGAGCACCGGGCCACTGAGCAGCCTATATAATTGACGCTTACCTACTATCGAATATAACCTATACGCGCTCCACACCCTAGACAACCAATGTAGAACGGTGCATTTAGACGTTTTGTATTTATCTCTGCATGTGGGGGGCCACTGGGTGGGAGCGCGTTTGCGCGGTGGGCGTACCATAAGCATGCTATTGGGTTCTAACGGTCTTCAAGCCGTCATAGATGAGTCTTCAGATAAGTTTGACAACACTGGCTGTGCGGGAACGTCATCGATCACAAAGACAACCAAGATGATGGCTGCTGCCGAAATCACTTTTTTATGGTTCTCCTGTTCAGAAGCGTTTTCTGAATGACTCTTGGAACAATAGTGTTATAGTAAAATAAAATAATATAGTGAGCTGTCATTGTATACAAACACGCAGACAACACACATACACCTTGTTGCTATTAATGTCAGGCTGAGCATCCCGCACCATCCGGAGATTTTCGACAGTTGCTAGCAAAGTTGATTCGCTAGCGCTGAGTGTTAAGTCGTTAAATGAAGAAGCTTGCTGGTGGATAGTCTAAATCAACGGGTTTAGTAGAAGCCGTGAATGAGACCCGTATAAGCGAACAAACAACACGTACGCACATCCGGGCAAACGCTGGTAGTTCAAACGTGGAAGTTTCAGCGTAAGGGCAACGGCGCAAAGGCCGATAGATGAATACAATTCAGACTATAGGCAAAACACAAATCTCTTCTTCACATCTCCATTGGTGAAAAATTTCAACGAATCATCAATGAATGTTCGTATACATAGATTGTCTATGAGCATCGACGAGTTGGTAGTCTATGCTTTGACCGACAAATACTGATTGTAACGTAAACGCTAGCGAGGCTTGAGCAAATGGATTTCATCCGCACAATGGACTTCGCAGCCGAAACATCTATACATACAGATAGCTAATGCGCAGTTATAGTCTATTGCCTCGATATAGGCAGTATTCGTAGGGATTTATATGTGCTCGATTGCGTTAAACGTGCATTATAGCTATCTGAAAGTCTAAAGGTTAATCGTGTGATTGCATGGCCTTGGGGAACATCCAAGTACTTCTGTTTCCAATGTATTATAAGATCTACCTGCAGAGGGAGTAAACACCACATTGTTAGTCGTATGAAAACGACCTTTTTATGGCTAGTGATTTTGATGCTTAATCCAGCTGCGATACATGAAGTTGCATAAATCTATAGCGTCCAATGCCACGACGAGGTGGGTCACGCCCATAATCTACTTAATTTATGGGTCTAATTTTAATCTGTGTTCGCTAGAAGAAACAATTTTCTAATAGCCAAGCACCTAGGTAGAATACAACCCTGTGCTTTATTAAATTCCTTTGTAGTATATTTGAACACAGATAAACCACGCACATACATCACGGCCTCGAGTAAATATTAGTAATAAGGTTAATAGTAGTGGACAGATGCAAACTTAATTTGAATAGGCGATTGCATTACCTAAGATAAATCTTCCGTTGCTTTTCTGGTCTTATAGTTAATTCATGCGCACCAAACGTTTTTATTTTTTTTTAAAATTGTATTAGATAATAGCGGTGGCGTTATTATAAAGCTCTAAATGAACGACCTGTAGAAATCGCTGTTGATAACTCATTAGTTATCTCTCGGTCAATGGAGGTAAAGACACAACAGGGTCGGCGCAATAACTGGTGTAGCATCCCGTAACAATATGGGCCAAGATGACGTTCCAACGATAATTCTATCTATTATACATCATCATTTATGGAGGCTTTCATTGGGCAACACTAAGCACTACGGAGATGTTAACGACGGGAAAGGTTAAACAATAACGGCAGAAGGTGTAGGGGCTATGTTTCTGTTTGTTGTCACGTTTGCCGCGTATCCCTGTGAATACAGTCTACTAGGCGTGAAATATAAAAAAAAAGAGCCTTTTGGTAAATCCTTTTACAAAATATCATGAATGATGTGCAGGTACAGCGTCATTTCATAGGCAGATGTGAAGAGTTGGCTTAGACTGGGCAAAAGCAAAAATATGAATTATTTACAAGGAAGACGCTTTGGGAATGCTCGAATTTTTTTTAAAAACATCTGTTTGCCATTCCTGGACAACTGGTTTCTTGAAAAGATCAATAATAGAAGCTGTTTTGTAATATGTAGATGACCTCACAAAAAAGTTCTGTCATTACTGTTCCTACTCCCAAAAGGCATCGGACAACCCTAAGGACTATTTACTAGAATCTTCTTGTTAGTAGTAGAAGATATTGTTGGCTACACTGTCAAAATGTTTGGCTAAAACGGAAGAAACAAGCGAATTCCCTTCCTTTTTACCTTAAAACTCCTATTGATTACACACGTAGGACATAAAATACTAGACTATATCCAATTAGAAAAGTAGCAACTATTCCTCAGACGTGGCCACAAATGTCAGATTTATAGAACTCAATTAATCATTTATTAAAAAAATGTATTCGGCCTACAAAATTCAAAATAAAAACCAGATGCATTCGACTAGATTCGTCCAGTTCTTAAGCCAATAAATGCCGGTCATTGAATCCTTAAAGCCTCGAAAAGGCCAACAAAACAATGGTATTGCCAGGATGAAGGTTTATTATAAGCAGAATTAAAAAATACAATGCCATTTGTCGCTACTGTTAACCGAGCACAGTCGAGCGGAGTTATATATATATATATATATATATAATACCCTCCAGATACAAAGTGACCAATAATAGGAGAACAGGTAAAAAAAAAAAGGATAACTCACCTATTTTATGCCACGTATACGTTCGTATATATATGCTCGGCGAGACGCAAGGTTTATAATTTGTTAGAATTTGTCCTAGTATAATAGAGTTCGGAAATTAACAAAATCTTTTTTAACTAATGAGATGTCAAATCACTGTTCGTATATAAACCGAACACATCCTTATTGCGCATGGTATAGGACAATATTATGACTACTTGTAGACATCGTTTGATGGCGTTTGTAAAACACTACCATAAAATCACGGTAGTGACTGGATACATGAAATAACAGGCATTTGTAGCATACGGCACATGTAACCAAGCTAATAATCTCCTAACATTTTTCTAGATGGTCAAAATATAAAGTTCACTTGAAATGAGAAAACACGTACTAGCGAGTGTTTAAGAGTAACCGGTCACTTTACAAGACGTCGAGTACACTACCCACTAAAAAAATGCCATAAACCTGACCGCCAAATGGAAAAACCATGGCCAATAAGACCAGACAACGATTGGAGCCACTGCACTGCCGTCTTCAACAAAAAGTGATTTATCTGCACAAGCGTACCAGTCAAAGCTATTTCGCTATTTCGGGCTATTTCGGGACCAGTGTCGGCGGTGTACCCAATAAATAATAACATGGTAAATGGGCTGTAGTCGTTTCGTGCCCAAGTGAAGGAAGGCAAAGAGAAGAGCCACTAGTCAACACGCTCGATCAGTTCCAGATGCCTTAGCATCAATGGTTTGCTTGCTACGCGAGCGTATAATAACATACGCTAACGACGCGCAATTTACTTTGACTAGGGCCAAAAGAGCGAAAAAAAGCGACGTCGCAGAACGATAAGACATACCGATAATTATCGGTGTCACTACGTCATCGACAGATGAAGTCGACGACGACCGAGCAATAATTGTCAATCAGCTTGCTAAAGCAGTGGTAAAATCACCAGCGGACACAACATTAGTGCCAGATGTGCTATTTTCTGTTAAGTGCGGTTGCGTAGCAGGGCTAATATTCGAAGGTGGTTTATGCGAAATTGCCTGACCAGACGCCAAGAGCTAGTGACGACAACGGATATCCTCATAGGAAGTCTTTGAAAAGGTGAGCCGCACCTAAGTTTCCTAAATAAAAATTGAGCTCCCTTTGCTTGTATGCTCAAATACCCACAGAGCTAAATAACTCATTCAGTTGCCCATTTTTAAAGGTTACAGGTATTCTCTCATCTCACAACTAAATGCTTCTTTTCTGGCATCCTAGCGAGACCATAAACAATGTCTGTGTGTTTGTTGCATAAGATAGCGTGTTTAGGTATCTAAGTCGATCTTCCGGCGGGTGTGTGCTATGGTGAAAAATGATATGGCTTGAACACCTGCGAAGTGTAACTGAGTGAGAAGTTCAGGCCCAGACATGAAATTCATTTTCGAGAAAATGTCTATAGCTATATACCAGAGGAATATAACAAGTAAAGTAAACATTTACTTGGTTCTTTAAAAATACATAGTCAAGGTAAATGAGGATTTGTCTGCTTCCCATTATTCTAGAGGTGTTTATAAAACCGTACAGTCGATCTAATATATGCTGATTAGCATTCAAATGTTAGTCAGTTGCCATTTAAAGCTAAAATAGTTGGCCCACTTCCCATAATTATATTGTACTTATTTTGCTGAATGCGTTCTCTAATCGGCTTAAGCTTAAAGCTCGGCTATAGGGCAGTAAGGACGACCTTTCTACTTTTCTTACCGCGTAAATCCCAAAGTTGATGCTCAAATTCACAGCCAGACTAAGAGAAGGCACAAAGTAAAAAAGCAGTTACAACAGCTATTATTTAATTCCGTAACGTTAACTGCAATAACGAGACGCCCGAGTGTTCACCAAATTAAATTCCCGTATAAAGCCTCATCACTTTAGGTCAGTAGAATTACGTTTTGAAAATACTCCATCAGAGTATCAGCACAGCAGAGAATTTCGTACATTAGTGAGATGTTGACCAACTATTCAGCAAGTTTTGACCGGATAAGAAAAAGTTAAGATACGTTCATCTTGTTGACAGGGCACAAAGCTGGTTCAAGCGCACTCCATAGATGCGCGGAAAACTTTGGACAGCCATAACTAGTCACATTATAAGGCTTAATTTAGCTACTGTAATCATAAACAAATTTCATACAGATCTACTTTCAGGACAAGCTTTTATTCGCGTAAAGCTTCACGAATAGTACGAAACTCGCCTTAACAGTTAAACCATATGGAAACAACTGTTTATTACCTCGATGCTTACCAGAGTGACTTCAAAGCCAAGTGTTTATGGCTCTTAAAACTAATAACTGACCTTATTTGATTATAGTAAAATGATACATTGCCCAGAATCCAGAAATTCCCTAAAGGAGATCGATCGCCTAAAACGGGAAACAGTTAATATAGACAATTGTGTTTATAGAACACAGTACGCAACGATACTACCATAAGACGTTTCTGGTTACTCACCACCAAATGCGGCTCGATGATGTTGACTGGCCGCGTACGAAGGTCTCGCATTTCTATTGAAGAGAATATTTACCAGTTCCGCACTCGAATTCGTCCCCTCCAACAACTCACCAGCCAGCCGCTTCGGATTATAAACAAAGTAAGAAAACTTTAGCGTTCTACGCCGACTAAAAGAAGCATTTCGATTTTGTTGCACCCAAAAAGTATCTGGGGCTTGAGCACACAGTGGTTATTTGTCGTTGTTAGCTATCAGGACGCACTTCCCCCACTTCAACTGTAACACTATGATCAGCTAGAAATCCGCGGTTTAAATTGGGCTGAACACCATTCCACGTAACCTTGAGCGCGTGTATGTGTATTTGACTTAACAACTAGAGTATTAGCGATAATTAACCTTTATCATTCTCAACTAATCCACTTATTGACGCATATGATCAACAATCCGGCCAAGTGTAATTATTAAGGAAAGAGAACGACGGACTAATGCATTTTTCAACGACTAATCAACCAACGACTAGCTAACACGACAAAGTATTAGCAAAAGGTTTATCACTGAGTCAATATTTTTGGCAGGCTTATTAACATTGATCTCGCTAACTGACATTGAATGGACAACTATTGCCACAATGATGGTAGTGATGACGATGATGATCATCGTTACTATTATTAGTAGGACAAGGGATTTTTTATGAATCCTGTATCAACTGGTTTCCCTAAAGTCAAGATATTATGTTAAAAAAAAAAATCTACATAATTTTCGTCAAATTGCGCATAGCAATACAAACCATTCGCAATTTTAATTTGCTAATGTACCTTATTGTGAACTTGCTCGATGATGAAATGCGCTTGGCTCTGAATGAAATCCTCATCTTCGTCACTTGAGCTGAGCGCGTCCAGGGGACCACCTCCATGAGCAATACCTGATTAATTGAAACCACAAATATTTCTGCGCGTTAGGTGGTCAAAACTTTGCGTCAAGTTTTCATACTATACATGCAAAAGACTCCTTTGACCAGTGAAGTTTCAAAGAACATGAAACTATAATCATTGAATCTCGCTATTAAATTAACTCACTGCTCCAGATAAACACATCGAATTCTTTCTTTTTCGTTACTTGCAATAAAAACGTTTTTGCTCTTTAAAACCGTGCATATAGCTTTGGGAACTATTAACTATGCGATTTCACTTATCACAGACGTGAAAACGGTAGAAACGTCTGCCATTGACAAGTCAACGGTTTCTAAACCGTTCCGATATTGCAAGACGACCGTGTTTCGCAAGAAAAATGTACTACCGACTGATATATACATCTATGTATATGTCATATATAGCTCAGCGACGAATGATGCATCCAGTCCAATCATAGCATTCTGATAACAACGATAAACGAAGAAACCTCTGTCAATGGAAAGTGCAGCCAGTCACTTTAACCCTTTGGAAACACGGCAAATGCATACACATAGATATGTCTACATGTGGACTTCAATAGCAAACAAACAAAGCCCTTATCTGTTTACAGAACATGCCCTTTGCGCGGGAATGAGAGAAACGGGGGATAAGGGGGAGAGTAAGGTGCGCGACGACTAGCAGATCTGCCGAGTTCTTATCATGGTGACTGACTAACCGGGCGCAATACAGAGCGTCAGCGAAGAGCCGCTGCGTGCAATAACCGATACCACTTCATCGTGTGCAGCTGAAAGAAAAGGAAACATACAGAATTACATCACGATATAGAAATATATTTATTGCGAGTGCATAGATTGTGCAGTAATTATAATTTTTTAGAGTTTTAATCAGCTGACAAAATTACTTTTATAGTATTGCAGAGCAGCCTTGATTCATATGGCGATATGGGGGTATATTCTTACTGCATAGTATCAGTTCTGTTAGGAATGCTGAACAAAGTGACATTCATTCACTGGGTAAATATTAACTGATCGAGGTTTTTTCTTGCCTAGATATGTTTACTGACACCTTATATACTAAGTGAATGAATAAGTTATTTAATCTTATTTAGCAAGTTAATATGAAACATCTGTAAAGTTTTTTGTAGAATTTTGTTGAAACCTTTTTTGAAAGAGGCAGTTTATATTGTAAGCATTCAAATTTACAATGTCAGTTTGCTAGGTATATACATAGTATAGTACATATATACTACACATATGAATCATGCGTAGTGTTTCACTACCTTGTTTTTAAGCATATAATTGTAAAACTGTGTAAAATCAATATGACATATTTGAAAACAGTGATGCGAACGAGATATATCACTCAAAACTCCATATCAAAAATCTACTTGAGTGCCTTAATAGTTTTCTCTAAATCCTGCCATCTTCTGTGCTAATTTATCAATAGAGAAGAACTTTAGTAGTATCAAACATAAGACTTCATTAAATACACTTACGTCATATAGCTCTCAAAAGGTTTTCTTGCCTTTGCCAGGAAACGTTTCGTCCTTCTGACCCAGCAAATGATGCTTTGATTTTAAGGTCTAAGAGCAACGATTTATGTCGTTCCATTTCAACAACAAAGGTGCATTGTTACCAAGCATTTAACTTATAAAGTTGGAATAGATGTGGTTATCTTATAAGCTTTATTCTATCAACTGGTTGTTCTATTCTACTATAGGAAAAACCATATGAAATCGTTTAGGAATTTTTATTTCTATTAACATGTATTGATACCTCTCGAGCAAAATCCTGATACCTTGCACTATGCGTAGAACGTTGCAGGCTCCACAACTTACCATATTCTATAAAATACACTCAGTTCGTGGATGATTATCTAGCATTTAGAAAGCACCCTTATGCTAGACTTAACAAACTACACAAAAAGCAAAAAGGGGACCTCACAAAGCAAATACGTACCTTTGTCTACGGGAACTCCATTCACCTTAAGGAGTCGATCACCGTGCCGGAGGCCAGCCTGAAAAGCCTCACTTTCTTCATGTACGCTGCTCAAAATACAAGGATGCTGACCTGTGCATACAGAGATGTTAAACCATAAGCAATAAAGGTTATTGATAATCTTATATATACATATATAGTATAACATTATTAATAATGTTATATTCACAGCACCAACTATTTTACAATGCTCGGATCAGTAACAATAGTAGATCAGTAATGATAACGATTATAGATAATTGCAATGAAAATGCATTAAACCGAATAACCCAAACGAACTTTTTGGTTTTACTATCTGTATTGAATATGCAAAGTGAACGGTGTTTTCGTCCGAAGCAGATCTCATGGAAAATCTGCTACGCTAAATTAATAAAGGGACATAATAAGAAATTCAAGCGTTTCTGTGCCGTTTTGGCAGCACTAAACACCGTTGAATTAAATTGGTTACTGTCCTTTATAGCTAATTCCAACTATCAAACATTATGAAAAGTTTATTTTGGATTAAAGAACAAACCTGCATGAACGCTAGGCTATAGGCGCAATTACGCTCCACATTTACATTTTACATAGTCTACAATCTTTTCTGCGTCATTCTTTGTCACCACCGCTATATTCGCCATCACTATTATTATTATTATTATTAACACGACATTTATGCTTAAATGACTAGTGTCTTATAGAGTCTCATTACCAGCGACACCATATTTGCGGCTTTGTACGTGCCGCTTTTAGCAGCTGACTTCTTTGGACCCTGCCGATACCGAAAATAGAAACAAGTTGACTTGATATTTCAATCCACTTTTACTGAATTTCGCGTCGTTCAACTCCGAAATAACTTATGCGACCACTAGCGTTGCCACGAAACTGACACCTTTGAAATTATGTATTTCAAACAGATCGAATAATGATCTGATGATATTAACCGAATCGGATTCACGTGCTGTAAGGCCAATCGCAACGTATCCATCCTAATTACGGTAATTATAGGTGGACAGTGCTAACTACGACAATAATAAAAACCTGGATATGAGTAGTTAGTTTACTCAATCAATTCCTTTAGATCGCCATTTGTAAGGTAATGAAAAAAAATAACTTTTAGTAACCATAGAATGATTGAGTATCTAGAATATTCAGTAAAGCATATCGAGACGCTTTCCAGGGTAAATTGTCATTTATATTTGTTCAATAGTTAAAAAAAATACGCTAAGGTTATGACAAAGCGATTTAGTGATGTTTTCATTTGTTTCGATAGGCAGGGGCAGATGTTACCACAAAATGGCAGCAAAAAAAAAGAACGAAAGTAGCGAAATCACTGGACTAAATAAGACGTATCAAGTAAAGAATGCCTAGTGTACGCTTTTGCGTTTAACAGTGTTCATTTGTTGAGGTAATACATTCATTTACCAGAATGATTTAAATCGTGTCGCAAGACCAAAACTCAGGTCACTGTCATCATTGTCATCATTATGTATCAATTCCAGGTTGTCAATGCTTAACGACAATAGAACGTAAGGCACGAAAAATCCATTATATTGGCCGTGATATCATTTAAGTAGTCGCTGTTATACAATATGTCATGCACAAGCAAGGAAAATGGGAGCTTATGCGTTCATGTTGTAGTGGAATATGAATGATTTGGTAACCTGTACTCCTTACTCAAAAGCGACTATTAATAATTTTCTGCTAATCATAGTAAAAATACCTAAACATTGACTCGCTACCCTGTTTCATCCATCACAATACTTTTTTGGTGATGTTCAGACACGAAAGTTATCAAAGTAACCTGGAAACCAAACTTAAATGAATCATCAAAAGTGCTGTAAACAGAGGCTCTAAATCATATGGTTTTGACTTGATATGGTAATGCCAGATCATAAAACTAATCTAGAAAAGCGCGTTAAATGGAAAATAAGTAATTTTAATAGTTTCCTTCGTGTTTAAAATCGGCGGGCAAATAAATAATGGCCTTGAACAAATGAATGAATCCAAAGCCAGATGTTGACCTCTAGTTGGCCGACAGATAAATACACAGATACAGTCCACAAGTACTTTAACCATTACTGCGGAGTAAAATTGCTGGAATTCTGGAAGTCAAAAAATAACAACAATCGACGCATCGAACAGCTTTGCGATAAAAGTAACCATTAAATAAAATGGATGAAATGATGGTCGATGACAAAAGTGATAACGCATCACATACTACTTATGAACTGACTAGAAAAATTTAATGCTTTTTTCTGCTATTTCTCGTAATGACAAACCGACAGCGAACGCCAGCGACAACACCTAAAGCAAGATAAATGACCAAACACGCCGTTGCATATACATGCCTGCACGGGGTAGATCAAAATAATAATAAGAAGAGAAGGAAGTAGAAAAAATTATCAAAAACATGTCCGAACCAGCGCATATGAGGTAATTCAATGATCAAGACGAGCCATAACCAAGGGAAAGCATTTATACAGTCACCACGCTGTGAATGATATATATCTATTTCATAGATCTTTTATCAGGGATGCAGCTCATCATTTCATTTGTCTATCATTACTATACCATCATTTGCACATTTCGTTGCCCATTGTATTGTTTTCATATCTTATGTCTCTTTATTACGAGCCTTTTCTACATGCGGTTTACCTTTTAACATTTTTTCTATGTCTTAGTTCCAACGCTGCCTACTGCTTCGCATTTTGGGGTACTATTATTTCATCTTCCTTATCGAACAAACTAAACTTTGTGTCATTGCTGGTGCTGTATTTGGACACAAACATATAGTTTCCGATATCCTCGCTCCGCAATCTGAAATGACCTTTTTCAGATTAATGCCTAGAGAAAAATAACCTTCTTTATTCACACAACTCGTGTAATGTCTATATGTCCTTGCTGCAATTTCTACAGAAGCTGAAACTCGCAACAGCGACCGCTGAGCACTGCTCTCGATATCTTAAGACCGGCCTATATTAAAGCCACGCAGCAACATCTCTTTTCATTAGTACGATAAAACTTTCATCTTTTTTACCTCATTAACATTTGCTTTAAGTGTTTCGTTCTTCTAATTTGCCCCTTCCATTCCTTAGTCCCTTCATATAAGCTGATATTGCGGTTCTGGAATATAACGGAATTTTACATGTTTGTGGAATTTATGAGATTCACTGCAGCATATACTAAAAACTAATTTGTGTCGTGTAGCTTCTCTAAGATGCTACCTAAAAAGCGAAGCCTGTACCTTAAAAAAATTTGGCCCAGCCCACTAGACTCATGACATTTTGCCTTAATTTCATCCAAATGCCTGTAAGCGTACCTGGTATTGCAAATCAATCTTTCCATCACTAGGTCAAATATAATCTGGCTTTTTGCGTCCATTTGAGCCTAGTCTTAGTTAGAGATGAGTTTCCACTGTTTATTGCGTTCAATACAACACAGTCGCAATTATTTGGTTACAATCAGATCAGATAGATGAATGTCCCACAATAAGGAAATACATATAAAATACAAACAGATACTACTATGAAATGTAGAATCTCAAATTCACAAATGGGTATTAGGTCAGTGACAACGTGCACACCTAAAACTTCACGAGTATACTTCATTTTTCGTTATGCTTTTTTCCACGTCCTTAACTTTAATGAAGTAGAAATTACCGTTTAATATATAAAAGAAAACGATTTCCTTGGATCCCATTCGAATCGTATGGTTATACGTCACATTTTTCTACAGAAGCAAACATCTTTGCTGATTCATGTAAGTGTCAAAACGCTCTAGTGATAAAGTAACAGCCACAGCCTCAGTACAAGCGCTAGACTTTATTATAATCGAATACGTGACTTCTTATATCTGAGGTCTAATCGATAATCCTCCGTGAATTTAATGATCGGTGCGGCAGAAGAGGACTTTTGGCTACTACTTTAGCCGAAGACCCATCAGAAACATAATGGTATGCACCGGTCTGAGTTCTGTGCAGCGGTGGCACAAGGTGACACTCCTTTTTCTACGCCTTGTGCACGGCAGATAACAAAGCTCGGCAGCCGGGAGTCGAACGCCCACTTGTTGCTGACCTCTTTAGCCGAGTCTGATTGGGATTTCTGTGTTAATTTCGCTAGCTCTTCAAAAGAACATTCTCACACTGCATGTCGGTGATAAATATGTATACATATATGAGGCTAGTAGTCTTTTTTTTTACAAACATTTAGCGTCGTGTGAACGTTGGTGATTTGGCACAATTTCTTTATTTAATACCAGATAAGACGACCATTCTTTTGCAATATGCATAATATCTAAATGTGCACATCGACTATAAGGATTTTTTTAATCTATTGCTGTTCATTATTTTTATGTCAAGGAAATACTCGAATAATATATAATAATAGTTAATATTATTCCTTGTTTTGAGCACTTTGTTAATTTCTGTTTCCATCGTTGTACAGCTTATGACACATTAAAACAAAGTTTGCATTACTCTAATACACCGCCCAGCATCGATATGATATATCGGACTATAATGCGTTTCTATGACCTGGTGTGCTATACCACGGAAATTATTTCACCTCTTGGTTCGGGCAATTTAACCCTACTGAACAAAGTGAGCATTTCAGTGTTGTTTAATATGAAAGTATATTTATAGATACTGTTCTTTTTACCAGGTTAAATGCTTTTACATTAGCTAGTATTATCTAGCATGTATCCTCCTTAATACATAGTGCTATTCAGTAACATGACGTTACTATCTCTCGCAACTTATTAAACAACCCTTTAAGTAGACACTGTTTCGTAACGAATCGTCATATGTCGACTGACAGGAAGAACAAGTCTACCTTACCATGGCTTTTAGTATCTATGCTTAATAACTAAATATTCAAGATGGACAATGACGCATCATTCATATCGGTAGCGATAATTCTGTCGTTTACCTGATCAAATACGATTACAACAATGGGCCAAAAAAAATTCATATTCATAAGAATGCAGAATTTCATCATATTTTCGGGTCACCTTATCAATTCCAATATGTAATTAAATATAGTTTCATATTTTAATCTTTCTTTCTCATGCAGGTTGTGTGCTGTTGGCTGGACTTGACGTAGTGACCCCCCTGGTGTCTTTCAACCAGAGGCTTGGCCGTCCAAGCCACACTGCCGATGGTCTCACATTATAAAAAAAAAGGCAGTATCGAATTATGTTGCCACTCAAGGCACCGTCTGCTTGGATCTAACCGCTGGCTGCGGTCAAATCTCTTTATGTAAGTATCTCTTTATGTATGGTCTTTATGTAAGTCATACTTTACCACTTTCGTCCGCAAACGTATTCGTATAGAGTTTATCAATTTACCTATATTTCAGTCTTTGACTATGTACGCCTCGTGCCTAAAGATCACGGTTTTTTAAAATCACAGATTTTAGACGTGCGATATCTATCGATTACTGTGGAGAATTTAGAGTACTTGCTAAAAAAATGTGTATACAAGAAGGAGCATTAGAAATACTCGTTTTTGTACTACGCTTATCACTTCAATGCAGCATTCAGAAACTTTCAATCGATAAACAAGTCACTATAGTTGTGTAAGCAATTCATGTAACTCGTGTGCGTGTTAATCTATAGTAGCTATTTATTTATTTATTTGAAATCTATCATTGCCAAGTGGTATAAGGAAACTGCAAATAGAAAACGCGTTTCAACTGCTTACAAATGGCGCAGATGATCTATCAATCACCGACTGCTTTTACGAAATACCGTAAATATGGCATTTCACCTTTCCAACCAGCTAGTAGTGTTTCAACCTTAAACCGAACACGGTGGTAAGATTCTTGCTAGGGTCTCTTAGAACTGGTAGTCTTTTAAACTAAAAATTCGTTATCTTTACTGGGCATAAAGAAGTTTCATTAATTTCCCGAGCTTTTTAAAATTTAATAATCCACTTAACTTCTAAATCGTCCTAAAGTTATAGCAGTAATACTGACGCGCAAAGCTCTTATCAAGTATTCTATATCTGTGATAGGCAAGATAAGAAGATTTTATGTTATTCAATACACATATTGAAAAAATGAAGGCAATAGAATAGAATAAATAGTAGAAGCAGAAATTCCACTGTCGATATTTGCAATGAAATCAATTTTTACAGCGGACCACGAAGAGACATGCATCTAAAATTTACCAACCTGATAAGGTTATTCCGAAGCCAGTTGGTCCCCGATTTACTCGGACAGTTTTCACTGGTGCCACAGCCATACTGCAAAAATAACAGAGATCTGTAGATGCATTCATTCGATGTAGGTGCGCGACCATGATCAGAGCGAAAAGTTATTACTGATGTTAAGCTCTCTGATATTTGTTCTACTTTCATCCCACATTTTTCATCGAGCTTGTATTGCCGTACTGTTACTTACGTAACATACCCGCGCACGATTGCGTCGACGTGTGTTCTAATCGACTTGCAAATAACAGTAATACGAATTGCTACGATAACAAAATAACTACGATAAGAAAGTAACAATAATAATAAGAATAATAACAGTAGCATCGCCATTGCCATAATAAGAACTACAACAATCGAAATGTAAAAAGGAATAAATTCAGCTAGATTAGCACCAAGAGTAAATGAGGATATCAAACCATTCCTTTTTGTTGCTTTATCTATGGCGGAGCCACATACCGCGTAGCGGGAATGCGATTCATACCGGTTACGTTGAATCAAACCATCGATGCTCGTTCCGTTTCTTTTCCAGTCGCCATCGCTTTTGGTCAGTTGGTCTTCCAGACAGACAACCGATGAAACAAAAGGGTATATGGGACGGATCACAGCTTCGTTAGTTTCCTTTCTTATCAACTCCTTGGTGTATTGTTTGTAGATGACATATTAGTCCTGACTAGAGGACTCACCAGCCCTTTATAAAGATAAGGAAAGGCTTATTTGTCTGAATGAATACTGACTATTGAAGCCAAAACGGTCAACCTGGCAAACGGCACAGCAACCAGAAGAATAGGATGCGTGTGAATTGAGGTATTATGAACAGCCGTGGAAGTAAGTGACTTCGAAAACATGACGAGCCGAATCACTACTATCTGGTGGTAATCTTCCGTTAAAAAGAGGGAAACCAATCAAAAGACGAAGATCACCCAGATATTGCCGATAATCACCTATATGCGCCACAGGCTGTGACCATTACGTCTGTAGTAATCCCATATGACACGGTCCCCTGGCCAACAGTAGCAAAGCGCAGTGTAAAGAATACCATACACGTATATGTAATGGACTAAATATGAAAAGGACAGATTTGTACGGGGTCGTCTCTACCGTCGTGTGACCATCACCTTCGACGCTCACGAACAACTGGATGGATACGCTTTGAAAATATTTCACTTATAACTACATTCAGTTTTTGCTAACATGGACAATCGTTTCAGCGCCAAGCTGAATTCTCGTCGGCCAGTCAATTCAAACAACTTGAACAGGCAAAGTGGAATCAAACAGTTTTCTCAGGTACCCAAAGCACCACTGTATCGATGATTTCCTCGTCAAAGCTTCTTTATATCTCCTAACCTTCACGAAGTACGCATACATGCATGCTTTCTATCTATCGTACGAAGCTGCGCTTTCAAAAGTTAACAAGTGCCTGACGGCTGCACCAAGTAATCAATATGTTCACCAAAAATTTTCGTAAGCGAACCCACTATACTCACCCTAGTTGACAAGATCACCCCCTCCCCTTAATCACAGATCCACCCTCCTGGCAGCAGCGATCGTTGTAGCGGCTCGTCAAACGGTAACACACATCGCACACACTTAACTAATGCCGTCAGCTCTGGGTGTTCTCATTACAATGCCATGTTTTTCACTGTCCAACAACCTCTTTCACTTCTTTCTTATGTTACTGCTCTAATTAACGATACCATAAACACTACTGCGATGAGTATGCATTGCACTACGGTCCATGATTAATTACAACAGAACAGCGAAAAAAATAACATGATAAACATCAACCTATCCTATATTGTTATTACTATTATTATCGCCACCCTTTCTCGAGTTGCGAATAGCAATATACAACATAAGCACACGATAGCAGACGAAAATCACTTTCTCTCCAGTTGGGGCCGACCTTCTCTCCTCCACCCGTCATCACCACCACCAACCGCTGAATGGGCTAGGAAACGTCGACTGCTGGCGAGTGATGTCGCTGATCTCTGCCTGTTTGTATACTGCGTCTGCAAGGTACGAAAACGAAACTTGCGCTACTGGCTAGCGTCATGTGAGAGAAAAGTTTGATCAGTTTTTGTTAAAGATCTGTGCAGCGACACGGTTTCGTGTGCCGATATTTTTTTTGTCAAGACGGTCAATGGGACACAATTGCAAGTTGGGTCTGGCTTCAATGATGAAAATGTTTGCACATGAACGCAGCTTATTAAGACTTCCAGAGAGAAGATAGGGCGAACTTTTTCGCCGTACAAAGACCTAAGTGAACATGCTAAGGATCGTTAATATTTATTATAGAAATAAATTTAAAAAATTGTAACCTTATATGTGTATCTATCATACAGGGCATGATAAAAAGAATTTACGTTCCCTTGAAAGCAACACATACAAGGCATGTATTGCCTTCAAGGAAACTTGGCTGGTATATTCAAGAAACAACGTTTGAGTACATTTGAGGTGAAAAGCATTTCAGTATCCGATGAAAAAAAAATTCAATTTATGTACATTTAAATTTAAATTCAAATTACGCAAATCCAAGTTTATGGCTGTATGTACCCTATATCGACTTGAAGTCCTATTAGGCCTATTGCATTTCAAGGGAATTAAGTTGATGCAGGAGCTAAAATATAGCAATGTGTTTAACTTGACGTGATCGGCCAGAACAATGATATATAACCCATTGTTTTAGTTTATTTTCTCATCATATTTGAGTTTATAATTTCTGACCTCGAAGGAACCATCAAACAGAACTTTATAGGATAGTACAACCGATAGGACAATTAACGGTACAGCGCTATAGTGGACTAATTTGTTATTTCTATGATTGCACATATTAAAGCTAAGGACTAGATGAACCGCCTCGCATAATCACGCATCTGTGCTACGTTACCGAAACCAGAAACGTACCACCAAAACAGAATACATGGTTTTGCATCTGGTAAGAGCTAATATTATTGTGATTTCATAAGACAATTGCGTTATTTCGTATACGCTACACATGAAATACTATATCCTTAAATGTCGATATGGCTCCGAATGTCTGTATATAAACCGGATTCTATATCGAGATCTGAAGCCCAGCAATTTGCTTATCAATGATTAAGGTTTTTAAGAATTGGTGATTTCGACTTAGTTAAGTTTTAAAGTTCACTTTCGCATATAACATCAAGCGCGACAAATCGATCAGATGATTGAACGGATTGAATAGCGGTGCAGTGTATACTTTATTACAATTTTGCGGTTGTTGTCTTACCCTATTTGAATTATCGTTTAACGTCACATCAAAGTCAGTAATCGTACGAGGAGTAGAAGAGGGTTACATGTGTTTCAGTTAACTAAACAGATGCGTATCATCATCACGAAATAAGATACAAAAATCTCCTGCTATTGACAAAGAAGTACAATTATTACAGTTGGCCGTAAAAGACAGTCAAACCAACCAATGCTATATTGTTTTGATTTAGCATTTTTTGCTGTGGCGATATATGGGATTGGTGCGGATAGGTAAACAGTAGGTTATATATTTGTCAAATCGTTGCTTTGTCCCGCTTAACTAACACTGATTAAAGATTCTTAGTTTGCTAAATTGTTGTATCATATTCAGGACCGAAAGCAACAAAAATAAAATAACGCACACAATAGTACATGCAATTAAAAAAATGTAGTTGTTCTATTAGCTCTTACTATACGAACTTACTAAAAAAGAACTTCAACTACCAATTTTAAAAAATTTAATGCTGGGCGCAAAATCAAAATTCCTCTGCTTTTAAAGTTTTGCCATTTCAATAAGCCAAGCATAGCCGAAATGTTAACACAGATAGGTGTAAGAATTCCTTAAAATAGTAATTTGCCGCAGAGAACTTCTCATCTCTGTGACCAATAATAGATGTTGAATTAGAGATAATGTGTGTAAATAGCACGTCCTATTATAGCAGAGTAGTGCCCGTATTCAAAAAACTCAGCTTCGTAAGAACAAACAGATAACCTTTCTTTTTGTATTTTGCAACCATACTGAAAATTCATACACAAAAGATAAGAGCTTTTGGGTTCTATCTATGACCGAACTTCTGGAGCGATCACCTAAATGTATTATAAATTCCTAATTTGGCTGAAAGTTCCTAGCGCAGAAGATCTTTCAAGTGCGGCGTCTTAAAGTTATTACGAAATTGTTTTGCAATGAACATTTGCTAAGTGAAGATACATTACAAAAAAAAAAGAAGAGATATTGTTACAGACAAAATCGAAATTGTGGGAATATGCTCTAGAGGTGCTTGAATAATTGGTTCATTGGTGAAATTGTTCGATCTGAAAGAAATTGATATACAGATATTCCATTAAAAAAAAAAAGAATTAATCAATGGAATGTACTCTGGGTCACAGAAACAATTTTGTGGAAAATTTAGTACAGGGTTTCTTCACACGTGGCTCCGGAATGGATTATGTGCCCACCTCATAGCGCAACAGGTATAAAGCTGTCAGTTCAATGGTCACAAGCGTTTCTGCTTTAACGAAGTAACAGAATACGAAATCAGACTGATGGTTAACAGCAGTTTGGAGCGTAGAACACGACATTCACTTGAGTTCATGGTAAAACGAGGGAGGTAAACTACAGTGAATAGGAAAAATACAGCGAGAGCTTTGTACTACCCATGACGACGATACGTCTTGAAATACAAGCAAAATATTTTAATTGTAGTTTTAATTTAAAGCTCGCCGTATATATTACAACCATTGATTTATTATGCATAGACTTTCATGTCTGTTCATCCACGTTCATTCCAAGATGACATCAATGCTTCGGTCGAATCTTGCATAAAATGGAGTAGCGCCGTTTAAATTTGGCGCGGTAAGTGCGTCTATTTGAACGCTTCGGTGTAACATGCGACTTTGCCCGCCGTCGTTCGAACTGCTCACGTAAACATAATTATATGGAGCCGCTAGCTAACTGATGGATAATTTTTATGTTTACTGCACAATAGAATCGCATTTGCTATTCTATACGCTTGTACCTTGAGTGCTGCCCATTCTCAATATACAACCGGTGAGGTTTATAGTGTACTCATGTAAGTGAAACTACGACCTATTCATTAAAATTATTTGTACGGAGGTATAATAGATGTATTCTCTTAAGTACTATGTGTTTCGTTATAGTAGAACACTGCAACCCTTTCTTTGATCGATGATAGAATAATGCATAAACCAATCGTAGATAAATCCATTCTAGGATAAATCAGGTAAAAGTCCATTACGCATGTTAACCTGCGGTTCAACGTGTAAAGTGCTCGTTTTGCAAATTATTTTTTAGCAGTACATAATATTTACATTATTCTGGTGATATTTGGTTCAATTATGTTCGCAGTATTATTGGCGGTACTTTTTAACAATTCATATTCCATTTAGCTCGCTGTCTTGTCATTGACATGTTATCGTGTTCTCTATATCACATCGATAAGTGCATCGCTTGTAAAAGATATATATATATATATATATATATATATTATGAAAAGAAATTATACATTTTCTTATTATTGATCAGAAATTAAAAATATTCTTAGTAGTGTACTTACTTGCTGGAGATTATCCCTGATGCCTTAATGTAAAATGCGCCATTAGCAAATGAGGTTTCTACAGCTCTGGCTGAGCTAGCTTAATCTATAGGAAGGTGTGAGATTTTCAGCATTTATCAACACAGAATTGGTGATTGCATTCTTACAGCAGTCAAAATCTGTTATGGGCATCTATGGTATCCTTAGTCTACTCATTTTATAAAACTTTTTAGCTTAGTGAATGGAGTCGTAAGGAAACCGTTGGCTTGAACGAATTTTGTGGTTATTTGGATAGAAATATTACTTTGATCGTTTAATATTATAAGGAATAAGCTGTTTATGGGATTTCGATGAAAAAAACTAAGGCTAGGTAACTGCTGTCACTGTTACAGTCTTCAATGAAAAATGGCTGATATTGACTTATCAGCAGAGACTCGCTATCAGAAGATTGAGTATCTGGGCGAAGGCCAGTTTGCTACTGTTTTCAAAGCAAAGGATGCGAATACGGGAAATATCGTCGCTGTCAAAAAGATTAAGCTCGGCTCCAGGTAATTTATTGAGCAGAACTGAAGTCCCCATATGATAAGCACCAAAATTGTTTTTAATCAATAAGTAATTACAACGCAAAACGTATGGTGGTATGAGAGCTGCGAAAATAAACATCAATTGAAATTCATCAATCAACTGAAAAAAAACAAAAAGAAAATAATTAATACCAGTATAAATTTAATTGCCTTACAAAAAAGGTTTAGTAGTACTCAGCTTGACTAAACTAATTTCGAACATCTACGTCTGCTTCTTATATAAAAATTAAGTAATGCAATCTCGCGAAAAGTTGATCATAGAAGTAAAAACAGCGATACAGTTGAAAAGCCTTTTTTTTTGTAACGGACTTGAACAACATTGCAGGACAATTTCGAACTATGGATATTAGAAAAATGCGCAGAAACTATGCTGACATCGGAAGTATTGCGTTTTTCAAATCGCCTCCGGGTCACCGGATTAAATTCGAATATTAAATTTATCGAAATTTTACTCGCAATGAAAGTAAATATTCATACTCGGTTTAATTTAAATATATATATATACTTATTATTTTTAGTGTTTAATCAAAGCATTACGTATTTCAGGGCTGAGGCACGCGACGGCATTAATAGAACTGCTCTAAGGTAAGGAAACGTCAAAGCTAAGCTTCTCAGGTATTTCTTAATGGATATTTTATGTTCAAAACGTGTATTCCCTCCTTGTTATATTAAATCATCTTTATTCATATTACTGATAACAGATTTAGTATAGACAAGTCAACACCATATTCAATATCAAATTGAGGTAAAGAACGACTTAAAACTTTTCACTTGATGTGAGTTATACCAATCTTATAGACGAATTTGTGGAACTAATTTATTAGGCTACCAAGTATAAGATTTTATTCATTGACGGCCAACTTGTGTTCCCACAGGAAGATTTTAATTCTTTTACCAACTGCTATTAAGAAAACGTTTTTCAAATCTATCTTGCTTATTCTATTGATAATCGTTAGGATCAGTCGGCAGTGCAGGTATTGTGTGTGCACCAGTGAGTAGCACATATTTAGATAGAACTGTTTCGTGAGTAGTTCTGCCGTGCTTTGATGTTATTTTACTTAACAGTGAACTGTCGTATTCCAGAGAAATCAAATTAATGCAGGAGCTGCAACATGAAAATGTGCTTAGCTTACTTGACGTGTTCGGACAGAAAAGTGACATATCCCTTGTATTTGACTTCATGATTACTGATCTCGAAGCGATAATCAAGGTATGAGAACTAGGGGCTCAATAGTAAACATGTTCCGAATTTATTTTTCTAGCATATGTGAATCAGTTAATCCTTGTGAGGCCAAGTTTTATATCCAGACATAGGTTTTTCTGTTTGAAACTAAACAGTCCGCACATGCAACTATATGAAGTTTTTGAGTTATAAGTCCGGCTGGCTTCCAACATGATATGAAGTGTGTCAATGCCCGTGTTCGAAGTAAACGTTGAAACACGTAACGGCCTTACCTCTTGTTCCCATGTTTGGTCGGCAACAACTACACGATGGTTACTAATTAAAGGATACGATTACATAGTATTAATTTAACCTTAGTCATACATAGTGATAGCTTAGTTTTAGAGCTTAGACTTACAACTAAAATCAAGATTTTGAATAACCAAGGTAATTCAACATTTCTTCGTTGAGAAAGCAAATCGTTTGAAAATGCTCTATCAAATGATTCAGAGAAATGAAATTTTTAATACAAAAATACTTGTCATGATTATACGCTTGGCTATGAATTTAAAATTGTGCTTCTGCAGGATTCTCGCATAATTTTATATCCGGCGCATGTAAAATGCTACATTCTTCAATGCCTACGTGGTCTCGAGTACCTCCATCATAACTGGATCCTACACCGCGATCTGAAGCCTAATAATTTACTTGTAGATGACAAGGGTATCTTGAAAATCGGTGATTTTGGTTTGGCTAAATTCTTTGGATCACCCACGAGAATTTACACTCATCAGGTAATGCAAGGAATGTAGTAAAATACAATAGTATGATTCCCTTATTTATATGGCTATGAATTGTCCGATCGACCATATTATAACCGGTTGCGGACCCTTCTCTATGTCGCACAGCATAACTAGATAATATTGTTTTAGGTACATAGTTATCTTAACGCAATGAAAGTGACTATAGGACTGCGGGCCTACATCCATAAAAATAAAATAAAAGCAAAAAACCGCGTTGGTGTTTCTAAAAACAATTGAATCATACAGTATTGCGTGCCGAATAGTATTATAATAAGTGTCGAGACAATATAATGGGATCTTATATATATGTAACGCAAACCCTGATTACAGCAACTATCAAGCTTGAGTTACAACCCTGTTCCTTTTGTATTTAGGTCGTTACGAGATGGTACCGGTCTCCGGAGCTCTTATTTGGTGCTCGAATTTACGGAACCGGTGTAGATATGTGGGCGATGGGTTGTATACTGGCCGAACTTTTACTAAGGTACAATATTTACAATTATATTATAATTAATTATATTATAAAATGTTATGCACGCGTGATCTTAACTGTACTCTATGGCATCGATTATCACAGAATATAAATAATTCGTTGATTATTGATCGTGGACTTGTAAGAATGCTATGTTGTGTTCAATCCAAGCGTGATAAGCTGAGACTCAATTGTACAACAGAACAGCGCATTTGAGAGAAAAATTTAAACCACTAATTACTTTCAGTTACAACAGCCCTATGTGACTAAATTCTTATATGTGTGTTATATATAAATATGGCAAACATTTGACTATTAGTATAAAGACAATTACCGGATTGAGTGTGATAGCATCAGTAGTAGCCCGAATGAAATCGAAACTTTAGTTAATAACATGTTGCAGGGGCGTTTCTTAGGGTACCCTTTCTAGCTGGTGAAACGGACCTGGATCAAGTGTCAAAGATCTTTCAATGCATGGGTACACCCACCGAGGAAACCTGGCCTGGCATCACCCAATTGCCGGATTACGTTGAATTTAAGGTATAAAGGGGTGCCGTAGTGCAAACACTCTTTTTCCTGAAGAATTCGAGTAAAAATCATTCTAACTCTCTCTCGCATATTCACACAACTTTTGTACTTTTGTTAGTGTATAAAAAAGTCGAAGTTATCATGATTATCGAACCATAATTTATCTTACATTATTGAGAATCACCTCTTAATATCAACTACTCTTCTAATGGCGATCTTTCTTATCCTGTTTGATAATAGACTTTTCCAGCGACGCCCTTCGAGGTGATCTTTACTGCCGCTGGAGACGATCTTCTCGAATTGTTGCATAAGCTTCTTGCAATGGACCCCCTCCAACGGTAGGTGGAGATACAGTTATGGTATAGTAGTTTCACAAGGAAAACAGATATTTATTTTAAAGTTTATATGTTTCAAACTCTAGAGATTTAAGAGAAAGTTAAAAACATCCAGAGACAGCTTTTACGAAATTTGATGACAATACGTCACCATTATGGAAGTGCGAGTAAGAATTTCTATTTGCTGCATTATCCTATTACGTACGGTGCACATTCAGAATTATACGGAGCTCCTATCAAAAGCGATACAACTGATATTTCTTCTTTCAGCACTGTTAGTAACTTATTTATTTTAGTAATTTATTGAGCAGGAACGCCGAAGGTTAATCAGAATTTTAGCCTCGTTTATGCCGAATGCAGCAGACAAAGGTGAAGCTCGGAATAAAACTAGGCAAAAACTTCTGTTCAGTTAGAGTACATCACAGAACTTCGCACTATTCGAAACTCAAGAGGCTAAGAATATTAAACGTTATAGGATATTGTTAGTATTATTCAGATACGTTCATGTCGTCGCGTGTGTGATGAGCACTTGTGAAGAACAGCTCTGTTTTATGGCATGAAGCTATCATAAGAATTATTCGACCAAAACGCGCACTAGGCACGATTTGTCTTTATCTGTAAAAAAAATAAAAGGTCAAAACTATCATTCTACTATTAAAGATGTATCGTTTCGAAAGATATTCACAATGTTTATTCGAATTATCTGGAACCTTCATGTTTCTTTATTCGACTGCTCAGGTGCACGTGTACCGAAGCGCTGAAGATGTCTTATTTTTCGAATAAGCCTCACCCGTGCGAGCCTATCGATCTTCCGTTACCGTCAAAACACAAAAAAGAGCAGGAAAATAAGCGGAAAGTAGAGCAGTCCGCTGAGCAGGAGTCGAGTGTGCCACGAAAGATTCGCTTTTAGGTCGATTTGGCGAAGAAGAAGCGCTAAGGGAAAACCGCATGTGGGACAAACCAAGACAGATTGCCCGATGAACAGCCCAAACAGACCGTTTGATACTTTACTGTTTTTTGTGTTATTATTTTCGCGCACAAGTAAGGTAGTAAAAACGGGAAGGACATTTGAGGTTCAATTTATTAGGATCATTACGGTACCTACTGTATATAAACGTATGCAAGTGTAAATAAAGTTGCATGTACTATTTATAATTACATAGCATTGCTGTTTCTATTACCCAATGTCCTCGTTCAGATAAATAATTCGCTTACAAGGAAGCTCTACGTTGTGGGCTAAATTTGGCATTGTTCATTTCTAAAACAATGGCGCGATTTAGATGAAGTACCATGACTATTATTATCACCATTATTATCATATTGCTAGTGCTATTAATTGTTATTTTTTTTATAGCATTCAGCTTGCCTTGAATCTTATACTTGGAAGAGTAGCGAGGAGGGACAGTGCTATTGTAGTGGGTAAGTATGATTGCGGAAACCTAGAATGAACTAATCCCTATCCATATGAAACTGCGCCTAACGGCTGTAGTTGATTGTGCGTGTCAGCCCGGTAGCATCGGTAAAACGGCAGTATATGGCTCATATAGATGGGCCAATAAAGGCAGTAGAGGACATCTGGATTGGTCGACGAGATTGGCAGGGCTGGCTTTTAATGAAACCGTGCCGAAAGCGCAGCTTATTGGAGCAGCCAAGAGACCCTGTAGTTTGCGTAGCACAAAGGTGTATATATTGAAAGCCTTGAGGAATAATGGAGAAGGATACGTAATGGATCTTCACGGCAAAATCTAATAGGCCTAGTTTCTTGAATGTTCTTTCAGACAACCCAAGTAGAACGATAAGTCTTATTCGACGATATACGATAAGCCTTACAGTCTTGTTTTACGGTTAAGAAGCATGAAGGTAGCTTCGGGAAGTGAAGGAGAAAAGGGTTTCTTCTGCCCAAGAGCATGATTTTAGCAGTATTGGCAACATTTGTCTCCAAAGTAACGCGAACGTTGCATTTAAAACGTCGGTCAACGGATGGAAATTCGGGAGCTGTTGTTGCTTGCAACTAACTGCTTTTTTGTCAGTGTAAGGTCAAGCGGATTGCTATTAGAAGCTATTGTGCCATTCTAGATCCGGAAGCCGTATCTGGTCTTTCACAGCTTGTTGGAGCTTCGGCATTATTTGCATGTCAATAGGGCTGTTCGAGCGTCTCCTAGGCCATACGCCTATTGAGAGTAAACAACGTCAGTCTGTAGTATTGATGAAAAGTGGCGATGCCATGGAATTGTAATCAGAGAGGGTGTCTAATCGCATGATGTGTAATCGGTATGGAACGATCTGAAAGTTTTCGCAACAGAATTGAAGGCTCAGAAGCAGCGCTATTTGTTTGCCAGCTTGTGAAATAACGGACTTCCGTTCGATTGCTATAAACGGGTCAACACTAAGAATCGGTCGAAGAAATTGCTCGTGAGATGCAGACAACGCTTTGTACAGCTGCGTCATATCGCCTGGTAGACGCGGCCGAATTGGTACGAACTAAATATGAGTTATATTTCGTGAAGACTAAATTAATTTACGTTGAATGGCTATGGAATGCGCAATTCTACCAACCGATAATGACGCTACGTCGTTCATATTTGTAGGCGAGGCAAATGAGTTCAGCAACCCATATAATTAATATTATTATTAGTGTTAATGTAAGATAAAATGAATTGCCGATAATTATGTCTATTCGCTAAAAAAGCAGTTCTTACTAAGAACTTGCAAAAAGCTTGCGAAGGAACCACCTGTCGTCCTTCAATTTGCAAATTGTTGAAAGTATCATATTCCGAATTTCTGACGCCATTATAATAATTTATGTGGTTATCACCGGTATGGTGATTTAAACGTTTTCTATGCAATAACGCTGTTACTTAGAATTGCTCTGAAATATAGTATCGCGTGTAGAAATATATTTAGAACAATAACTACAGTAGAACAAGATTTCGATTCATTTCAGGCACTTGTCGAGGAAAAATCTAGTATTTCCAATCGAATTCAGATGCAACTTACGCAAATGATGTGGTCTCGTTTAGAGTCTAATCAAAATACCCTAAAGCTGCAAAATTCCATAGTGTTAGGTAAAGTGCTTTAGCAAACGATAATTTCTTCTTTTACAGCCACCGTTTCAATGAACTACCGTTTTAGCTAAGAACTACGTGAGTTTTTACTTGAGCAAATCTCATCTGTTTATGTGATTCGTGAGGGCTGGTTACAATTAGCTAAATTTACATTGTGGATATTCCGTAATTTTCTGAAGTAATGAAGTATCCGTTAATGAATCCCCGTCAAGCAGACGAATTTCGATAAAACTGAACCTTGGAAGACATTTTCTAATAAAAAGCAACGTTATTGCTTGAACTGAAATTTTCGTTCAAGACGTTCTACGGCTGCACCGTCATAACCTATTTGATTTTTGACAGGAAGTGTAAGGTCCGTCGACGGGCCGCTAGTATATCCAGGGAATCGCAATACGATAGTATTCAACTTGAATCATATGGAAATAGGATAATAATTTCGTGGAAGCTTGTTTCGAGACTATGTTTTCGATACACAGGAATTGCTTCATTGACGTGTAAATTTCGCTGACGTTTGTACTGAAACCTTGTAACAACTTTCCAATAAAAGAAAACGGGTTTGACTGGTTTCCACCTAAATATTTCGCTAATGAAACAAAGATGACCTGTGTGTATGACCATGCATTTATTCGTTTCACGTGTTTGATGAAATCACAAAGCCAAGAATATGGTAACATCTCAAGTCAACTGCATAGATGACAATCAGGGTGCGCAGAAATAAATTCATTCTCACCTGTAATACCCATTTTTTAGTTCTATGTCTAGTTCAACGCAAATATCAGTACTAGTAACAAATATAAATTTCATAAAGGCTGATTTCTCAATTCGATAATGAAGAAGATCTGGGAGAATTAAAAAGCAGAAGTTTTATTAACTTCTGATTTTTATTTTATCTGGTTGTTTTACTTGTGCAAGTCCAAACTTTCATTCTTTACTACTACATGCTTTATGAAGTTGTGTATTTTCAATATACGTCTATTGTTTTATTTGGCTTGACTTAAACACATACTGAAATTCCGATAAAAAGGAATGACACATTTCCAAGCTATCAGGTGTTTTCAGCCGATTGAAAAACTACTTCGATTGAAGGAATTTTAGCAGCACTAATCCAGAGAAGTCAAAGTACGTTTTGCAAAGGGTTCCTATGAGGGCTTTGCCCGTATGACAAAAAGTAAACTTAATCTGCTCAAACCGATGATCCCTGTCGGCTCCTTCTCAAACAGACGCGTCGGCAAACGTGTAAATGTGTTGAATTAGCTAGCCCTTGTATACCGGACCCGGTTTGCTATCTCCGTTCATAGCCATAGTTTGAGAAATATGCGACTTACAGACCAACAAGGAAAGAGCAATAGGGAGGAGATTTTTGTTGACTCAGATTTTAAACATCTTGCATGATAAAGTTTCTTAATAACAATGAGGAAGAGAGTTATAGCGTATGGAATGTTGGTAAGCAGATCATAACCAGCAAACGAAGTGTTCTTTGGCAGGTTCCTCCATTTAGCTTTCCTGGTGGACGTAATTCGTTACGTGCCTTTTTTCTTGTGTATCCTAGTGACATGTATGCCAGCTATAGGATAGCATACAGTGATATGTAAACCATTAGGGTAATCACGAATACATTAGCGGCCGCTGCTCACACTCCACCTGCGAGTCCAGTTTCGTCACTGTTCAATATCCTGTCTTAGCTGGCTACTTTCTACCGTTAACGATTTATCTATAACTGCAGTAGTTCATTTTCTACCGTCCATATAATTACTACTGGCACCAAGAAGTCGTGCTGCCCTTCTGTTCTATACGTTATAAAACTACTACTAGCCGTAAATTAGCTGGATATATCAACGACTTAAACATCCACCGATATAGTACTTGTCAAATATCGAGGCATACCATACAAATGTCGACTTCTAAGACATAGATGCATTGAAAATTAAAGTAACTTCCAATAACTTGCTTTTACGAATTAACAGAACGTTGGCAACAATTAATGATAAACTGAAGGGCGAAAAATAAAAAGAATAACGATAAGTTGGGTCTGCTTTATATCTACCACAGAACTGTGAGCCTGACATGTCTTATACCAGCATCCCTTATACACCTTTTGTCAGCAGAATACGTTTATAGCATCTCATTTCAACTGCACAATTAAGTATATATATATATGTATATAATTCTGTTCGATTTGGGATTGATTCCTACATCCAGATATCTTTTCCAAAAATCTGTCTGAGTCTTAAAGGTTTGTAATTTGTACCTATTGTGTCTTATATTGCTTCTCACGCGTGTTACACCGTTACCGACTGATGAGGCTTTTGCCAACAACAAATAGCCTTCAACACGTATTCTACGTACTCGCTTAACCGTTTTTCGTACCAGTTGTCCACTAACTCAGGCACATACGTGGCGTATCAACCTCCATAAGTAGTTGTAGGGTCACATAATGAAGTAAAGAGATAGCTGCAGTGTATATATTCGTTGCTGAACAGAACGTTGCTTGCCGTCTGGTTATAGTGGATACAGAATCTATGGAAACTAATTAACTCTGTCAACTAACTGATTTTATTATCTTTTTAAAACGATCCTCCTGCTGATTACCGAACATGAGGAAAATGATTGCGATATAGGTGGATCAAAAATAACCACAACGGAGGCAAACGAAGTGAAAATAATCCATATGACCAAGAAACGCGTGTTGCTTCTTAAATAAAGGTGAATACGAGTAGCGGCAACAGGAATGGTTATACTATTACATACTTACAGCAGCATAGATATCTCTATTAGATTTACATCATCGGATAGTTCCAAACAAACACCGATCACAGAAACAACTATCGTAGATGAAATGTTTCTTTGTAATCAGGCTAAGCATGGAAGAGCATGAGGGTTATGATAGAGTTTCATTTTTCTTCATCTTTCTAAATCTGTAAATAGATAAGTGCAAAGTATGAAAAAATCGTAGTTGAGACGATTTTGCTCACGCTGAATTTGTTCGTAATAGGTCACCATCAATAAAATGATAACTTATGATGGATAGTTACTTCAGCTTCAAAAGACAAAAGAAAAAAGTTCCACGGCCTTAACGGTTGTCTTGACCCCAGATGAGCGTAAGCCCACAGTATGAAAAAAAAAAATCTATTTGAATCAAGTACAATAAAAGTCTTCATTGCTCGCAAAACAGAATGGTATCAATACTATTGTAAAGTCAAATGGTAAAATCATTCAGGGTAGCAAACACGAAAATTCTCCATTCTTTCCTTGCATTGGTCATTATGCGTGGACTTTTTCATAAAAACATTTCTCAGAACACCTCTGATGATCGTTACTACCGGATCTAGCATTTTGTAGTATATTTTTGCAGCTATGAATAGTTGAACCTTTGTTTTCTTCTCTGATCATAATTTGACTGTTTGGCGACTACCCCATGCGTGGAAAATTAGCTACTTTCTAAAAACAAAAGCGTCACTTAATTTTTCACCTCTGCAGTGAACCTAATACAGAAGCTGTGATTTAATACAGCCTATAGAAACTTACTCCAAAGTTCCATTGTTATGCTTTTATATGCAACGCTATAATGCGTGAACAGCGAAGACGGCTGCAAGGGTAATTTAATGAGCTAAATATTTTACAAAAATACGTTTCTTGCAAACACTGCATCAAGCCAGACAAATTTCTTTTAAATACGGGGAGCTTATCTTAACAGTTGCACTATCTGGGTATGAGCGAGGCGGCGACTGTTTTCATTTTTGGTAATACACGTCATGAAATCCGGTCCACTTGGGTATCTTAGTGCTAAGACGACAGAGCCGGGTGACAGGTCATCTCATATCTGATAAACTGACTGTAAAAAGGGATAACTAAAGATAGGTTTAAAGGCAAATGTTACCAGGCCTCGCTCGCTGAAAGATAATTAGATTATTAGAGGTAATTAGATATTTCATTTACTACACTTGACAACAAACATAAAGGTCATCGTCGTACCGCAGAATACGGTTCGGTGGTACAATAATTTTCGTAAGCGACTACGGATTACGCTATTCTATAAATGGCGGTGTTCAATGATTTAAATACTAATTGAATGTTAATATGTGTAGATAACAGATGAAAGCACAATGGTTTTTAACAATCGGCCAAAACAAAATAATAAAAAGTGAAATGTACGCCTCAAAGTTTACTTGACACTGTCGCCGAGGGCAGAGGTTGCCACAAGATGGCAAGAGCAGAGAGCTCTTCTATCACATAGCTAGAAAAGGCTATACAACACTTACGGAATCAAGTTCGTTTTTGAGAAAAGGCCAATTTAAGGTACATCTGTTATTGGCTAATGGAATCTTAACATCCGCTTTTAACCTTCTGTATTCACGTAAATTGTGTAAATTTCATGTACCTTTGGTAGAACTTGGCCACTTTTTATTAGAAGGTAAATTGTCCAAACTACGAAGCCTAATAATATGCCGTTGAATGTATTAATACACTGTATAAGTAGCAATAAACGGTGGCGACCCCCTAACTGGAAAAAACCAGGAATTACAAGTTCCGGCTCCGATATTGATATATACACTTGCAATGTGTGTCATCGAATGCCAAACTGTTTCACTAACCGCAGTGTTGTTTGTGATCTCTGTCTGAGATCGGCGCTAACAACTTTTTGTAAACAAACTATGGTTAAAGGAAAAAAAACTAACAAAAACTAAATATCAGCGTTGTTCGTCATTATTTACCCTTGAGACAGCAGATTTAATAATTAAGTAGGGTTAAAAGGATTCATTCAGTAACGGAACGATCGAAGAAAGCTATGATTCAATGACACAATGGACAACGTCGGTTTACCTCGTTTACAGACAAGGCAAGTTCAATCAGTGTCGGGTAGACATTATTGCGTTTTATCTTATTGGATATCTCATCTATATCCTATCCATAATTTTTTTTCATCAGGATCTTCAAAGTATCGTAATATTATGTGGGACAGGCAACTCAGTCATTCGATATGTCAGAGTTTTTCAAGTTTTTTAAAGACACTCAATCTGTGGGTGGTCATTTGACGCACAAAAGAAAACTTGTACCTGCCGAGTTGTCTAAGAGGAGTCTGGCATTTGACCCAGAACATTAACTTTTTCTTATAACGCTTGAGCAGGCTGCAGCTATTTCAAGTGTTACAACATTATTCTATGAAGTTAAAATTAATTAGCATAAGATTGGCCTATTTCTTAGTTGTAAAACGGACTGCCATAGAATTTGCTAAATATATATAAGTGTTAAGCTATAAGTGTACAGAATATAGCTAACTCTTTGTTGAGGAGCAGGTCTAGTTTGCATACAACAAATTCAGAACCACTATTATAGTTCTTTATTAGAATAGCTATTATTCCAGCTTTATTAGAATAGAACAAGGATTTATTTCAGAGTGGGGGAGGCAGTCAATCAAGCTTATCTAGACGTTCATCCAGGTCAGGTTATGCTTTTTTTTTTTTTTTTAATTTTCTATCATGCAAGCAAGCATTTCAGAATTTTCGTTTTTTTTTTGTATGTGTGTTAGACTAATAAGGACAGAGGACGCATTAAAATATTTACTTCTTCAGTACAAGGATTCGTATGCGTAGTTCAGGTTAAAACATTTCATCATAATAGGCGTCCCTGCTTGTCCTGAAACGTGCCGTCCTAATCGAACAAAAACGTGTAGATGCCTTCTCGAGACAGAACAGCTTAAATTTATGTGCAGCACTTGCATGCAATTTAGTATTAACCCGGACATACGACAGCTTCCGTTTGTGCAGAAACTACATGAAACCTGACTAATCCTATCGTGTAATGTTATAGTAATAGCGTTACGGTGGTTGGTTTTCGAAACGGTCGCACCACCACGCCGGTATCTGACGCGTAGATTCTAACTAGTAAAAATATTTTATACATTTTTTGCACGTTCTGATGCCAGCGACTGCTAGCTATCTGGTACCTAGAATAATTTATAATAGTTTACAAAGTCGACGCGTCATAGGCACAGGACACGCCAAAGCACCTAAGACGCATTAATGCTTTAAATAATACAAAATATAAATATTTTAATGTGAATCCTGCCTTTATATTACTACATTCGAATTAGTTAAGACAAGACCTCTGGAGGCATTCGATAGTCATTCCTATCAGTAGCCTGAACAGCTGTTCGAGTCAAAAACCTGAGAGGTTGTGACAGTCTCTCAGGGCGACATATTGCCACTATGCTCTTTTAAACAGATCCTACTTGTAAAAATTATCACTTGCAGGGTTTCGCTACCGCCAATTATTGTTTAGTTTCCATGGCAAAATAGCTAAGGCCCATTATAAGTACGTTACTAAGTATGATTTGTGATCACAAGAATTAACCCTGTATGTGAAAGCTCCAAGAACCAAAAGATTGTCAGACAGGCTTAAGCCTCTAACGATGATTACGGGACCGTTAGTCGAGGCAGCCTTCTACTGTTCTAGCATTGGTGATATTTTCTATTCTGATATTAAATAATTGCAAGTTAAAAGTTAAAATCATTTAGGACTTTGCAATTAGACCTGGAAAGTTTATGCAGAATGTTCGCCATTAGATTGATTAAGGACATAAAATTATGTAAGTCTAAGTGATATTTTACTTTCAAATAAACTTTTCACTTGCCTCATATGCAGCTCAGGTAAGAAATGGCCAATATTTAAAAGTTTTTTTGTTTTTTACTTTATTATTACGCCCTGATTACTCTATGAAGAGGGCTGTAGGTTGACTATAATAATGTTCACTATTATTGAATATAAATATCGGCGTATAAATAAACTTGGCGAGAAACGAGGATCGCTTAATTTTATATGGTTTCTAAATGTCTTGCTGTAGTAAATTAAATGTCGACTTTTTAGAGGGTACATGGATATATAATTACTCGACTAGCCTAACGATAATAAATACCCGGTTTCACAGGTATTGTTTCTTCATTTCCAGTTGGCATGTCATAGATTCTGTCGAAAGAACCGCTGTCGAAGTTGAAATGGAACTTCCTCTGTCATCCATTTATTAAAGGTGATGGTAATGAAACGATCTGGGCAGATGACACGATTCCGTCGGCTTTAGGTTGGGCGAATACGGCCCAGAATGAATTAGAACAGCTTTTTTTTGTTGTAGCTGCTAAATAGACTCGGTAAACAGGTAAACTGTTTGCGAAGGACCTACAAAAAACGGATCCGCTAGTTAAAACATCGAATAGAGTAGCAACTAACCGATAGATATTACTTATCTCTAGTCGGTCGTTTATGTCGCTTTTGAACAAATGTCAAGCAGGCTTGCACTACACTGCTTAATTGTTACATAGATAATATGGCGACTCGAGCTTGAAGGTCGCGCCATTTCATTCAATTTCAGATTATGAGAACAGTTTTCGATACACAAAATCAACCGGTATGTACTGGGTTTCCGAAACGGAGCCCATTTGTCAGGCCCATTAATAACTTTGTGGCTGCTGGCAACACAAGTAAACTAAAAAAATTCAGGTCTCCTAAAAGCAGCTGTATATTTTAAGTATTTCTGCTGTGCATAGTTAAGACGCGCCTGTTCTCCGTCTATTGCAGTTTCTCAAACGGACAGAATTAATAGCTCCATTGCAAGCGACATAGCTTTCGATGTGTGGCTTCTCAAACGTGGACGCAATCATCAGGCACAAACGGCCCGTCAAGCGTCGTATCGAACAGCTGACTCCTCTGACATTGTGCTATGTTGCTACAGTTTTTAAAAAGAGAACCGTCGCACCGTTAACCTAGACAGAGCAGCACATTCGCATTCTAGGTTGCTCTGATCATCAATCAAAATTTTATATCATTTGTTTAGAGCAAGTCGTTGATTCAGGACTAACGGAAACGCCTGTCACTTAGCTATGATCGATTACAGTTTCGCGTACATAAACACGACTTTACTATAATACTCTGAATGTTCAAAACCTGAATTAACCACAACCATAACGCATGTTTACTAATCAGGTTACGAATTTGTAGATTTGCATATGACAGTCCAACCGATTCGAGCGAGCGTCAGCGTGAGGATGACTTTTCACGTGCGAAGGCTATAGATAATTAGGTCCAAACAGATGTCATCGGCGGCATCACAATTGGCGATTATCTATCCTTGATGGTACGTAAAACCATCGATTCCTTTACAGTCAAACGCGAAAGCATGCGAATGGCGTTCGGATCTACCTAAGTAGAAGGTCATTGCTTTATACATAACGATGACAAAACGTAGTAGTGCCGTAGAAAGCCTTCTGATCTTTTCTGTCGTCTGCTTATGGATACTGTTCGAAGTGAGAGAAGACCCGCACCCCATTGGTTTTCGTTCGTCTACTTCTGAAGACACGTGAGGACCTTTTATTTGTGTGTGAATATATTCCCCGGACAATTGATTTCGGGCACGGATTTGTCGGTGATTATTACCTATAAGCAAATAGCTGGAGACGAAGCTCCGCATTTATATCTCTCGACCACTATGACATCAGCCGGAATTGTGGCTAGCGAATTAAATATTCAAGGTTGTTCTCTCCTGTCTAACCAGATCTTTGCTATATTCTATAGACAGTACTAATACTGGTGATCTTCGTAATCCTGATGGAAAATAGTTGCGCAAAATGTGCATAAACATATTTACTTCTGTGTGACAAGCTGGAAATATTGCAAACATTAATGCGTTTACTAATTTGAATTATATATAAAGCCAGCTTTTCAAACAAAAATAAAGGAGCTTCTTATCCTTGGTACGTCATTCAACTTAGCACGTTATTCTTCTTTTCTATTGAACAACATTTAACAGTAGCGATGTTTTTTTTGTAGATAGGTTTATGTGCAAATGACAAATATATATAGTGAATGACCCAATTTGTAGTTAGTTCTCAGGTCTCAGGCAAAGTAGCTTTAACGTTAGGTCAGGCCAAAGTCGTTTGTACTGAACAACAGGCCTGCGATTCAATTCACTTTATCAGCGTACAATGTGCCTGCCAAAATGTAAGCTATCATTGCTGGTAAATTTCCACACTAGAACAAAAAAGCATGCCAGTGGTAACGTTTATATTAAGACGTGGTGATAACGTCTTTCGGACGTCGGATACACCATGCCATTAATGTGAATCGTGCATAATCACTCCGACTTTATAGAACATTAACAGTAGGAAGTAGCACTTTCTTGGCAGGTTGAGCCAAACCTGAGTGCCTTATTCCTTGGGCTCATCCCATAGAATCGGCCGAAATATGTTCTCTTATTTTTTTTTTTGCTGGTTTCAGGGTATAGTTACTGTCCCAGTAGTGCGGTAATGAATAGCGTCTTCTGAATTCAAGAGACCCGTGATAATCGGGATTCGAATCCAAACGTGGAACCGCTTCGTTACGCGCTAGAAGCCAGCTATTTGATGGGATACTTAGCGATGGTCCCGAAAGTTACAGTAGATTGTGATACTGCTGGGGTGATGCTCGTGCGTCTCCATACCGCTGAGGTAATCGCGGTCTGCGAAACTTCGGCTGAAGGTGGTTACCCGTACAGGGTATTGCTACACGCGGTAACATCCACGCTGAGAGCAAAGCACTTGTTGATAGTGATGGCCTACCTATCGGTAGGTAACAGTTTTAACGAATCAGTTCAAGCTCTGTTCATGAATCGTATGAAAATGTATAACTAATTTAATATCGATGTATAATTTGTAAAACTACTCGTTATTAAAAGCAACGATAAAGTCAACTAAGAGCTATATTGTGGCTATTGCCAGTTACTCACAGCTAGTGTTTCGCAGAAAAAGGCCGCCGTGCACAAGTTACCGTTCTCTATCGTCGAACACACTTGTATAGTGAATAATGAGACCACACTACTATTATTTAACGCTGTTAAAAGCTATCGGCTTCAGCCAGTTACTAAACTGATCGTGTGCGTTCAGCTTTGTCGATATTACTGTATAATTATTCTCAACCAACTTCTATACCTTATATTACCCAGGCTGAAACAGGGGGCAAAACCCGTTTCGCCGGGTTGGTCATCCTATAACGAGGCTCTGTTTAGGCGTCTAGTCATTGCTATGCAACGGACAACGCGGACAACTAATATTACATTTTACGTTCAGTGTCTACACTTTTCTCTTCGCAGGTAGCAGCTCTTTATCAAATAAAAAAAAAATCAGGCATTGTTACACAATATGCCATTAGAACGTCTGGCCGAATGAAAAACAGTTGTCTCTTAAGCCCATTTTGATTCCGGCTGTGCACTGTTATAGCGGGCATACGCTCGGAGTCGATGTGTACATGGGTGGAAAGTCACGTGCGTAGACTATAGAACTCATTATGGTTAGGAAGCAAGTCTTCGCAGGGTGTAAAGGTCATCCCGATGGCAGTCAGAGTCATAAACAATTTTCGTTTGTTTAGTACGACATCGACAATGGTCATGCGGTGATTATGGCAGTGCTATTGTAATTGCTATCTAAAGCACGCAGCTGTCCGCTTCAGACAGACCATGCTACTTCAGAATACTAAAACAATCAGATAAGTACTTGATCTTGATTGATGCGTTTCTCTGCGGGATACACTTGTGAACTATAAACGTGACCGTGTCCTGATGTATCCTGGTGTGGCCGCTCGCGATGAGGCCTCCTTCAGAATACCATATCATTGCCTATTAACTGTTGTGCAGGAATCCTCATCAGCACATGAAATGTAGATGCTTTTCATTTTGACTGCTGCACAAATCAGGTTCGATGCTTCGAGCCTTGATTCAGCCTTCAGCCTTACTACCAGGTTTTAGCTTTGGGTAAATAGACTTACACATGAGCCGGCATGCATTACCATCATATTTTATTACTATCACTGGCTGGGAAGGGCTTTTGCTAATTTCGCCCAGCTCACCTTGATTCTTTCAAGCCAGTTCGTTAGTAGTAGCAGTAAAGAACTACCGTCAGTACTAATTCCATCGCCATTATGCTCAGCATAAGTGAACAATGATGTACGCAGAAGCTGAGTGAAATCAAACATATTAATCAACAACTTTTGCCATAACTTTTACACAGACTGAGCATTTCGAAACTGAAGCCGCGGAGCCGAATGTCAGGCCGGAGACTACGCGCGTAAAAAGTTACTTCTTGTCAATCATTAAAGTGACTTCTATCAACAACGGTCATGCCAGCATCGATGAATACGAGCGGCTTTCGTGGCCGGCTCAGCTTCGTAAGCACCCAGTAGGACAGATGTGATGAACATCACTGGAATATGTGTAGAATAGAAATTTAAATCAAGCCTGTCAATCATCTACGCACTAGTAACGTCTAATCATGCCGCCAACGCTGCGAAAATGTCGAGTAATTGCAAACAACTCTGGCCGTACATATCCGTGAACCGCGAAGACAGAAAATGGCTTACGGCGTGCGAAGACGTAATTGCGAACGTCATAATTGCAACTCCACGCTATTGGGTAAATAAGACAACGGCGTTACAAGTACCGCCAATGCGGCAATGGACAAGTCGTCAGGCAGAGAACACGACTACATTTCTCCTCCTAAAGTAGCTGTTGTTGTGAACGTTATAATTGATGATACTAGTACACCGGCTGATACGGCTGGCTACGAGGGGTTTGGTTATTCGTTGCGGACAAACAACCTGTATTTTTGAGATTATTGCTATGGCTATTCGTTCTATGGCTACTGTTGCTTGATAACGTATACGTGTAGGGGTACGTTTTTGTTTAGACGGATGGGCCGGCTTCTGACGGCAGGTCGAGTTCAAGCGCAAGACGCCGCGATTCGTGACGGACAGAAACATACAACGTTAATGAGCACAGTCGACCCTGGCCGCAGCGCAAGCTGTAGAGTCACGACAGAATACGACGAGTACTACGCTTTTGCCGGTATTTTGTTGCATGAAACGCGTCGCGGACCGTGTGACCTCTTTGAAGACAATAAGAATAACAATAGAAAATCTGATTCTCTCTGCCGAATCAATCATCAACATCTTGCGAGTGTATGTACGTGTATCCTTGCTGCAATCGATGACGACTAATTGAGACTTACTCAGATTGTAAATGTGTTATTTTCGACGTTTATGACTGTTTACACGCGTGTTTGCGTTACCATGTTCATGTTGAAGCTAGATTTTTAAAGATGGCTGCGTTGTCTTTCGGATGTGGAAACTGAACGTGTCTGAATGGAGTTCGTCTCGAGCGAACGGGTTGATTAGTTTTAACCCAATCTTGAATAGAGAACGAATACCTGCTAGCAGCTGTCATTCAACAATTAATGAACGTCCTTTAAAACGGACGCACTCTGAAAAACACAGGCTACTGCTGTAAGCAGTGAGCTACATTTGACAGACCTGATTGTCGTGCTCGTGCATCGTACTTACCTGCTTACCCATATGAATAAATAGACATGTCAAACATTTTATTGCAACGACAAATATGCAAGTTAACTAGAATATATATATCTGGACAGATATTTGGATGATTTTTTCTTTCCTATTTCCGCCACGGTAGTGTTGTTTCTTTCTCAGTTAATCATAGCGAAGCTGTGCGACCTGGTATTTCAACTTAACGAAATTGCTTATCCATTAGTATCTCTGGATGCTGACCGATATGAGTAGCAGCGTCGTGAACGTAATACCCTTGACACATTTGCCTGATCGTCAATGTGCGTGCATAGTCTGTCAGTGCTTCGATCTCTGACTGAGCTATTTTTCAGAGAACTCATGATAGCAATGAGGTGCAAATGAATATAAATCATTTTCCCTTTCTGACTTGCTGATGCTGGCTGTATTTGCTACACTAACAAGCAGGTATGAACAAGCCTTTGAAAGGACGATAACAAATTAAAAAACTAAACACATGGCATTGCAACAATGACTGCTGTTAAATGTTATCAGTTCATATATCTATTCGACTGGGAGCGTAAGCTATCACTATATAAATGCTATGGAAGAGAAAATACCTTAAGCCGTTTCAATACAATATATGCTTGTACACTGGTTTTAAGACAGCCTATTTTAGGACTTCATCGAATCACAGCTGTACGCTCCGAAATCGATTAAAGAATCAATCCAAAATTTCACTCTTGTGCTATGCAGGCCGGTTTTCCCTTGATGTCAACCCTCGGCCAGGAGTGCCTCACAACTCAGGCTCTTCAGGCCCTTAGCACACTGCTAGGGCTAGTGCCATAAGGCGCATGCCCTCAGGCTCGTAGCTAAGCATTTTTCGCACGTGTCACTTCGTTGACGGTTGATGACTGCTGGAAAATCCTGCCTATTTGAGGGCCTAACAAGGCGATGAGGAACATTTCGATAGGGGCAACCCAACAGACGTGATATTAACTTCGTAGCAGAAACACATCCATTTACGTTGGTTAGATGCTTACATTGTATCGTCGGCAACGACGAATAAAAACTGAAAGAAGTAGACGGCACCGCTTATATAAGCTTATGTCATTCTAAAAGTTGTTTACTTAATTGGATCTTCTGACCTTCAGCTGGCTGGAAAAGCTGTTAAGGGGCAATGCTTGGGATATCACCTTATAGATACTTACACCTTATAGATATTGCTATATTATTCATTTAAACTTTAAAGGCCACATGCTTCTTGCACAACTTAGTCTTAGAAAGAGCATTATATGCAGAAATAAGCTGAATTAAATCCATGCAACTGTATGATCCTACACTTACAACAATGATTTTAATAATAATAGCTGTAAAATCTATATACATCCAACGCAGATCAAAAACCCTAGTTAAAAATAACAATCTGATATAGCACGAAGGTTTGCATACATCTAAACTAAGATATTCCCTCCCCTTTCGCCTCGCAGAAATTCGCTCACAAACAACAAAAACTACCTTTAAAAGTCATCCTACCAACAGCGATTTTATATGCTATGCGCAACAAACGTACGCATGGTTAGCATCCGTCCCCAATTCGTGCGTTTAGCCCCCCCCCCCCCCCCGTCAGACAATGGCGCGTCTACAAGACGGCGGAACCTATATTACCACTGCGCTGAAGTGACATCACCTGTATCGTATCAGCTTCTTGCCAGAGTGTGTCTTTTACAGTGATCTTCTGCATCTGCGAAGACCAACACCGATAGCTCTGGTTGGAGCATTCGACAGCGGAACGACCGAAAGGCCGGACGCCCGTCCGACAAAGATTCGCTTGTTTTATTTCCTTCTTATTTCTTGTGTTTTCTTACCTTTCCAGCGATCAAGATCTAACAAAACGGATGATACCGCCGATCGGTGTTTGGTTAATTTCCCGCCCCGTATGACTAGTTTGCTATAGGGTATAGCCAACGAGTGGACAGAGAGATTTACGCTAAAGCAGTTGTAGACGTTGGCGTCGATTTTTTCGACCCGCCGGCAACTGTCTGTAAGCCGCTCCGGCCTTAGGCATCGTCGTTGCTTTATTTATGCAGGCGTGAATTAATCATACGCAGGACTCTATGAAAACTATGAAATGAAAAGCTAGCAGCGTGGCAGTCCAACTATGAAGTGTGTTTCTCGGCACCGGGGTAACGGGCACATTGTGCCTATGTCTTACGTATACATGTGCTTATTGCAGTAACCCGCTGCCACCTGTCTACATTCACCTGCGGGTTCAGCTGTCGGGTCAGATACAATGGCTGATCTTGAACTTCTGCGGTTAACCCGCCAGCTGCACCCGTTAAATTTATGACCGAGAAGCTACAAGCATGCCTTGCTATCATTTAGATAAGAACTTAATCACAATCGAAGTCACGAGTTAGATAACTATCATAGTCGGCAACCAACAGAACAAGCGGGATCGCTATGCTGTTTGCGCAAACTATGGTCGCACTTATAGTTACATGTACACGTTTTTTTACCTTTGCTTGTTTGTCACTTGTTCAACTGCACCGATGTTTCGTGTCCGTCTACGGATTCTGTAAGCGATCGACTGTTTGCAGTCGTGGTACACAATAGCATACGCGCATTTCTCCTTCTGGCGCTAGCCACGTCATCGCTACTTTCCTGCCGCCGCCGCCGCTGCTGCTTCCCAAGGAACATGAGACTAATGTCAAAATAGATTTTAGCTTTTTCAACACTATTTCTAACTTCAATGACACACGTAACCTCGCGCATAGCACAACAAGGAAGGAATCGAGTGATTGTGTTATAATTCACGGCAAGTATTAGATAGTCTGAATGCTATTCTTTGTTTATGATAGTGTTCAGGACATGAAACGGAAAATGGTGGTAGAGTGCAAGGATGAACGGCCTCCAGCCGCAGACAGCATGCGCGCAAGCATCTTTGTGGTGGCGCGCTGGTATACGACTAATCTCTATCAACTAAAGGGAAAAATAGCCGTTAATCGAATGGTGTTGATTCTTTTCGCACGTCCCACTTCGAATTTGACAACTATATACATCGAGCACAGTGGCCGACGAAACAGATGAAGGTTCGCTGACCCGTTCGCTGATTCGTCTCGAACATCAAGACTGTTGTGTAATCGGCCCGCCACCGCTATGATATTGTTGATTGTCATTAAATTCGCAGTCGTTATCTTCCATGACCGTCATCAGCTGTCGCTGTTACCCTTGGAGCTTACGTCGTTCTAGCCGTTTCGGCCTGAACTACAGCAAACGGTACAGCTGATTGTATTGGCTTCGGCGCCTTCTGCTGTTGTGCCTGTTATCGGCATGTCTTTTGTGTAACAAAAAGATAAATGGGTGAAGATGCATAATAGGTCATATGACGGGCGAAGAAAACATAACAGGATACGTGTGTGATGAAAAAGGAAAAATGACTCCGCTTTTCTGTTTGGCACCAATGTCGCGCAATTACAGTTTCGTCGAGTACTCTAACGTCAACAACATTCTATCAACGATACGGAGTCGACACCCAACAACAGCGGAACTTTGCCACAACAAAAGTGTTGTACTTCAGGGACATGCGATAGTATTCAATTGATGCATTATCTCGATAGGTAACAAACAGCCGATGCACGGGTTACATATGGGTACTAAATATTAGTTGGTTAAGGCCAGATAAACATTGTGATTTCTTCGCACGTAATTACGTAAGGACGTAATTACGTGTTGTCGGAAATGAAAATTTGTGATTCGATGAAATTCGGCGGAAGGAATTATCCGAAGTTGACATGAAACGGCGCTCGTGCCGAATAACACACAAATTCAAGGCGGGAGGACATTGTTAATTTCGGAACAGAAAAGACGACGATCACACGTTGATCTAGCAGCGACTGTACATAATTCATAGATTTCCAGAAAAGATGAAAACTTTTGTTTTTGGATTGGTAATTACGCATAAAATGCTTATTTTGGGCGTTACGACCGGTATTTTCTAGTTTTAATTAGCGGACGGAAGCAGCATACGGAAAACAATGAAGGAACCACAAATACTACGCTACAAGTAGTAATTTCTTCAGAAAAACTATCTTTCTGCTTGTTTTTATCGCGCCAAAACATGATTGATTGTATGTACAAAAGCCTCTTTGTGTGTGTGTGTGTGTGTATGTATATATATATACATATGCCGGTTCGATTCCGAATAGGCACCTCCCAACGGCAGTTCTACGCTGTTAAGTCTCCCCGCATTGTCCGTTACGGTTTTAGCTGTAAAATAAAAAGTTTTCTTTGACCGACTTTGTCATAGAGTGCCTTGCAGCTATCTAGCTTCAAGGTTGTGTGGACACTGCAGCGGGAACTATGAGGTGGACGCGCTTGGCTTCGTAACGGTGCAGCCTTTATATGCTTGTCAGACGTTGTTGGTAGCAGTTCTTCCATCTCCATTCGTCCACCCATCCATTGGAGCTCTCTTCCGAAAACCTTTGCGGGAATGTACGAGTTCGAATCACCTCAATATGTCAAACCGGCTCATGATGCCAGCGTCGTTATTTTCTGAATTATCACCTGGACGGGAACTATGCAATAACTCAAAGATGACGCAAATACATAACTAATGTGCTAATTGTGCCACTCATCGACTTCTCAGTTAGCTGCCCTATGGGGCAAATCAGTGTTAGCATTACCAGCCGATTGCGTATTAGGCATCCGCCATGTGAATCACGTCTATTAGTATTTACTGATTAATAAATAAACTTGAGTTTCGCTTCCCAGAAACGCTTGCCGACTGTGAGGTGTCGGGTGATTTTTTTTCTGGGGATGACAGGGATTGTATTCGAACGCAGCTGATACAGAAAGTTAAAATAGTGATTTGGGCAATAACTCAATTATCTCCACAGCTACGAGAATTAACTTAAGTTGTTGACACGAGTGGTTCATGTACGGTAACGGCGAAGAATGCGTAAGTTAGATAAATGCACAACTTAGACACTTCTTTCTGAGCATATTGTATTGTTCGGAATGGGTTTGGGAATGAAGCGGTGGCAAGTGTAGCTATATCTACTTGGTCAGTATATACAAGTATACGTGGACACAATGGCTTGGGCAGCTAAGCCTTTGGGTAAAAGAGGCCAACTGTCAAGCCCCACCTGCATCGCAACAATGCGCTAGACGATTTGTGTTAATAGACGATATATATAATCAAAAGGTTAATGTTTTATGTCTAAAGAGGTCATGTTAATAGCTAACCCACAACAGCCATCCTTAATACACAAAGGATATGACCTCGACCGAATTTTATTCAGCTAGAAATTTTTATATATATCAATCGTTTGACGTCCTGTTAACAATAGTTTATAAGCATATTGTGCCAAAGGTGTTTATAGTATATAATTATATCCTCAGAATGGTATAAAATGATCATATACTTATTAAATATAAGTAAATCGCAGCATAGATTTAGCAGAGTTTTGATCCGATGGGCACAACACGACACCTAACCCGTGACAGAACGTTAAGTACAGGGTGAAATAAAATGCTACATATTAGGTTATGTAGGATAGAAGATGGTGCCTTTAGCGCTGTTCTGCTACCATATGTTTAAAGCTGGAAATAAGAGATTCATTTTGTATTAACCGTAAGGGATGTCCCCCCGTGGATGACAGACGGGGTATCTGGTGTATGTCAGTGTGCTCATATGGATCTGCTCATAACAAAAGCTCACAGGGGCATTTTTTTTCCAATTTCTAAACCGAATTAATCCAACGTCGTTTTTACAGCATTCACATACGACACGCAGATTGTAATGATATCGTTATTGTTACTTCATCCTTGATTTTTACATTTTTATGTTCCTGTTTCTCTTCGTACGACATATAAGGCGTAGGGTTTTCCATTTTTTGACTTATTCATGCAGCCGAGGAACATCGAACGGCCATTCAATAGCATGTTCGATCTGTTGTCGAAGGTTCATAATTATGCTTCTACTGTAATTGGCTACTCACGAGAGCTCTATGTAAATATCAGCATGTACGCGCCCTAATATTTCTCATCACCGATCTATCGCCGACGTTTAAAGATCGCATCGTTGAACGCCCTATTTACATTTGGCTTAACTAACCAGCCGAATCCTTGTGGGTATCCAGAAGGGACGTAATAAGTTTTTCCATAAGACACGATAGTTCCGTTCCTGTAATCCAATACGCCGGTCTCATTTGTTTGTTGCTGGGACGCTGGAACCACTGGCATTGTCAGAAAAATGTAACAATTTATGAATTATAAAAAAACTACAATAGGCATCGATAACGTTTTATTTTAGATCTATTCTATACGGCTATCAAGATAGCTTCTCTTTGATACGTCTACTGATTTTAGGCTAGCAGACGTGAACAACTAAATTTCGTAGTAAAATTGAACGTTTTGCCCGTATATTATAAGGCACAGCCTTCTAAACCTTGCCCTGGCTAAACGATATTCGGTACAAACTTGTCTGCCGTTCGTCACCGAACATTTGATTACCTTAGTATACTTACATGAATAGATCAATAGAATAATCGTTAATTTCACGTACTCGTAGGTAGGAATTCAAATCAGGCTTCGAACATAAATCGCTGAAATCGTATTGAATAGCCTATCATATCTATGCAGCACAAGGTTACACTACTATTATATAGTCTAAGTGAATATAAACTTACTAATAGTTGTCACGAAGACAAGAAACACCATAATAGTTGAGAAAACCTTCATTTTTGCCTGTAAAACATTATAGAACACGTGGAATGATCTTCACATATCCTAAAACAAAGTTCACGATTTTTACGAAGTGTATTACATAAACAGGTATACAGCACAATCTACACGAACCTTGCCGAACTAATATTATACTATGTGCGATAACGGGATCGTATCTTAGTCCACTCACTTCATCCTTAACCAGTGTATTACAAGAAAAGTGTATGGAAGTCCGAAGATCATTTGCTACCACTGAGTCCTGTGCGGGCAGTCAGCTAAAAGTTTCAATTTGTACATATTGATTTCCCAAAAGCCTCTAAAAAGCATTATAGTTACATTACGGTCCTAGAGCTCGCTGCCTTTGGGATTATCTGTACAAGATCCGAAAACCTTACCGATGGTATCCGTAAGCAAGATGGGTTGCACTAGTCAGTTTAGCGGTAAGTCCTGAGCTAATAACGGCATCGCTTGCAACGTCACTCTAATATATAATATTCCGACGTATGCGTGTTTTCTAGAGGAGACAATGTACCCACCATCAACTTCCTGTGTAGGTACGAACGCTGAACCGATAATAGCACGAATATTATAGCCGGTCACGTTCAGAGCGCGCCTAGGTTTACCGTAAAGAGTTAGGTCGTTGGAATGCAACGGTTACCTTGTCATTTAGACGTTAGCAAAAAAGTGGGCCGTCATAAACTATTGACGGAGCAACGATGGCCGATCTTAGTCATGACAAACCTGTATGATGCCTGGTACCGATCACACCTGCTCACATAGATTTAAGAAAAAAACTGGGAAGGACCGCAGTAAGAGTGATTACTGAACGGGATAGAAAAACTCCGCTTAGAACACGCTCTCATAAACGCTTCGTTTCGGTTGTCATAACTGATTCTATCCGATCAAACGGTTCAGCCCACAAAACACAAGTTTACTCACTATTTATAACTGGAGCTCATAGAAAATCTGCGAAACGTAAGTTACTAGGTAATGTGGTACACATCGATTGCCTAAGTTTTTCTGTGAAAAACACGAAAACCTTTGTATACAAACGACGAACGAGAGAAGATTGCCAAGAAATGCGGCGTAAGCAAATTAGTATCGTTAGAAATTTGTTTCTTTTTTGCATGAAGTGCTATTTTTTTATGTTAGAATGTTATTTTTTATTGGCATGTTTATTCAATATGGTAATAAGTCATGAGGAAGGTAAGATGACATGTTCGATTCGGGACTTATAGCACCCACAAGTTATTTTTAGAGTATTATTTCACTAATCCGCAAATAACTTTTCAATAATAATCGTGCACGGGAAAACATTGGTAGATGCAAACATGTTAAAGTGTCACTCAAGTACGCTGAGAAGAAAAAATTCATGCATGATTGAATTTTAGGCGGTGGCAAATGAAAAGGCTCAAAAATGTAAAGGCTGAAAATGGGCGATAATAAGAAGAGATTGAAGAGACCCGAAAAGTTTCAAAAAGGTTAACCACAGAAGCTAAGGTAGGTGACCCAATTTGTTAATTCATATTCTGCTCGGTGAAATTGTCGTTGTGTTTTTATATAAATGATCGAACTGAATAAAAAAAAAAGATTTCTTGAACCATGATGATCGACTTCCGAGCCTTCTAAGTCCAATTCCATTAGTGATTTTCTATTTTTGTTGAAAATCTTTCTCGAACTGTTCAAAGACCGCACCAAAACCAAAAATAACGTGAATTGCCAATTTACGGTAAAATGAAGGTTATAGTATTGGCGGAGGTTTATTCTACAGACCATATTGGATAATAACTGATCTCTGAACAGGATTTGAGCAAACATGTGTTTGCTGTTTTCTTCTAGAAGAAAATTGGCTGTTTTCTACTACAGAGAATAGCAAATAAGCACGTGTTAGCTGCGAGACGCGGCTTCCCAGGGCTTGCCTGTATCTGAGTGCCTCGCCCTGTACGACGATAAAGCGAATGTCATTACTCTGTGTCGTACATAGAAAAAAGAGGAACTTTAACTCTCAGTCAGTAAACAAAAAAGCTTAAGTGTTTCATTTGTAATCCTGCAAATAATTCGTTCCTTTGTACATTAGGCCGTATCGCAAATCATTCAACTAGTATTTCCAACTAAGAATATGTATGTATTATCAACGCGATGGCTTAGAAGGCCAAGACTTCAGTTGAAAAAACGAGTGGTCGCTGTCTTAGTGCCGCCAACGACGCATTACATATCTGAATAAATAAAGCTATAAATATATATATATATAATAGTACTAACTGTCCCAAATGGACCATTCTGGGAAATGCAGGCTGAACGAATCATTCTTGTCATTCAAACACTACGGGCTCAAATAAAAGCCGATCCTTCTTCGTGCGGTTTTTCATCTACTAGGAAAAAGCGTCCTCAAATGAAACACCTTTAATTATGGATTTGTACTGCATCTCTACCGAAGCGATCGAAAGAATATTCCACCGGTCGAACCACAATTGTCAATTATCAGTACATAAATGGTTTAGCTATTGACTAGCACAGAACTCTAGGTTTGTCACATGACGCAATTCGAGGTAACTTATTTGATTTAGATGATGGTCTTTTCGTCTCTATAACGCATCAGTCGTAAACAACACGTTCCCAGAACAGCGTTTGCACTTCTAGTTACAGTTTGGGGACGGGAATATAGGTTGTTAATTACAGTTGCTCGTATCCTAGGATATTTCCGTATATAAAAATTCCCGGGCTGTGCCAAATATTAGGTGCCTGTGCATATCAACCTGGGCTGCCGACCGAGTGGATGCCGACAAATCGGTTCCTTCAATAAATCGAATTGAAGGCGTATCGAGGTATATAATTCATGTCTTAAAAAAAGACGGTCTCTAGCTTTCTAGCTGATTACCCATGTTTGGGAACCACAGACTTGTATTCCATATAGCGGAGTTGCCCATAACTACGGGTATGTCATTTCAGATAACTGGACGTGCTAAATAAAAACAACGCGATAATATACATTGTGAATGCCAATATAACGCTATACTTCTACACCGGTTAAAACAAATGTACCTGTTCTCGGCATTGTTGTTCTAATCAAGTAACTCCCAATACATTCTTGTGGAAAAAAAAGAACTATTTTTTTTTTGCGGAATTCGAGTTTTTGGTATTGCAATGTAATTGTGTCTAGTTCATAGGATCACAGTAGGCCCTCCACAGGGGCAGGTGTGCCGAAAGTTTGTAGGCCGAAAAAATATTTTCTTCTTCTTCGTGCATTTCACCTGTGAGTGGTTGTTAAGCTGAAACAAATAAGTGGCCTGGAATTCAGATAGGCTCGTACGGACAAGTATATTTGTATAGTCACCTATACATGAATTCTTTTTGTCTATGGGACGTAATCGCCATGATTAACTTTAGCAAAGTATTCGATTGTAACGCTTAGATCATGGAGGACAGAACAAACGTTTTCAGGTTATGGAACCAAGCAATACGTAAGCAGGATACTATTCAGTAACACGAACATTTCGGGTGCACAGATATCAAATTGACCATATATTAATGACTGAGTCAAAGCTATCCGCGGATCTTGAATCATTGGACGTAAGGTCGGCAGTTTTTTGGAACTACACGTCTTGCACGATTACAGCTTAATGACGAGATCCGACCTGGCACTTCCTCGTTTTTTCAAACACATTTAGCCGTCCAACCCTACTCGCTGAAATAGATGGGCCTATAATTTTACCGATGAAATACAAACGAATCTTTTCATGAATGACACCGACGAAATGTTCGCACTTTTAAAAACAGGTTCCTTTACAATCAACAGATCCTGAAATCGCATGTAAACAGATCCTGAAATAAACATGTCGAAAATTCCTCACAGCCTCGCCAGCGAATCCCAAAGAAGCGTTTTTATTGCTTAACCAACTTCAGGCGAGAGCTGTGGGACTTCACCGTCTCTCCAGTAGTGCTTATCTTTGCCACCATTCTGGTGTATTTGTTACGCGTACGGCTAGCATACATTTATATTTGATTGCGCGTACATCGCAAGCGTTTGATGGACATTTCGGCTTTCACCGTTAATGCGTTGTTGAACTATCTGCTGCTTTTTTTCTTCAAAGAGTACCCAATGAAGCGTCTTAAGCCAGGTGAAGGCGCGCCGTTACTACTAGTTCTGACCGTTGAGAGATTTTAGTTCATTCTTAAAAATCATTTCTACCTGCAGTCACTTTCATAAGCACTTTTACAATTTATATCGATCGATACAACTTCGAGAACTTACGTTTGGGATTATGTTTTTTTCATAAATAAAGCAGTGATGATAAAGATTGAAAACATAGTGAACATATTCACTTCGGTGTGAAAACTTGAGAACGATTTGAGAGACATTAGTCTTCAGCGAACCCTCTATAACGGTATTATTCGGGGGGGGGGGGGGGTTAACGTTTTGTTTTACCTTAAATCGTTAGGTAGACGAAAATTGCCGTAAGAACCTTCTAGCCTTACATAAGCAGCGTAACGGTATATTTCTGCAAGTCGGGCCGACATCCGAACTTTCTAATAGACACGCGGATATGAGACATGGTTCCCTTGATCCCGCAGAGCTAAACATTAAGGGTAAGCGGAAATCGTTGAAGTGATTAGACAGAACATCAACTTGGTTCCTGCATTTGGAATGCTATAGGTATTACAGTACAATGTCAAATTAGTACATCTATTTTACTAAGAGTGACAGAATCATTGCATTTAGAATGAGAAATATAATCTCACATAAACGTGTACATTCTGCAGAGCTTGTGCATCCCGAAACACGAAACAACGATACACATAGTTAAGTGGATGAAATTGGTATAGTCGAAGGCCAGCGGACGGGGCAAAAAAAAAACACACCTAGATGGCAATTAAAGATTTCCTGAAGGTACAGTGTGAGCAACAAATCTAAAACCGATACTGATATTGAACAAAATTCGGCGACATAAATAGATGTTTGAAATTTTACAACGCGGTGCTATATGAAGACGCTATTTAGATATAAAGCAAACAATATGTCGCTATTCATTGCCAGTTCGTGAAATGGGGTAGTTTTTAAACAAGTGTGCACCGATTGTTTTTTCGAGCCTGAATCGTTTTGTGCTACTTATAGTTATAAACATAATTTACTACTAAAAAACAATTTCATCACATATTTTATATGGTGTTAGTAAAAAGCTTATGACCTATTTGTGGAAAAATGTATAGCTGCTTAAATTGATCGCTAAAAACGTTCCGGATATATTTATCTTTATGTTGCGCTATCTATGATTTTGTATAAATACGAAAATTTCTAGTAAGAAATAAACTTATCGTTGCAACCGCTATTAGAGTTCCGTGCTTGTTTCTGAGCGCCATCGTGCCGTAGACGTTCTTATGACAAATGGATTTTGACTAGTACGTTTCAAGGTCTCTTTCTGCAATTTCTTGATGGCTTTTACAAAGAACATTTTTCTATACTCAGTACTGTCCGATTGCTGTTGATCATGGACTCCATTTGATGGCTTTGGGCGTGAGCCAAGATCGTAGCCCTCTATAATAGTTTTTCAACTCGCCTTGTAACTTAATCAGAAATGTTCTGGACGGCTTTGTATCCTTTCGAATACATTAAAAAGTCGGAAGAACCGTCGCATAAAGTTTCACTGTATATGTATAATGGCTATTGTGTGTGTGTGTGTGTGTATTAACTCATTGGATGACTCGTCTCGGGGCGCTTTGTCCAAAAACAGTAATTCCGTTGCTTTCAAACTGTGACTTAACTCCGGTGATAAAAAAAATTTAGCTGGTTTGTAAACAGCACGAAGTCCTCTAGACACCACTGGGTGATCTAATCGGATAAGGACGACATATCTCATTGGCTGGTCATTAAAATCATTATATTTGGTTATTTTATATCCTTTGACTTTGCTCGTTGGAAACGAGTCATCATAGACAATAGCTCAGATTCTGAATATCGTTTTTTTTCTTGAACATACCTTTTAGATATATA
>NW_019211455.1:468204-540916 GCF_002443255.2 Varroa destructor
ATATATGTCGTGTTGAACAAAATTTATTTTTGTCCTACGAAGACTAGCCTACTAGGATATAGTCCGGCGACGTTAGTACACACACCGCTGACACGTAGATTTCCACCACCGTTTAAATAAGCCATTCGGCTGACAAACGTATATATAACGGAGAAATAACGCCAGGCATGATAGCTAAGAAGGCTTATAGTGACGATTTTCTAATGTTAATTGCTGATCACTACCCTACACGATTCTCTCGGACGCCTCTTGGCTTTAAACTTTATTACTATCTTGTATTTGTATATGTTAGATCTACGGGCGTATTTCTGTCTACCGAGCATGCGGAGAAAAAGCCTTGCTTGTCACAGTGCGAGACAACTATAACGCCCGAGCAAAATTCTATACGAAAATAGACGGCTGTCCATCCAGGATGTTCCGAATGTATGGGCAGTTTTAATGATTAAGGCTTCAATTTTCGCAAACGTATATTTCAACTACAAAGTAACGAAGTATATATATAGCTTTTCCTGTTACAGACAAGGTTCGTTTCTATTGGCATCATTGCCTTGTTAGTCAATATACTGCTGATAACGGTGGGCTATTGGTAGATAAACCTCAACAGACATTTCATTTAATATTGTGGCGCATCGTTGCTCGTTTTCGATTTTTACTGCCGTCAGTTTTCTGGTGTGTACTTTATCTTTAATGTACAGGTATAAGAAAAAGTACATTGGCGTACGGTCTGGGCAAGAGCAAGGGTATTTTGGTGGCCTTCACTGCTCCACACGATCTTCCCAGAAAATTATACGTCCTGCCTGCAGTTTTCCAAACAGCATTCGCAAAGCTGCTTTTATCCGTCCGCATTATCTTTATTGATATCATGTACCATTAATGAACTTTAACATTTTCCATTTACAGTGATTTAAAATGCGATATACGCTTAACTTGCGAATGCTAAGTTCACGACTTGAGTGACTTACAGCTGTTTGAGATATTTGAATGATTTACCAGCACTCTTTCGTGGCTGATGAAGATCGTCGGCGTTTTTCGTCCTTCGGAACGTCTATGAAAATCCTGAACAGTTTCATCCGTTTTTAGTTAATATTTTGTCTAATTCATTGTAAGTCGAGCAGGTGGATCTGGTTAAAATTCCCTGCGATATTGCCTTAGTACTTCTACTACGTTCCCACACTTATACGTACAATAGCGGCTGAAAAAATTTTCCTTGTTCAAGAGTTAGTCTTGGTCCATTCGCTATCTCCAGTTAATTACGTCCTAAAAAACAAAGGACAATCAGACAGCTACGAGCCGTTAAACAGTGTATACATACGAAACCCGCTGTATTATCTTAAAAATAACCAGGACCGTAAAGAATTTATCAACAGAAATGTATATCCAGGATGACGGTCAGCAAACAAAATCAGCCAAGGCCTTAAAAGACTGTCTGATCTTACCACTCATCTATCTCGTTTACCAGAAATGAAAGCTGTCCAGAGACATTCGGGCTTGATTAAGAGCAAATGATGGTGGGTAGGGGGCACCTCGATTGGAACTTCGTGAAGAGCCGTCGGCTCTGGATTACGGGCTAAAATGACAGCAGAAGGCTCAATTGGTGCGCATCCGACGTACTGTAGGGTCTGCCCCGAGGTTTCTGTTGTGTTTATCCAGGTCAAACATGACAATCATTTTCTAGACGCGCAGACGATTCAACGATGTTTTGTTAGCCTTGCTTGACAGCTCGATTTCAACTATCTTCAATATATTTAATTTGCTCAAAAGAAAATATGCCTTACGCATAGTATCTCTATGAGTACCGTCTATAATTATCCCGATTAAAATCTATGGAGATACTTCGAAATACTAATAACGTCAAGTAATAAACATCATGCAGATACATCTCAGAACGACCGGTTCGGATACAGCGTAGAAAGCGTTGAATATAGAAAAAAATCAGCGGGAGAACAAAGTTCGAACGAGCTACCTTTTGTTAAACCTCTTCAATCCGTTGCAGTCAAACGCTAACCCGTTTATACGCTGTCGCGATCGGTAAGCGCCCGAATTTGTACTGTCCAACTTAACGCCCGCGTACACAAGCCCATCATTGTATCAACATATGATTTCATGAAATGCCAAATAAAAATATGAGCACATCTATGCCGTCTATTGAGTTACGACAGTCTCGTGAATTTCCAACGTACTGCCCTAACGAGATCGCAGTACGACCAAACAGCTTTGGTGGACAATAGTACGTTGTTTAATGTATAGCAAAAACTAGAAGTACAACCCAGATCAGTAAATGGTCAACTTGTTTAACATAATACGGTATTTACTTGCGTTGGCATCGTGGTTGATGAATAATTTGACAACTCTGAGTAATCGGATGGGACTGGATGCATCGTAATCTCGAATGTTCGGTGTTATCCGTCCTCTGCCCAGTCTGATATGAAGATCGCTTGTTAGCCTTTACAAATGCTGTAAGCTTTCCTACTTGAACTAGGTCCGTTTAGCGTTATACAGCGTAACAGGGTGCATTTCCATTAATGGTTACATACTCCTACAATCGGAATCGATAATGGCCAAATCATGTTTACGGCTTGCCTCATTGGAGCTGCGTCAGACGGTACGTGGCATATTCTACTGAACAAAAGTAATCTTGTGTTGGGTGATTTACAGATGATGCTGACGATTATGTTGTCCTTCAATATTCACCTTTTTTATGGACGAGCTCTTATTTTGTACGCTTGTATGGCAGCGCCTAGAACAGCGTTTTTCAATAGGCGTGCTAATCAATCGTCTTAGTATTCATTGCCCTAGTGCTTTAGCATTACTCCACACACTATGCCAATAACTGATCTCTATTTTTAGAGCTTTTCTACGCTGGAGCACGCAGTCGAAATCTAATTTAGTACGTGTAGAAACGGGACCAATTCAAATGGAGACTACAGCTGGTCAAGATTAGCAGCACATACAACTAAAACAAAATGTCCGAGTATTTTTTTTTTCCATTACCTCAAATCCTGTTCGTCATACAGACATGTCGTTCGTTTTCTTGCCGCAGACGCGGCGAACTCTGACACAAGCAGAGATCAGGATTGGAAAGGTTTTAGTGCTCATGTAAGAAGACTTTTCTGTCTTCTTACATGAGCACCTATTAGGCGCCTTAATTGACGCATGCAGGCCTGGCATAACTAACTGCAATAGCAGTCAAAAAATTAACCATGAAAGGCCAATGCTGGTTACCAAATTTTGAGTGACGATCGCAGCGATAAAGATGGTAGGCAAAGAGGCGAGGAGCTGGCGCGTTAGTCAGCTGCGATATTTTGATTTGGCCGCTTGCATCTGGCATGATGTATCGCTCGAAGGCGGGCGCAAAACGGTCCCGGCAGACCGGCATAGTAGACGTTTTACGACGCGTTGCTCAGCCAGTGTCCATTGTTGGGTGCGCGCAAGCAAGTTTTGAAGCCTAGGGTTTTCGCTTGGTTCTATAAGCAGCAAAAGCTTCGCCCGGGTCCAGAAGTCCGCCAATCTCGTGACCTTGGCAGGAGAAAGCAAAAGTTTGTAAACAACGCCACGTGCCCTTTCCAGTCGGCAATATAAGTGTGTGTCAAGTTGGTTACCTGTGACATACAGCTGCAGCATACTAGCAACAATGAAGGCATTGGTGAGTGTCGCACATTGCGCCCTGTCATCACGCACACCGTTGGTCGGTATGAGGCCACGATACAATCAAGCTGAAAAATTCGAGTAGAGTCGCATCTAACTGTTGCTTAACCTTACGGGCGTACATTCAAGTACTGGAGCAGCTCTCTGATGGATTTTTCATTTGATAAGACAATACCTAGCGGCGCGCCTTACAAGCAACCCGTATCAGTGAAGTATTCAGGTGCTGGTTATTTTATTAGATCTACAACTCTCTAGGTAATCCTACAAAAATACAGGCCACACGTGACCCGGTCGTTAAGTGGGATTGTATGTTGTTTTCATATCGTTTCTTTTTGTTACCATTAGTTAGTGCTCACTGTCGCAGTCGGTGTGGCCCGTTGCGGTGGCGGCGGAGGTTGGGCCGGAGGAGGAGGCGGAAGTTGGTCCGGAGGAGGAGGCGGAAGTTGGTCCGGAGGAGGGGGCGGAGGTGGTAAAACTTACATCGTTAAGTCTATTGGAGGTGGTGGTGGAGGCAGTTGGTCCGGAGGAGGAGGAGGCGGCAGCTGGGCCGGAGGAGGCGGCGGCTGGGCCGGAGGAGGCGGCGGCTGGGCCGGAGGAGGCGGTGGCTGGGCCGGAGGAGGCGGCAGCTGGTCTGGAGGAGGAGGCGGCAGCTATGGCAAAACCTACATAATTAAATCTCTTGGCGGTGGAGGAGGCGGGGGCTACGGAGGCAGTTGGTCCGGAGGAGGTGGTGGTGGATGGTCTGGGGGTGGATGGTCCGGTGGAGGAGGCGGAGGCGGTAAGACCTACATCATCAAAAAACTCGGGGGCGGAGGCTGGTCCGGTGGCGGCGGAGGCTGGTCCGGTGGAGGGGGCGGAGGTTGGCATGGTGGAGGGGGCGGAGGTGGAAAGTCCTACATTATCACAAAGATCAAAGGAGGTGGAGGTGGATGGAAGGGCTAAGAAGTAACGTTTCGGATGCCTAAACTACCATTAGAGTTCGCTTCGATGCTTCTGATTGATGCCTCTTATCACTCATGTCTTCATAATGGCCCAAAACGGAAGTACCTCAAAGGTTGCTACAGATAAATTATGTAAAAATGTATATTATACTATATAGCATAAATATACTGTATTGTACATGGAGGTAAATAAATATTATCTGGTTATTTTCATGTATTCATCACTTACTGTGCCGTTTTTTATGTTTAGTACTACTAGTCATTTATTTTATGTGAATAAGCTCTGGGAATTGCCCATTTTAGATTTAGCATCAAGGATTTGTTTCTTTTATGATCTTAACCGGAGTTGGTGGCGGACTTGAGTGTAGTTTCTCCAACAAACCTATGAAACGCCATAGCAACCACGATATCAGCTATTGAACATAGCTTTATTACTTGTGCCCTGATTATTAAAATCAGCTTAAAAGTTTTTCAAGCGCTGAACTGGCAGCGCGTTTGTTATCTACAATTGGTATGACAATGCGCACACCATGGTGCTCCATAATTACCACGAAGTGAAAGGAAGTCCTACCGTACGTTTACGCGACTAGTATAAAAATAGATTAGCGCTCCCTGTTAGTAATTTATTAGAATTTCTGTCTTTGTCGATACGCGCGCATAAATCCGTTACTGTACATTTGTGTAGATGTTTAGTACGCGTGTTTTTTTCCTTTAGTGCCATCTAGATTTGCTTTCCCGATGCTGATTTAGAAATATTTTAGGCGGAAATATTATAGTTATGAGTATTTACTACATATAATAAACCCAGAAAGAACCCAGAGTCAGACCAACCTGGTCTTTCTGATGGTGCCTATGTATGTTTTGCGTGTGTGTTTGTTCTTTTGGCTTACATTCGTAGCTTGGATGTCAGGTAGAACATTTCAGGGTGGGTTTATTCATCTTATGTAAGTACCGTTGGACATACCTCAATACCCGATCTTCTGCGCTTTTATGTCCTTTCATGTGTCGTACTATATATTATCTACGATAGATTTTACAACGCAAGCGGAAATTATTCGCACGATTGTGCAAAGAGTATTTTTAGTTCCGCGTTGGGTCAACTTAAGCTCTTAACTTGGTTCAAACAGCACAAACAAATGATCAAAACGTCTATTTGGTTTTTATTGTTATATCATGCGACCAAATCTCTAAACTATTACATCTTTTCAACTCTCGTAAGTAAATAAATTGCCTTTGTGGATAGCGTAACAATTGGGTCTACGTTGTCTTCAGTGATGATTGTATACGATTACTTTGATAATTTTATGAGCCTCTTAAAAGTTCAAAACAGAATTCCTTTGCTGAAGCTTCGAATCTCAAGAAATACACCATGTTATTTACGAAAAGTCCCAATATGAATACTAGAACGACAGACTAAATTTACGTAGGTTAGGCTATGGAGATGCGTGAAGTATGCATTCGCTATCTAACATGTTGATTTGGGAAAAGGTACGAAAGGCAGCTAAGTATAACCTTTTTGCAGGTTTTTGAACCACTCCGGAAGTATAGCTCTCCGGAACTACTCCGGAAGCTTTCAAATAGATAATTCAATTTTCAGCCGCTTTATGATTCAGATTCGTTTGATTGAGACCGCGATAATCCATAATAACAATATAATTTTATTCACTCAAAATTTTAGCTTGAAAATTTCTATGGAATATTCTATATATATATATATATATAATGCTGTACAGAAAATTATGTATTCGGTGCACTGTACCAAAAACGGTTAAGATACTTCTAAAAATTAAATAATTTTCTAAATTGTTCCAGTAGACACCACATAGATAGTTAATTTGTTCACGCAGTTGGTATTACCGTCAGAATTGGAAAGTGCCACCCTACGTCTGCGGCCGTTACTAGATACTGAAGTAAATTTGCTTTTTAAAAGATTCCGACACTTTTTTCATAGATCTCTGCATAGCACATGTCGCCGGTACATACGGACATCTATAACTTGTCCATAGACATTACGAAGTAATTGCCCGACAGCGTTTTGTCATACTCGTAACAAGTAATCGAAAACTACGATCCAACTGAGACTTCGATATTTACATAGTCAAATGGCAAAGTATCTCAAAATAATTATAGAGTTGAAGAGCAGGAAAAGTGGAACTAAGCTGTACTCCTTCCGAAAATTTCGTACCACTATGCGTACCGCCAAATAAATGTGTTTCCAATGGCCGCCTTTGCTTACCTGAAAGCTATCTTAATAATTACGGAACCAGGTGTGTGCATTAGCGTCTGCCAGTACTTATCAGCAATATTTTGAAATGCACTCGGAGACAATAGACGCGCTTGGTCACCTGTTCCTGTCGTCTAAACCCATACTCCACCGACTTGCGGGTCGGTGATGTCCAGCGATGATTATGAATTAAAATCTTCCAGTTAAGGATAAAGATCGAGTCTTACGTTCGCTAAGCGATACGTCAGGTGACAGCACATGACAGTGCGGCATCACATGCAGACAACCCCATCGAGTGTCTAACTTTAATCTGTGCCCGAACCTTTTCGACTAAATCAAGGGGAATTGGGTGTAGATTAAAAGCGGGTTGTTGCTATCAGCCCCAGTATACGACGAGCACATATCAGGCGATCTAAAGTAGCTTTCTCAAAGGACTTTCTCGTACAAGGGAACCTAGTAGTAAGTTACTTCCTTTACCTCGTCGTATCTAGTCCCACACATGGGATAGAGATTAATGAATAACTCCTGCAATGGAGATACCGGAATATTGCGTAACACTGCGTAGGCGTGAAGAAAGCGTGTTATTATTATTATTATTATTATTATCGCTTTATATGCAATGGCAAAGCTGCTTCTATAGTCTAGGTGATATTAGTTTTTTTTTTCATGACGATTATGTGTTAAACTCAAGAAAAACTGTCGTATACACTTGGTTACAGAAAAAAAAAATCATTTTTATTCATTTCAATTTTGATACGTTGTCTGAATGTTTCTAATGCATCATTGTAAGGGTGCGACGCTGAAGCCAATAATCGGCGCTTCTAGAAATGTAACTTTCGTTTTTCTCTTGTACACCCTAAATAGAATTTTTATTCATCATTCTGGGTTTTGATCTCAAACATATACGTATTAGGATTAGAACGAATTTATTTCTATAGTTATCACGGCATCTTTCTCACATCGAACGGTAAGCATCCTCATTAATTCACTAGTGTTTCTATGCGAAACATCCTGTACGCTGAAAATCTGTTTCTTTCTTTTGGGCACTTCATTTGCGTATTGAAGGTTATGTAGTAAATGGGTTGAGTTCTCAGTCTCGTCTAGCGCTTTCCGCTTTCTGAATTTTTGCGTGAGAGAGAGAGGCAGAGCTTTTAGAGAGAGGCGGATAGATTACTAGCGACTGGCTTCCCGCATCAAACGAAACGCAATCAATTACCACGAGACCCTTGAATACTAGCCAGTAAGTTAGAATCATCATTTTTTTCTCTTCTGAACCCACAAATTTTAGTCTCAGATAAGAACTGGGTTATGTTTAATGGTCTACATAATGGAATACAGCTCAGCTAGAAATTACTCAAAGTAATGCGGGCGACAGTCGGGTGAGATGTGTACTGCAAATACTCTGATTTAGGCGGTCTCTGACCGCATCAGATTTTCCTTTAAGTCTTGCCTAACCAATTACTTGCGCAGCATCATCTATTTTGTCTCTTATTTAATCTTGTAAGGTGCACTTTTTGTTAAGTTCTGCGACAATACTACGATATATATTTCTAGAGAAAAACGGATTGTTCCCAAGGATCTTCACGTTGTTTATCACATATTCATTGTCATTTCCAGTTAGGTAAACATGGTTGATATATTTGACTTAATTATTTTTTCTGTCGTTGGACGCATTTGCATCCTCGATCGCTATGCTGTTCCTACTTTTATTCCAATCAGTTTGTTGTCTTCGAAGTACTTCCGTTGCTTTTGTAACCCCTGTATTTGTGCCCTTTGTGTCTTGAGCATCTTCTTGATAAGCTGGTCCTTTTCTATGAAAATGATTTTAACTTTTTTTTTGTTTTTACTCTTTTCTTATTACTTCTCTTCTTTGTTTTAGTTCTGTTCCTGTTGATGTCACTTTTGTCCTTTATGAAATCCTTTAGTAAGTGATTCGAAAAATAAGGTCTGGGCCTGTGTCTTAGCTAGTTTCGTTGTTGTGTTCTCGATATAATTCTTCATTGATTTTTCATTTTCTTTGGTACAGTATCCCACTTAGTGTGGCACTATCTTCTGCTGGGACTTCCAAGTCTAGCTTTTCCGCTCTCTCCGACGTTTCCGCCTGTCTTCTAGTTTTCGATTGCTTCATTTACAATTATTATTACCGCCGTACATCTCCAGGATGGCTGCCAAAGTAGCGTCTAATGGTACGATGTATACGCTTGCCATGTTTCCTGAATCACCTAGTGACGTGCTCTGATTGATTCTGCTTAATTCTTCTTTAATTTTGCTTTGGATCGAGTGTTCTATTCATAGTTTTTTTTTTTTTTTTTTTTTTTTTTCTCATTTTTGACACTCTGTTTTAAAATATGTTAGTGTATTTATTTAGCTTTTTAGTATTTTTAGTATACACTATCGGTATCCACCGTGTTAAATCGCTGCACTGTGTGTCCCCTATGTGTTTCTTATCTTGACCGCGCATTGCCTCGTTCTATAAATAGCTCAGCCGTCTAAACCCTGTGAGCTATTTATAAATGTTCATGTTCTTGTATATTGTTCTATGTTAGTGCTATCTTACTGAGGGTGTATTATCCCAAGAAGACTTTGATTCCGAAAAATTACATGGATCGATCTATCGATCATATATCTGGGTAGAGCTAAATGATTGTGTAACTAAAAGTGCATTAGGTCACCTGATCGGTGAGGGTAACGCTTTCTTTCTTCAAACAGATTACCAGGATACTCGTCCTAATGATTCTAGTAAAGTAACTTTAAATTGTAATTTACCATTTTCCAATAGTTGAACAAACAAGATAACCCACTCAAGTAAACATACGGTTTTATGAGGTCACCTGCGCGCAGAATCTGGATGAGCCAAAACGTCTGTTTCTCAGTACGCTTCATGTTACTACAACTGGCTAGAAAAAAGGCAAATAATATTTACTTCTGCCGCTGTTGTTGACAGTAGTAAGTAAGTAACACGGTAGAAATTTCCCTTTTATACACCAACAATTAAAAGTGACAACAGCCCAGCAATGAAGGCTCTTGTAGATAACAATTTGTGTTTGGAAGCAAAGCAAACACAGAGCAATACACTTTTTGATGGGCAAAAGTATGATTTGTTGATTGATTGAGACCGTGCGACTAACTCAACAATGGATATGAAACCAGCCGTTCTTAACGCAGTCCATCTTCATTCCATTGGCATATCCTACCTATTTAGGTGGCCTTAATACCACTGCCATTCCGACATGGGCATATTTGAAATTTAAAAGCTTGTTCTTTGCCACTCATAGCAGCTGCTTCTGTCGTTCGCCAGATGCCCTTGCCAATTATCGAAACCGGCGCATTGTGCGGACGGGAAGGCAGACGGGTGCCGGCGGTCAAGTAGACTGGCCTAAAAAAGACGGAGCAGGCTGGCCCAAAGGGTGCGGAAATTGTGGGATGACGGATGGTAAGGTACAAATAAAGTTGATGCAGGCAGTAAACCGAGAAGACAAACTGCAGCAAACGAATAGAATAATGATGATAACAGCAGTGGCGACCAGAAGACGCGAAGTTCGATCTGTGCTTGATAACTTGGAACGGAAGAACGGTTAGCACATTTTACTTGTTTAAGTTATGCCGAAAATACGTTTCATTTGTAACATTGGTTGTATCATGTTCACCACGGTCACAAGAACTTTTAGGAATCAAGAAAAGGCCGTGCTCGTCGTGCAGTACAAAGTATTCAATGCGAAAATCTGCCAGTAGTGGTTTTTACCTATGGAAGAATGAAACTGTCTTATCCATATGGCTTGACTAAATTTTAGGACTCTTTTGTTGGGACAAAAGGCACGAAAAAATGCAATTGGTATGCTAGGTTTTGTAAGGAAAGTAGTGTTGGCTCATGAAAGCCGCCTGTATCAATAGTATCACGTTATGTTCGGATGCGGTAACAACTAAGCTGATTCTGAAGACGCCTTGTTAGGGCAAGGTTGTACCGCAATGATGGTAATTAACTTAGAACGAATCCGAAGGGATTTATTATAAATAAATGTCACTAGACATTTGAACGGGTTTTGACTTCCTGTTATATACGAGCGTGTACTTGATAAGGGAAGAAAAAAGGCAAGAGCTAAATACCTATAGACACAAGAAGCCATCTGCTTGATATTAACAAGCAAGGTAAATTCATTAAAAAATAATAATGCTTTTAAAAACTTTACCCTTATTTAGCTAGACCTGGAAATTGAATTTTGATGTCGTAACGGCTTTACCTACCAACATTAATCACAGCAAGACTTTCAGAAGCGTGAAATTATGCTAGACAATATATTTCAAACCTTGCCGGCTGTGAAGCATTAGTGTTTTTTGCCGAAAATTCGCATTTTCGTTCCCGTAAGTTTATTCCAGCGACTGTCCAGTATCTCAAAAACGACACAACATTTGCATAGTAGTTTCTAACAAGACGACAGCATCCTTATGAAAACATGGGACTCTAAACTGAATTACTTTCGACATAATGCGTCGGCCTGAGTTCTGAGTCTTTAATGCAAATTTACTTACACTTTAAGTAAACGCCTTATGGAAACAGCAAAATTATTAAAGATTTCGTGGGATTTTTTTGCACAAGCTTATCCACTCGACGCATACACACACTTGATATTTGATGTCAGGACAATGTATTGAAGCGTCCTGTATCTCTACATAGGCAAAATTAGCCTTCAGCTGTCCAAGCACGCATCACCTATTCGGGTACTAAATAACAACTAGTATCTCCAGCTGGTGCCAAAGCTACAGTTTATGAAATAGAAAAAAACTTCTCACATATACTAGACCTGGAGGCTTTTTCTTATTCGCGTTTGCTCCTAGATATTGTAATAAAGTATTTAAAAACAAATAGGTTTTAAACATATAGAGAAAGTATTAGCAGAGTAAAAGGATTTACGACGAGTGAGAGTGAATATAATTTATAATTAGGCATTTTGATTTGAGTGGAAAAAGCCACTGTAAATTTCACGAAAAACGTTTCAGAATTTTTAATAATAGTCGTTGCCCACCTTGAATATCGCTAATAAGAAAATATCGGTGCGTTAGAATCGTAAGCCAGCATTAGAAATGCCCCAGCCAAAAACAGAGCGGGTATAATGAAATAAGGGTAAATGCGTATTTTTCTTATTAGTCGCAGGAAAATCCTTAATAGCTGAAGTTTTTGTCGTTCCTTCTAAGAGTCAAGAGAGGACGAAACATTGAAATATGACAGAGAAAAGTCACATGTCTTTTAAAGCACCATGCTTTCTAGAACAATGACAAAATGCAACTGAAATACTTGCAGTATTATTCATGGCGGTCAAAAAAATATGTTGATTCGAGATACAGGCCCACGTCGCCTCTGCCATTATAGAAATAGTAGGAAGATGATAATAATTTGTAGCACCTCCTTATCATGCCCAAGACACTAACGGTGTGACCACGATTTAAAACAAAAAAAATTAAAACAAAAAAAAAGGGTAATTTTGACCTATTTTAATGAATGATTCCTTGTCTATATATATATATATATTTTTTTTTTTCTCCTGAGTAACAGTGTTATAAATTATTCCCTGTTAGTCACATTTTAATAGAGTCGCCATCCGCTATTCTACCGGCGTATGTCTCAGAAAAATAAACCTATTATTACCTATTATCATATCACTATAACAATAATGACATAGCATTCCAGTCGGCACTAATTTTAAGCGTATGCGTGATGTACTGCTGGGGCAGCGGAGGGTGGGAACAAGGCAGTACAATCTATACTTTTTATACACATGCAGGTGGACGCGGGGGTTAGTCCGGAGGCGGCGGGGTGGAAAAATAAGAAAAATGAGCTGGGGACGGTAGTGATTTCCTAAGCGTCGGCGTGTGGGAAAAAGAAGACGAAACTTACTGGTAAACCTATATCAAATCCCTTAATGTAAGAGTGGGGGGTAATGGAGTATGGTCTGCAAGAAGAGGCGAAAGAGAGAAACCGGGCGATGGATACCCCAACCGATACGGTGGCGAAGATGACGGTAAGAAATACACCGTCACGAAAGTCAGTGGAGACTACGCTGATGGACACGGCGGTAGATGGAAGGGTTGATCGAAATAGCACTGGAAGCTGTGTGACAGAGGCTTGAACTAGCGACCCTTGAAATAGCAGTGAAGGAATATTATTGTCATGTTGTAGCTGTTGTATCCTTGTATTGCAGTGTGTGCCCCATAACGCTGTATAATCGTTTTAAAAAGGAGAATTAATCAACAATTAATACCCGATGACGTTTTTTTCTATTTACTTTATTTGAAGGAATTAGTCCGCATAAAATAGACCCTGTCGCCAACATGTTGGCATAGACAAAAAAAGAACATTTGCTTTACCTTTTATCGTATAGTTAGATGAAGCCATGATTATGCTTCGAACTTTTTATTGAATAAAATTTCGTTTGAAGATCAGCATTTATCATTTTGCTATGGATCGGAAATACGATTACTAATTTGTGTTAAGTATCATTATTAATGAGGTTCAATACAATCCAAAGAGCTAAATGCTAGAAGAACTGCAAAAATCACCTACCGATCTAATAGAGCTTAATGAAAGGCTAGAAATAAACAAATGATAGTTATTGTGTAACATGAAAATATAAAACGGGCGAAAAAACAAATGTTATGGTACATTTAAAATAGATAGTTTCGTATTCGTATTCATAGGTTGTGTGGGTAAATGTTGTTTTGCGGTCCAGCTACTAAGGCCCAGCTGGGTTGAATACAGAAGCAGACGAAAAAGTTCATGTTAGAACAAGTTTAATTGATAAAAATGACAAGGTTCTGACAGCGTAGTTCAACTCACAGCCGCCTCATTCTACTGAGAAGCTTGTCGTTTTCAGCTACAGAACATTGTTGGTGTCAGTAGAGCTTTGTGCCTCTATTGGCTTTGAACTCTCAGCAGCGTCTAGTGTATGTGGTTAACGTAGCCCTAGTTATGTACATGACGATGCAACGGGGCGTCAAAAAATGAAAAACAGAACAGATCCGTTTGTGTGTCTGCCCGCTCATGTGTGGTATGACTTTCTAACACGCGGTCGATGAACCGTAAAATAAACTTGCTTCTGGGGGAGAAGAATGGATAGTATAAGCTAGTTAACTTATGACGATGGCAAGTGGCGGACCCGATGGGGCAAACGGGTTATGATTATAGACTAAGGTATTCAAGTCAACATTCTATGTAACTTAAATTTGAGTCCTTGGGAATGTGATAACAGTCAATGCATTTTAGCACATTCGTCTATAATTTCAGTAAATCATCCGTTAAGACAACTCGAAATACTTTAGTTTAGAGAAGCAATTGCCTAGTAGCTAATAAGGTGCACAGGTCCTTTGTAAGCATAGAACTTGCTCGTATACCTCCTTAGATGATGCTAAAAGTCTACGTAAATATATAATAGTGCAGAATAGCTTACAGAAATAGACTGTGATCGCCTGTTAATAGATTACAATACATACAGGAAAATGTTTCGAAACCTAGTGAAAATTAAAGGCGTTTTGCTATATCAAGCTTTAGGTAGATGGCATATCCTGTAAGTGGCCTGTGTAATGAAACGTTAGGTTTGATGGACTCGGCAACTTTACGGTGCGAAAAAAACTGGATTTTTTAGGTTAATCATACAGGTGAAGCATGACTACAAAAAACTATAATGTGTATATACAAGTACGTGAAGCGGTACGTTCACTGTAGGTGTTAGCGGTCGGATTCGATGATAGCTTAGTATTCGGCTGCCAATTTTAGGGACACGTTGTGGTCTAGGTTCGAGTCTGGGCATAAACGGACACACAGACAGACATCGTTTCGTGCTGGGAGCCGATCAGCCACCCACCTCTGACAGAATACCTAACAGCGATAGCGGACGTAAAAGAGATGTCGGTGGGTAATCAGCAGTGGTCAATATTTGTATTGAACTCCCTCAGCTTGTGAGAATACAGTGAAGTTTGCTATCAAAACAAATTGCTTCCACAAAAACTGCGAAAATATTGTGTGGCTGAACGGCTCAAGACTAATTCTAAGAGTTAAAAAGAATGTATAGCGGCTTTCCCTTGTTTATCGTCGCGTTGATTACCATTTGTAATGGAGTAAATGAGCCATCTTTATTGGAGAGAAGTGATGTGAACTTGTAAATTCGCCCTTTGTTAGACGCAATTAGCGGGTATTGAAAAGTATAATATAGACAGGGTTGTCAATGACCTATTGAAGAATCATCTACATTTTTGACAGTTCTAAAATACTGTGATACTGGAGCATGAGTTGCACAGCATAGTGGCCATCCATCGGAGAAAGCTGACTTTATTTCAGTGGGTCGTCCGAACGACTCAGCAAACGGCGTTCGTAAAGTTCGCAATTGCTGATGATTACGTTCTTGTTCTTTTTCTGTATATTGACGATACGGCTACGGCGAAGAGATTTACTAGGTGATTAACACTGGATAAAGATAATCTGACCTAAGCGTTTCGAACATTACGTCGGCCATCAAACGAGATTGGTCACGACGTTATTTGTTTGCATTCGAACTTATAAGTTACCCACTAAACCGTTGTGGGAATACATCAAATTCATCTATATGAACTCGACCGTGGTGTTGGCCGTAGAAGTTCGCTTATTTTCAACTGGTTCTTTAGTTTTATTCTGGTGCATATCTTACTAGCTCGGACAAAGTGACGGCACGATTATCAAAGAGATGACCAAACCAGAACTAAACGTATGTAATATTCAGACATTTTCTGTATTAATTTTTTTTTTGTAATATTTTTATCGAAATATAGCTTTTTCTTTTTAGAGTAGAAAAAAATAAACGGAAAAATTAATGACGGACACTGGACGTGATACGGTGACGATCAGAGTGACGCTTTCTACCATGATGGCACCAGAATGATATGACACTTCCCAGAAATTGCTACCCAACATTAGTCAAGATGCTTCGAGCTAAAGCAGACCATGCATGAGGTTCTTAATTGGGCACGATATGGCATTTACATACAGGACAACCACAAATAGCAGCTGAAATGATAAGATAATAAAGCACATGTGTTCTGCTTAAAAACTGCATCGGCTTGGAGTAGGGGCTCGAAGATTAAAAAAAAACTAGAATTTATAGCTGTTTTTATATATATATATATATTACCAGTTATTTAAAACTAATATATATAACCAACATAGTCTCGTTAACGTACTCAAAATGGAGGACTTCATTGTAACATTATGTTGAAAAGTTATATCACTTTTTGAAAATTATTACAGCAACAACTGGCGATGCATGTTTATTATCAGGTAATACCATCAGAGAACAGTGAGTTTAGAGGAGAAGATGTTGCTTTCCGTTGAAAACCGCGCTCAGTAATTAAATTTTCGTTTCTTGCGAAGTAGAGGCGGGACATATTGAAAAATCTTAGGCAAGGAAACTTTAAACGAAATAAGAGCTCGTTGCAAGTGCACCGTAGGAATAAAAACTGACAAGTTACAGGAGAGACGACTATGTCTCAGGACTTCATGCGAGTTGTTGCGGTAGCGGATTCTTTTGCAGAAACAGTGTGACTCCTGTTGATTCAGCACTGGATCCGTTAAAAATTGTTTACTAAAATTGTAACGAGAATATTGAAGACGAAGGCAGCGGGTTTTTCACATCCAGCACGTATAGAGGCATGTATAGTTCAATCTATAGACAGTTTGCGTAACTACCACCAACAGGAGAACCAGCTGGGATCCACCGTTGCCCTAGATGAGGAGTTCCCTTGATCACAATAGCCGGTTGCTCTGCTTGAGGCGGATATAGAGTGTCTACCTAATTACACCATCTACTGGTACGCAATGTGAAGGAGAATTGTCTTTCACCCGGCTGAGTCACTATGGAAAACCCGATAGCAACAGTGAGGTTCCTTATTTCCGATCCTAGCAGGTGAAAGCGACATTTGCGATGCAGCAAGTCCATGTCATGTTATGACAATGGATCGAACACAACCTGTCGTTGTTGACGGTTTCGGAACTGGTTCAACCTACCTTTCTACACTGCGCACTCCACGATGAAAGGTTCGATTAAGAAGCGTCCATATAAAAAAAATATTTGCTTTAGACGCTTTTATTTAATAAACTCGAGGTGCTTAGTGTGTTTCAGAGGCGCAGCGACGTCCTAGGCTAATGGCCAACTTAACCATGAAGACTACGCCGCGCGTACGTATTATGTTCACCTAATAGACAATTTATACTCAAACGTAGCCACATATTTCTTTGCTAGAATAGTCAGTGCGATCAAAAATCGGAATACAGTGACAAAAATGCTTATATAGGGCGAAAGTTAGCTGAACCATAGACGTGACCTTGATTTGTTTGCCCGCAAAGCTGGCGGCCAAATAGATGATGTTTTCAATCCTATCACTCTATGAAATAAATCGGTATAAATGATGATTCCATGACGAAACGAGCTTGACATATATGTACGCTCACATTAGCAAGCATGCTACCCAACCTGATTTCAAGTATCGGAAATGGTATTTAACCATAAGCACTGTGTATGAAAGCATTTCAAAAAAACAATATACGACAGATATGTATCTCCTACACTTTACTTCCAACTGAATTGTTATATAGAGCAGATAACGTATGGATACAAATTATGTAACGAGTTAGTATCATTTTTTCTACGTTATCTCAAAATGGCACCCAGTTTCTGCTAACTAGATGTTTGGACTCTTGTTTAAAATTTACGTACGCTGTTTATATTAACACAAATTAGATGTTCGGTTGCGTATTTTTTGCTAAACATCTTGCATTTGCATATTTTTCGATTGCTAAACATTTGAAAATTTCTATTAAATCAACTATATGGAAAATTGATTATACCAATGAACCTTTCTCCTTTGGACGCGTAAAGGGTACCTTTAGTACTTATGGCCTATACGCCTACGAAGTCGTCGAGGTTATACAGAATTTTGTACATCTGTGGTTGCTATAATATATTTGAAACACCTCCATGTGTGACGTACGCTTTTAATAAATAACAAATTCTATCCTTATCCTATACTTTGGGGTCACTATAATGCTAACGCTGTATTTTAGTTGTTATATTATCTAAATAGCTGCTTTTATTCAAAACGCATAGCTGAGTTATAATTAAAGCTGCAAAATTCTGCATCAATTACATCATCTGAATTGGATCCTGGCCTCAGAAAAGTCTGGTACAAGAAAATTCATGAAACCCGATCAAACTCGATCGGATCTCTCAGATCTTGATTCTTGGCTAAGCAGGATAAATTCGTGGCCTTTTCCAGGTGTCTGACTACATGCCAAGTGCTGCTCATACTAAAATTATTTGCCTTCTCAGAACAGCAACGTAAAGGACCATTGGCCTCATAAGGCTTATTGACATGCCACTTACGGTTACTGTTGGTTTCATTAACAGCCATAGTGTATGTTAAAAGTAAGGATTTGCGACTAATGAATGTCAAGGAATCTAGAAATAGAAGACTCTGCCCCGGAGTTAGGTCATATTGGTGTAAATAGATTGGATCTGTTAATTAAGCGACAAAATAGCAATCTTTGTGTTGCAGCCTCGAGCCACTCTATTTGCTTAATCTCACTCTTAATCTTGAGTTTTTCCTTACCATTTATATACACTGTGCATATGATGTTACCGTAAAAAATTTGACAAAGGTTCCATTTTTAAAACTTAACCAATCGAGACGTATATCTTGTTGTTGTATAGCTGTTTCTGAATTTCTTCGAGAAAGATATATCGTATTTGCACTAAGCTGCACTTCCGTACAACGTTTCTAGGAAACTCAACATCGCAAAGCATTACTAGGTTAAGACCATTTTACCTTAATTTCATAATCTTAATACTTTGAGACGATACATTGGTACACTTTTAGTAGTAGATTTCGGCCTTTGTAAGCTTACCGATCCTTTCCTTCCTTTACCGATAAAAATCTATTAAAATATATCCTATACCGATCCCGATGACATACGTTACACAACCTATGCGAACAGAAAAAGCAACTCATATTCATCTCTCGAGCCTACCATCAGAGTTCTTGTCTAGTGCTACGTATATTGTCCGCTTAAGGCCAGGTATGCAGCGATATCCTTGGGTAACACATTTCTTATCTGTACAGGGTGATATCGAAGAAACTTCTGTTGAGTATGACTATAATGTCATAAACTGTCCACAAAGACCTCGGCTACAAGTCATAGTCACAAAAGACAGACAGATAATTTCAAAAATTCACTCGAAGTCGTCCGCTCGTAAATTATGTTAAGAACAAAACAGCTTGTCTCCCATTTTTTTCTAACGAGAAGGGTTTATCGTCGATGTGAAAATCTACCATAAAAATGATTAGTGATTTGTTCAAGATCCAAAAGTTGTGACTGTTATAGTAAAACAGATTTTTTGCCAATTTCCATATTACAAGTTTAGCGTCCACTGAAGGAGACGTCACGCCAACGTACTTTTTCCAGAGAAATGAAACCACCAAAACGGAAATTTATTTGCATGGCCAAGGAGTGCTGGGTTGGATATGGTCTTAGGTAAAAGGTCATACGCCTGCCAGTGAAATGATTTTCCGTCTCATACTAATCAGTTACCGGACACTTTGCTATTGGAAAATGTCAGCATATTGTCGACAACATAGGTACACGTGTTTTCATACGTTAACCGTCAAATAGGACTTGACGTACTCGTCGACAATACGGCACCACCATTTACAAAAATCATGCCTAACCTTGGAATATACATATCAGCAACCTATGTCATACGTTTTTATGCATTTTTATGATAATATTATACATGCTTCTAGTCGTCATGAACCATGAATATATCAAATTGGTGTATGGAAGGATTATCTAAAAGTCACATAGGCGTGTAACAGTTTCGTGGACCGTTGGTTGCAGTTACTCCACGCTCGTTATTACCCGGGATGCGATGCCTTCGGTACCTGCTTTCCTACCGTATTTACACGTACACATATTGCGACGTTTCTGACTCGATTATAATGAGTTTGTAGCCTTATTATCGAAAAGCCAAAGCACCTCTACCGCCCGTTAGTAGATAGTTCATTAGCAGTTGTATGTAAACTGTATGGAGCTTGATCACGTGGTTTTGTCGCTTGATTTCGCTGTACGAGAAGATCCTTCTAGAGAGTAGCGAATATTCGAATCCCATACAATTTCAAATGCTAGAGGTAACAGCGGCAATCAACTGATGACCCAGCATACAAATATAAACTTCGAATTAGCTGAATCATTGCTGAGTACGTCACTCTTCGTACGGATTTTTCTACTAGGAGAACAAAGTACTTAGCTTAACCAGGCTGAAAAAAAAGACGAAATTTAAAAATTAGACATTTTTCTTTTTTGCTAAAAATCTCCTAGCGCGAAAACGACGCTCGTACACATATGGGGCCCATGACGCTTGGCACGCGTTTTTCTAAGCCTCTTGATGCGTATAGGTTTTCATACTATGAGGGTTGTTCTTCAAGGAATGGACAAAGAGACATAACGAAGAAGAATTCTATATCTCGAAACAGCAAAAACTTTTGATTACCTCAAACGTGTTGTAGGCTAAAGTTTGATTAGGGCTTAACTGGCGTGAGTTGTTTTTGTCTCATAAAAAAAATACAAGCATTATCAGACTCATGCGGTGCACGCAGTTCTGTCTGCACAGTTAAATAGAAGTAGTAAGAGGCTACAGTGTCGTTGTGATAATCCGCCGTTAATAGCTTGAAAAGTTACTGCCCATTCCTATTCCCAAAAACACAGCAGAAAATATAACCTTGCATTTGAAACTAAGTCGTTCCATTTGAATGAAAAAAATACTTAACTGTTTTGATGTCTTTGCTCTATGCCATTTCACAAGGCAGTATCAACTACGCTTCTCCTCCGGTAGCCGAAGGTACTCTCGTATATTTTTAACGTGTTACAATACCTGGTACGTGTTTTCTTTGTAGTTACAAGTTCAGGTTATGGTGATAATCAGAGTTAAACCTTCGGTATACGATAGCGCAAGGACGCTGAGGAATGCATACATTTCAGTGCTCATTGAAACAAGGCTACAACGCCTCTTCGTCTTCAGAATATAAAAGAATCACTAAAGAAGCATAACATCAACGCATCGTTTTTGCTGAGATTTTTCTCAAGCAATACGTTTTTGACCCGCCTTCATGTAGCGCCTATAAATTGATTTAATTTATAGGCGCTACATGAAGTGGGTCCTGTTTCCGTGCTATTATCTATATTATATCTATATTATACCTTACTTATACTTACGGTATACTTACGGTAGCCAAAGTATCAGTTTGCATACAAACTGTCGTTGAGTGTGCCGCAAATCTTTACCTCCTGTCAATTCTATTCCACATTTATACAACGCCAAAATTCTGAACATACATAATTTTCGGTAATAATAAAGTTCGCATAATATCCTAGACATTACACCTGTTCGGGGTCCAATGGATATCTAAAGAGCGACAGAGTTCACGAGCTATCGCTGAGAATGAGCCCCCTTTCGCCTTTAATTGAATAAAACTAAATAAAACGAATTAATAACTAAATAAAGGTAACTACGTTCGTAGAACGTACAGGCTGCTTGTCAGGATCGGATTCGAGAAATTCAGGACCTCTGTTCGGTATTTCGATTCTGAGTCTCGGTCACATTTCAGAATTAACTGCCTTAATATAATTTACTTCTCGCTGAGAGTACTGTCATTGTTATATATACCAAACAAGTCATTGACCTGCCGCACGCGGTCGCCATTGATTTTGACAAAAAACGTATTTCGTTTTACAAGGAAGGAGCTGTCAGCTATTAAAGTCGGCAAATCTGGGGCGGAACCGATCCGAAAGTGGTCTGGTGAGAATCTAGGATTATACTCAAAGACTTGATCCGATATCCCCGTAGACACAATATGTAATTTGCTTCCAGACTGTTTTTATAATGAACGCCTGTTCATATAAAATGATCTTTCATAATACAAACTTGACCGTTCAAATTTGAAGCTACGCGCAGCTACCGACGGGTGACCTCTCATACGATACAAGGTATGCCTACGCCTCGTTTCAAACGTTTTCCTTTTAGATCCGGTCTTATTGAACTTGGACTATTTCACCAATTCTTAGCCTAAAAGGCAAACGCATTCTTACTGAACAATAGCAGAAACTCGTGTGTATTCTTTGGCCTAATCAACTCCGGCTAATTGATTTGGTATTCATGTTTTTAGCTTAACAAATGCACCATTACAAAAGGTCTGAGCCATAAGCAAATATTTGGTGTCTGCTTTTCTCAATATTTAGAATACGCAACCTACAGGCCAATTTGATGCAGCCGTGAATTTTATACCAAAATAAAGTATACTTTTCAAACATATAAACTGTGTGTCATGTTACTATTACGCAGGTATACAAATACCTGAAGTTGCTATCTTTATGTACGTACAAATAAATGTGACCTATCTTAAAGATCATTTTAGATATAAAGGTCTTACTTAATCACCTTACTTAATAATTATAAACAAGGCTTTAGTGTTTCAGGACATATGCTGAGATTATAGACCCTACCTCTTTTTAGCTAAGCCGCAGAGTGATTGCAACTTGCCCGACAGCCTCTAACAGCTTTGCGTGTTTAATTTGGTAACGAATATTACCGTAGACAATTTCAAAAGATCGGCGTGGTGGTAATATGGTTTCTATATCCTAATTTCTGGGCATATGCATCTTGATGACTGGACAGTTTTGTGTAAGATTTAGGCGAAAATCAAATTTGCACAGTAGCAATGTGTTTAGACGTTTTCACCTTAGATTCTTGTTACCCGGCAGCTAAAATTTTATAATTATTTGTTAAGTAAACTAGTATACATATCGTTGCGATACCTTGGACAGCCCCTAGATGTGTATTAGGGACGCACTACCTAAAATCAGATTCATTAGGCATAGTTTTAAATCGCTAGGTGTAGGATCATAAAGCAAAGTGAACTTTAAGAATACACTTTGCCGTTCGTGGAACTGACTGCAAGATTGACTCGGCGATCCCGCACTCCCCAGTAAAATGCACAAGTTACTCTGCCTTCTCAGCGAAAAGTTTGATTTCAAAGTTACCTTTTCAAACACAGCCTGTGGTTCCGCCATCTTTTAATGTGATACTGATACAATTCATCCGTGGGTCATTTTCGTCTTGAATTAACCTGGCAGCAACAGAAAATGAGGAGCGCTTCTGCCTACCGTGAAACAAGAACAACATTAATCTATAGCTTATAGTAGCGTTGCAGATGGAGAACTCTTGTTGCGGTAATTGAAAGATTGTGATGTATAATACAATTCAGTTGAATACTTCAAACAATTTCACTCAAGGCAATGTTTCTTTCCTACCGTTTAGTTACAGGTACCAATTAATGGTTGTCTTATTAACTTATGTACACGAATTTGTTCTCGTACTGTTAGTACGTGGCACGTGCTTAGAATTTAAGTGTATTGTTTTGGTTAGTATAATTTTCATATTTTACCACTTATTCTAAATGTGCATGAATTATATATCTGGTTACGTCATAATAATACAAATATGTTGATAATATGTAGCATCACTCGTGCACGTTACCGCAACTTTCTAGCAATTTGATCATCACTGTCCAGAACTAAAAATTATATTTTATATATATATATAAGTCATCCCTCTTGGCATTTGCTGTTGGCCACCTATTCCCTCTAATGTCTAATTACTAAGGATACTACGCTTGTATACATTATTATTCAGTTTGTTTCCTCTTTGATGAATCCTGGCCAAGCGGAACTCAAGCATTAGATTCTCTAAGACGCGTTTCTCTGTTTGGATGTATTTAATTCGTTATTGCATATGATAATAAATGTATGTATGTATGACTAAAAATTAAATACAGTACTTAAAGCTAGGTATGCGAAAGTATGACTTTTTGATATGCCCGCTTACTCCTTTGAGTCCAGTGGCTCTCCAAACAGCTCGAATTCGGTAATCCAGCTAACAAATTTCGATTTCGTTGTGGAGGAGATAATTTATCAACTGGTTTTAATGATGCTTAAATATGTTCAACTGCTCCTGCTGTAAAACTAAGCTTGAAACCTTTTCTTTCGGAAGCTACGTCGTTTATGTACCGTAACCCCATTAAGCTGTTCTACATACGGTTAGTAAGTGTTTATTTGAGCGCAGAACTCCTTGTTACGGTGAAATATGCATATACACAAGTGAAATTGGCTTACTTATCAACATTCTGTCAACTTACTACTGACCAACTGTCTGATACACATTCTTTGAGAGATTGAAGACGAATCGGATCATTTCGCTTTGTTAGGCTCTTGTTTTCGACTCTCACAAAGTGCGTTAATTTCCAGGTGTTTAATCCTGAACTGTGTATAAGTTTCTCTATTACATAATACCAACTTATGACGCTTACATAGCATTTTAATAGAGCTCTCTTGTGGAAGTTTTGAAGCCAACGATTCAATAAACAATGCATGCTCTTAGGTAAACATTTACCACCCTGCGTTTACATATCGTTTAATCGATCTTAGATGTAACTTTTATTTTTTATAATGCTATTTTCATGACTTTAGAGGTTTAATTAATCATGTTCTCGATCTCGATCGATAACCTGTTAACGAAACAGATCATAAGTAGAAGCCCAGATGACTAAATAAATTTTGATTGAAATAGCTAATTTGTTTTTGTTTAATTTTCAGAAAGGTTCATTTTTACCGATTTTTCTTATAACCTACCTTCAGTCTAGTGTTTATGGTTGGGGGGCGGTCTTTAGCGAACTACTAAATAACTTGCAAGAACAACAACTAAATAAAAAAACTTAACTTGCAGAACTTTCATAGATTGATAAATGCGCTACAACTGTGGATAGAGAGGAACATTGTTGAAAAGCGACTATCTTTTCCAAATTAAACCAAATACTTTCAACTGGTTTTCATGCTATAGTTGTGCTGGTTTTCGCAGAAGTCACTGGCTGAATACTTATACATGATGCTTAAATGAGAAGAATAATTGTAAATGGGTATCACTCATATACAATGAACAGCTGACGATTACGCTATTTCCCGAGATATATTTCTCTATTTTATTTATTGCTTCCTTTTTATCTACCGTACTCTTTCGCTGCTTATAATACTATTTTACACTGTCAAAAAAGTCCAATAAGAAGCAAATAGTTTACGAGCTATCACAATCGATTTGGCTCGTTTCGGCAAATCTTCGATATTATCTAATAGCACGTTATGGTAAACACTTCCGCAACATTTCTAGAGATTTTTAACAATCAAAAAGACACGCATTGCTATAAACATCGGTGAGTTTTACAGCTGGGTTCTGGTAAACTGTAGCCTGACTGTCTTTGAAAGTAATTTATTTGTCAAGAGAAGATTGATCAATTGCAGGTTATAAGCCCCGTGACACGATTGTTTTTGGTTAAAGTTAAGTACTACGTGAAACGTATTCTCACGCTTTCGTCACTGACAAACCGTAAATGACAACGTAATCGAACGTGTATCATGCTTTTGCTCTGGTAGTCTCGTGCCCCCTTCTGAGCTCTTTGTTATTATCTAATTTCTGTCACTCGTTTTCACAAACTAGAAGGGTCGTTGTTATATTAAATGATATTCTTTACTCGTTTTATAAAACATTCCTTCTAGCATTCCAGATATTTGCCTTATTGTACCCTTGATTAATAATTTGTTCCTATTTTCGAAAACCTTCCCATACTGATTTCACAGAGGAACCAGTCTAACAGAAACACCCTCTATCTGAGGTACGTACGCAGATAGTTTCTCAACCCATGGACATTGACCGTATTTTTTTTAATCTATCATATTGTTATTGCCGTTTTATTATAGTGGCGTTTACTATAAATATCTTTCACCAATTTACTTTCACTTCATATTAATTTTCTGAAAATCATTTCCATATATTTTATTCTTATAATTATATAATTCTTAGCTTTCAGGCATTTATGCGAGAAGTACTTAACAAATTTATTAAAACAACATACTAGAATCTATAATAACATAGTGGATCACGACGTACTTTAGCTCAAGAAAGCCGACTTTTTCGCATCGCACCTTGGAAGCCACAAACGTTCATTACGGACTCGAATTAAATCTCATTTTTGCGCTGCAATTCTGAACGCCTTCGGAGGGCTGGAGATCATATAATGTATTTCCGTACTAAAAGATATGAGTCTATTTCGGCTAAAAAAATCTACTTTACGTTTATGAGAGAAATAACTCATATAGTTAGCTAGATGGCTTCTGCTAAACTTAGTAGTGGGTCCACTATTTTCTGTTATTACAAAAACAAATATTTCCTTTCTAATTTCTATAGTATTGAAGTGAATTATGGTCGTTTTGCACGAAAAATCTTTGATTTAAGCAAATGAAGAGATTCGGAAAATGTTTTAGCGATAACTTCGAAAATATAGGGCCTCTTTGCTTTGCCGAACGTGTCACCCTTGCCCATTAAACTATTCAAATATATGTATATTACGGATATACCTATACATCGACGAAATGAACAGTTTGGAAAGCTGAGCATTTAAGTTAAGTAGGCCCAAATTTCTGAAGTAACCTTCTAATAACTAACATCTCGCCTTATCACCCAGTCGCTGCAGCGTGTTTTCCATCCGCATCATATGCTTATTTAATTTCTCTCATTCGATGGCAAACATTTACGTTAGAACATCACTCTTTTTTTTTTAGGTACGTAATCACAACGTGGTTTCTTATAGAAATCACTTTTTTACAAAGCTTAAAACCCAAAACTCCAGGCTTATAGTAATACCGACAAAACGAATTAATACACACGCCACACTAAGACCATTTCCATTTGGCATTGTTCCAGCTACTGTGAGTTCGCAAATTATCTGAAGGTGCTCGGCGCCCGATCAAGGCCCAAATAATGGCACTCTGCTCCGAACAGCAGCCGGACACTGCTACATCATGTTACGTTGCCATTCTTACACTCCACAGAAGCATTCATTACACGATCAAAAGATACATTGTAATGATCAGCTAGTCAGTTTCCGATGACAATTTCTTCTGCCAGGGAGCATTTGTGTGCTTCTTGAACGAACACGGTTCCGTTCGCCGTTACTAATAACGTGTCTACCACCGGATCATCGTCACTGGTCGGAAGCTGCCAGCAAAAAAGCCACGACACACAGTGCAAACATTTTACGTTGCGTCACAAACACTCGGATAAGAGCGGCCATACCTAGAATGACGTGAGGCACTCACAAGGACGACATCTGTTAGAACAGCATGGGCATCGCTCTTTGATATCAAGAGCTTAATAGGCGTTTCACGCGGGATCATTATAGGGTGCATTAACAGGAAGTGCTGCAATATGATCCCCCCTAAAAGTGCCGGCCAAACGTGCGGTCTATTTTTAACTTGATTTATGGGAAGGAGAGTAAAAAACTATTTTTGAAAAAAAAAAAGTAAAAAATTACCTTTGTTTTCTCTAATGCTATTGATGAACATAATGCAATTGTTTTGTAGTGAGCTTCCGCGCTCAGCCTGAAATTGGGTGACTTGCAGATTCTTTTGCACGTTTCACGTTGAACATTTCAGACGATTACGGATAGCGGCTGAACGTCATAGTCTATTTGATAGTCCTAAGGAGTCGAGAAAATGAGGAGCACGAAACCCACGATATAGTAGGTTCGTATTCTGCTGAGACCGTAGTTCGATTTCCCTTGAACATCCCTTCGACTCGTGAATAGAAAAGCATTTTTTTTATTGGTCGGAATCATATCAAATAAACTAGTAATACAGATGCATATAGTTTCAGTTTGTATACGAGCCGAGCTACAGAGCATATAAAACGAGGTATACATCTTAATTTAACAACTGATTAGGACATAGATGTAGATGTCTATTTCCTATTTCGCCTTGAGTTTGCACATCTCGATTCATAATACGATTCCTAAAAACGATCTACGGACACAACGAATTAGCTGATAATGCTGACAGGTTTACTTGTCACACGTGTCAAGGGCTACAATTTCACAGCAAGCTTGTTTCGATTATAGTACTGTTATAGTGCAATATTATATACTATACAACAGAATATATTTTCAATAATTATACAATTGCCTACCGCTGTCATATTTTACATTTAATCATCAATGCAACCTACTTATGATCAATCGTATGCCTACGGTCAGCAAACTGTTACATATATTTATTATACGAGGTAAGAACGTGTTTCGTTAAATAATCTTCTTGGCTATTTTCTAATTACTAATTATAGGTGGAATGCTAGGCCTTCTTTTCTAGATATGTTTAACCTTCAAATGAGTGATCTATACTTTTGTCGTATAAGGCTTTTTCGTGATCGTGTCGACAGTAGATGTTTTGTCTGAGCGTCCTGTACGTCTACACGATCTGCTGCAACAAAATGGCCCCTTTAAGTATGGCCCAATTGCTAAGTTCATCAGCCGTGTTGAATAAAATGCATAAATGACACTAATCGTTTTGGCTCAGTGAAAGAAGAATCAAGTTTGTCAAGTGCTAACAGCCAAGATACTTGAAGAAAATAAGATCTGCAGTGTACATGTACTATCGAAATCTAAATAGTCTGAATAATAGAAAACGTTTGATTAGAACTAAACGACCGATCTACAGAAATGACATATCTTTTGTTAAATACATTACCCCTTTATTCGTTTGTACAGCACCCCGTAGACATAAACCTCTGGTCTCCCATTTTCTGCCGAGTCATCGTTTTTACCATTGGTATTATTATTATTAATGATACATTTTCTTTATTTTTACATATTAAACAAGCCGATAAAACCAAAGAGGAAGCAAATTCAACCATTTTATTATTTGTCATTACTGTGGAATTTATTTACATGCATATACAAGATCATAACATCAAACACTCGATGCTGCTGCATAGTGTTTAGTAAATTATTTTTGTTGGAAGGTCGCTGGGTCGGTAAGATGGCATATTAAAAATATCTAGAATAGCTGTGTAATTTTTCTTTGAACCTTGTTTCCCACTGAATTATACTGTACTACTATAATGTACTACATTGTAATTCTAGTTTTGTTTCTTGCAACATAAAATCGCTTCTCCCATAGATTTTTGCCTTGTCGCTTGCCTTCCTATAGATCTAATTAAGCTCTAGGCCTAAATTTACCCTTTACTTTTCCATTCCTCCGCAAGTGGAACGAAACACATAAGTCACAAATCATCATCGTCACTCGCCATTATGATGAACTATACTAAGACACCTGTAGCGTTACCTGTATGCTTCGGATCTGTCTCGTCTTCTTTACTATTTACTCATTCAGTGTACATTCTCATGCCACGTCTATCACACATAGGACGATATTTTCAATTCGTTCCATCCTACGCTCCTAATAATGTTTCACCCTACCACATTTTCGCAAAAGTCTCAAACCATTTTAAAGTAAATGATGAATATGAACTGCCAATAATAGTTCACTGTAATCCAATCAAAAAAAACTAATACGCAAATAGTCAGTCGTTGCACCGATCTGCTTAACATTTGCTTCCTGACAGCAGGCGTGCTCTCCACTTGGTCATCCATACCGATAGACTATTGATTTCTGAAATATTTATAATCATACGAACAATCAATATATTAATGTATACGTTGTTGCTCTTGCGAAGATTGGTCACACCGGCTCTACAGCATTCCATGAAACCTATATGTGTATATATATGTATGTGTGTGTGTCAAAGAAGTATCGGGAATCTTGCTTTAAACCAACCGCATATGCCTAAATAGTTCATATTTCGGCTGTTCTCTCTGAACTCAGATCGTAGCTCCCTGGAAGCAACTCGACAATTTTTGCACAAGGAGCAACTATGCTTCCTCCCGTGCTAGCTGTGGGGTCGTTCGGAATACGCCTTATCCTTAGGGTTTTTTTTTTAGTAGCTTGATAAGTAGTTGATGCCTTAATCCAGTACGTTATGCACGCTTTTCGGTACTCGATTTTTCCGTTGCAGAAAAACAAAACGCGGCTGAAAGTCACTCACTTTGAAGCGGTGGCAAAGTAGAAATCACGGGATCGTATGCCCTGAAGCTAAACCTATAAATAACAGATAGACAGGCAAAATTAAGTTAAGCGCTACAATTCCGCCACGGACCCGTTTCTAACTGATAAAAGCCAAACGTATTATTCATACATTCTAGACACATTAATATACACATAATTTGCAAAAAAAAAAATGTCCATTGATTCTTAACTGTTTCTGATAAACCTTCACTTTCGCCCTATTCCTAGTTGCGCTTACCATCTCGCACAATCGACTTTCGTTCTAGCATTGACCCGTCTATTAACGCATTTATTTAACAAATGAGTTTTCTATCACATTCATTAACATAGACTCTTCAGATCTTGGTGTGCATACATATCCACTCCGGTCATTATACCTGCGCTCGATTTACACTGCTCATGCATTGCCAGTCTGTACAGAACCATGTACATATGATATATATTCCATGGTATGTAAATCACACACAAATGATTATGCAGACTTTACGATACGATTAACGCATAGCGGTACACTGTAACGGTCTGCTCTGATGATATAAATAGATGCATATTATTTGCAGTAGCTATTTTGTGATTTGCGGAATGGGATTCTGTGAATCATTTTGTATGTGCCTTTTAACACTCCTTGCTGCCAGCATCAATAGTCTACTGCGATATTGTGGTTTATTTATGACCACCATTATGAGATGCCATTAGGGTTCTGATCGTTTTCTGTTTCTTTTGTGGCCAAGTCTATCTTATATAGATGTATTGTATTAGACAAAAAAGTGGAATAGTAATAATGTGTAGACCAGCTATTCATTCTGAGACCGAATCAAAATCAGTTTTGTGAGTTTCTGACTGAAAAAAATAGTAGCGACACAACATCATATTTTAACTGAAAAGACTGCCAAATATTTTTTTGGCCCACTCCAATTATATAATAGTCCAAACATATCATCGTCATATTATGTTACCGTAAGACCTTGGTTACAGCACGACACGATCCGGAATGAGTTCCTAGGAAAAAGTCCTTCTATGCCATTTAGCCCGCACCTACATCCACATACGTACATATTTCTATGTAGCGACTATCGCTCACTAGCATGCGTCTCTAACGGACACTGGTCTAGTAAGCGCGTGCAAGTCGTCTTCCTGTACGGAACGTAGATGTTTTACATACACTCTTACTTTAATTTCTAAGGTAGAATATAGTTGCGTTCTTGCTCTCCAATTAGTAATATGTTATGCTTGCACCATAGCTTTGACTACTAGTACCTCTAAGGCATCCTGTTACTGGTAATACAAAGTTACCCTTCTAATAGATAATCTTAGCAAACGGTATCGAGAACCATCGGCTTATAGGTACGTGCTAATTCACTTGCATATAATCATTTGAATCGCGGTAAGATGTTATATTAGCTGATATCATAGCTAGTAGCGGATGCTTGTGTTTTCTTGCGCTCCACTCACTTCTAGCATATAGTACGCACATGTTTGTCTTCTAGCTGCTATCGGAACAAATGGTTTATGAAGAGATTAACCTGTTGACCGATCTCAGTGTAAAACGAATGCAACGAAAATGTCTAATCCAAGGCGCGCTGTTAAGCTTTGTGCCATCCTTTGTTGTTTTCAAATATTTCGGGGAATCGCTTACTGAACATCGATCGACTCAAAATTATAACCTGACAATGTTGATAGTATTCTATAATTTAAACTTTGAACTCAATGAACGCAGCCATGGCTTGTAGGCACCAGCGTTACTGGCTACTTAGTAGATGTTCTCCTCAAACACTATCGCCCTAAAGAACGATTGTATAAATTATGACTATTACTCACATTGTTTTTTTTTATTCAAATGCCTTTGCGTGATCGATTCCATGACACAGCGTAATCTCTCATTCGTCAAACGAATGCCATCTTTTCCCAACGATGCCAAACTGGAAGTGCACATGTTGAATAACTTGCGCGTGGTAAAGTGGACGATAGAGTCCAAGCGTGATTGACATACGAACATTTTTCGGCACGTCGATAATCTAACGTTTCTACAGTTATGGCTGAGTCACTTTTTACAATTTAAAAATGGATAATAATGGAAAAAAGGCACTCGGAGTACATATCCGAGTCTCGTGTGTCTTAGAATTTTTTCATCAGAATAGCGTATGGGCAGATTTGGTAAAATGGGAACGTAACCGATTCTCCAAAGTTATTCTATAAGTAGGAAAAAAAATAATGCACACGTACAAAACAGCTTACCAAAGAAAAGTATATAAATACACTTGCACAGCTTCACAAATATAAACAAATCGAAACTCCTCGTCGACCGAAAATACTGACATGTTTTTCAAACACCTAGCAAGGTGCTGCTTCTTTTTTCCTTTCAAAGATTAATTTCAAGAGAGGGCATTCAGCAGACATCATCGCTAATTCATACCGTTCTCTCAGTCGATTATGTAAAAATCTATCTATATGTGACAACTATCGGTACAGCATATACACCGTGACCACCAATATAACCGGAATCTCAACATCTGACCTGTGCTTAAGTTTTTGCGCTTGTGAGGTCTTTTAATTAGCGTTGGGTGGGTGTATCTGGGTGTAGCTACCGTGGGCATTCGTTCATGTTAGCGGCCTCCATGATGTCACGACTCTGTCGGCGAAATACATTCAATTCGTGTCACGTGAGCATTCGTCTAGCAATCTTCCGCCATCGCTTCAGTATTAGAATGGGCACATGACACAAGACACTTGCTACAAACGAGATCCGCCGTACGACCCAATGGTAAAGACGGTCAAATCCAGAGAACGGCGCGTAACCGTCGTTAATATATCGGACGTAACAGTAGCCATCCCTGGCCATGCCGCGTACTTCATAATATTGTGGCAAATAAGAGTGCAGCACAAAGCCGCGGCGTGTATAAAAGTTAATCGCTGCCATATTCTCGCTCAGCACGTGAAGAAAAACCGCGCGAGACTTCGACGACGTGTCCTGTGCGGGCTCCGTACGGAGGAATTCAAGCAAGGAATTGACAAGCAGCGAGGCGATCCCGCTACGCCGGTGATCCCGACAAACGCCCAATACGAGTATGTAAGTCACCTGCGAGTGCAATGGAAACTTGGCCGACAAAATTTCTTGATCTTCTTGTCTGCAGCTGTTTAAGGCTTTTGTTTGCGCAACGACAACGCCAATGATTCGGCCACGGTGCACTGCGGCTAGAGAGAAGTACTTGCCGTTGTTCGACGTTATATCCTGATACCACGAGTCAGGATATTCGATGGGGAACCACTCTTGACATTGGACTTTTACCGTATCGAGATCGGCGGTGGTAAGAAATCGCAGCTGTACCTGCATGGGGTCAACCATCGCTGCACTAGTTTCTTCACAGGCAGGTGTGCCTGTTTCTACAGGGTTTGACATATTTGACTAGTTGTCTTTAATTTAGAAGCAGTAATTGTAATTGTGTGAATGAAGGCAGATGTTTTCCAAATGTTAATCAAATAAAATAAACGGCGTAGAAGTTGTTCGTATATACTGGTTCATGACCATTATAGTAGAGTAAATGATTTTAACGGCCAGTACTATTTGTATTTGTTTTTCTTTTTTACTTGCTCATATTAACCACTTCATAGGTAACCATGTCGATCCTTACGCACAAACGTCCACCGGATATACCCTTTCTACTTTTACTAGTACATATCTACCTTATTACGATGCTATATTTTCTACTATATACAACGTGCATCGGGATTTTCTCTCAGGCTGAAGGTACGAACACATCAAGATGGAATAGGAAAAAAATCGTTGAGAAAATGAAGGTTCTTGACAAACTTTTGCTGAACTGCTCCAATGTCTTCGGAAGGTTAGACCACGCTTCCGCTGCTGATCTTATTATTAATTTTATGATGGTTGCTTGCTGTTTATCGTTGTCGCACTTGCTAAGTTGTACTACTGCATGATCTTACGCGCAGTAGTTAATTAGTAGCTGAAGTTAGATCGTAAGGTATTTTCTTTCTCATTAAAGTGCCGTAGTCTTGATCTCGTTTCGTAAATCTTCCTGGCTCGCTTCTGCCGTTTTATACTGTTACCACCATTGTCGTCAGCCTGGTTGTAAGTAGCAGGTCATCACTATTCTACTGTCGAAAGCCGACCCGACTTCCGCCTGAATGCGTGTTTGAGCGACCGGGTGCTTGAGAACATAGGCGGCGCCCTGCCCGTTACCGTCGAGATGGCAGCAATGGTGTTGGTCGTTTGACTGATAGTGGCGGTATACCTGAATTTTGCTGGTCTCCTCAACTTATTACAGAGTAAGTGCCTCAAGAGCGCAATGACCATAAGAATCTATTGAGACACCCTTATTAGAAGGAAATGGTGTTGTTACCGCAGGAGTTGTCACTTTATACTGTTGAGTATCAAAAGCAACTACTGAAAGACCTCTGAGACGAGAGCGGTCTTTCGAGAACGGAAAATTCGCGCATATCTATTTCGGGCTTTAGCGGAATTTGCCACCATTTTACTGAGGGTTTGTGCAGAAGGAAGCGGCGCTGCAACCAGCCTACCCCCCACGTGGGGGCCCAGCAACACGCTGCTACACTTGCCCACCACTGTGAGAAGGACCACGAAAGCAGCTCCCACTACCACAGAAAACAATAATAACAATACACACTACTCATCAGCTGGTGACTGTTCACTCTCGGCATTGATCATTGTAACAGGCGATGATTTTGCCTGCCGTAGGCTGCTCGAGGCGGGCGATTGACGGACCAGTCAATGGGATTGAGATGCTTAGTCGTACTGAAACGGGATTTACCTACTAATTGTGCGAGATAAGAGATTCTTTTTACAGGTTTAAACACCCAACGAGAGAGACAGAGTAACTATTTATAGATAGAATTTAGCGAACGTTTATAGGTATTACCTAACATCCTTGTACTTGTTTTATAGTTTTACTATACCAGCCTTAAAGAATGTCGATATGTACATATTTTATATGCACAGTTCTCATAGGAATGAGTAAAGTGGCGAACTAAAGCAGGAATATAAAATACGAATTGATAGATTCATTTCGTTAGGTAGCGTTATTCTCCGTAATGTTCGAGCCGTCGGTACAAGCATTTATTACGGAAGTGATGCGAAATTATTTCTGAAATCTAAAAGCACTTAATTTATACAAAGGCTGCCGTCGTCATTGGACTCTGTATCGCAATAAAAAACCGACTGACAACAATCGCTATGGCTTCGCGGACCGAGTTTGGATTCCAAGTTGTCAATTCCGTTCCTTACGACGTACCAAACGTCGTTACCCAAGCGTGCCTGATTGATGATAGCAACAGAAATGCAAACGTGTTTATATTCATTCTGCACGTTCTAGTTAACATGTGTTTCTATCCGTATATCTGTAAGTCTTGACCCAGTGGTTTCGATCGACTGTTTCGGTGACTTTCATAACGAGCATGGTTTAAAAATGATCATATCGGTTTCGTGACACTGCCATCATACCGATTTGTATAGGCCATCTTTAGGTCGTTTACTTCTTCATAATTAAGTGTTGGGTGTGACCTTGTTTAAGTCAACACCTCTCGGTGGGTTTGCGATTAGGTCAGGGAAACGGAGGCGAGCCAGCTCGCCTCTGTATCGGCGAGTCAATTTAGAGATATAGAATAGTGTCACTGATGCGTTGTCTTGTTGCGAAATGAGATAGAATACGCTCTCGTTGCTGAGGCGAACCACACCGTTCGTTCCCATTTGGTTTACCCGGTTATTTTGCTTCTTCTCCACACGATAACAAAGGTTCCCGAGACTCACGGAAAACCCAGAGTAGCCAAACTGTTGACGGCACGTATTCGTATGACCTTTTGATAAAATGCTCTACCGTTGAGCTGTAATTGGTGGGCAACAGGGGCTGGAAGGCATGTGGTATTAAAATGAACGTTAACTATTGTCGAACGAATGTCGAAAATGCCTTGTGTTAGTTTTGGAAATGCTTGCACTCTCCGTTACAATATGAGATTCTACTCTATATTTTTCTTAAGTGCCAAATATTTCCTAAAGTAATAAAGAAAAACAAATAAATAGACTATTATGTTTGATATAAGAAAAGGGCATAGGGATAGTTTGTCACAACATTATAGTACTACTTCTATCTGCATGCAGACCATGTAAGTTAACTTCGGATAATAATGGGCTTGTAACTTGACTTCAGTAGTACGCTTCAAGCTATTAATTCTCTATGCTTCATTAAAACTGCAATGCGGTAAAGGTGATTGTTTTCGCTGTTGAATACTTTACTTTCACATAATCGACAGATTCTGGCATCGATTATTGGTAATCCCGTTTACTCGATTTTGACCTGGCTAAGAGACGAGAAAACCTAAAGGAACGGTAAAAGTATTCAATTGCGTTGCAAGCGATTATGTTGTCAGCTTAATGCGCCTCTAAATTGCCCCTAGATAGTGCACGCCACTCGTGAACAACAAAACTGGGTGATTTTTTTTAACCGAGAAATAACCACATGGTGCGTCTCTCGGTCTCTGAGGTAATTCTATGACATGTGGAAAACATATCGCTCGCTAAACATAACGGCACAGAAGAAAAGGTCTATCGAAAAAAAGGATAGACGTTTTAAGTATATGATGTATGCTAGATCAGCTAGTTAGATCAGGTAGTTAGATCAGCTAGAAATGTTACATAATTTCAGACTAATACACACTGCATGGACATTAAACGGTGCATATAGATATATAGTATATATATATATATATATACTTATTCAGTGATTGTTGCTCTAAAAGGGACTGATTGAGTAAAATAAACACTCAGTTTTTCCATTTGACTATTTGCGCGCGTTTTTTTATTCAAAACGGGGGATGAAGAATGCCTAAAGATGAGACCTACGTAACAATCTGTCTTCGCTGATCGCTTCAAGTTGCGATGCAGCAACCTAAAGTGTTGGGATTCGTCCAGTTGGGGATCAGTCCAGCTCTTACTACGTTAAAGCAAGCCAATGCGAGTCAACACGTATTTTAATGTCAGGTTTTTCTTTTCCTACACTTTTTTCGCAGGTTGTTATCATGAGACTGGATGGGCCTAATGCTGTGGGCGGAGTACTCACAATGCAAATCCAATCTAGATTTACGACGGGGTCTGCAATGTCTGCTGGTAATACTGTAGGCAAGCACGAAAAGCCACGAGCCCCGTAAAAACACGATATTACCTATAGTACTGTGGGTACTAGATTTCAAGTGTACGAACACAAAACTGCTAAGTCTCACTTAATGAGCACTCGAAAAGTAGCGTTATTTCCTAAAAAAAAAAAAAATAACAACAGTAAAACTGGTGTTTTAATCCGGCTTCTATGTCTTTAAACGTATAACAGTTTGCGTTTAAAACAACATGATAGTTATATTGAAGCAGCGTCAAGTTTGTTATCCTCTGATAAATGTAACCGCTAAAAGGATTTTACTATTACAGTATAGATAACTTAACATCAAACATGACCACAAGGAAACATTGAAAAGTCCATCAGCAACTGAATGCATTTTTAATATATCCAGTTATTAATTTGATTTATTATGAGAAATGCAAAGTAAAAATTCTATTATGCCACTTAAAAAAATGATCTAATATATAATAGTTATAATATCTAATTGTAGTAGTTAAGATGATTTACTTATATTTCAAACACTTTTCGATGTAGCGGCTTTATGTGTCTCCAGAGAGTTAGATACACGTCTCTTTGATTGGTACCCTTATGTAAATTTTTTTTAAAAAAGAAACACATAATTGTGTATCGTCGTTGAAACTGAAGCAGGTGTCTGTCCAATATAGGAACCATAAAATATAGTATCATATCCAATGAGACATTGTGTAACGTCAAGGTCGGTTTATACAAGTATCTATATTGTTACACTTATGGGCTACGATTTGGCACTTGAAGCTGGGTCAAAAACCGATCTACTTTTTATTATACATTTCGTTATATTTACTCTATTCTTGGATATGTGATTTCGATATTGGTAGATATCAAAATGACGTAATCGTATGACACAGACTGTGCTGAAGCCGAGCTATGTAGATGTTGGCCGTGAGACGCTCAGCCTTCTTCTACAAAACATTATTTTCGATCATACGAAAGTTTTCTCCATGTACGACAAAATCAAATTTATATGTGTTCCGATATGAATATGTTTGATGACATTTAAAAAAAAAAAGAAAAAAAAAAACAAATATACTATTTTGGTTTGTCACATTGATGAAACATTTAGAACATTTATACTTTGGTTGTAAGTTGAACTCGCCTGTTTCACACGGCCATTTGAATATTTTGGTATGAAGATGCAGAGATGACTACCGAATTTGTTAAGCATTATCCCGCTTGCGTAATTTTTACTGGCATTGAAGCTTTCGCTGGCCATTCGGCCGAGTAAACTATTGGCTGAGTCGTTGTTTACTAAAAACATCTTTTCATGAGAAAGCTGCTGAGCGACTTTAATTTACGAAATCGCTATATGACAGGGTATTCTTACAACTTTGAATCCAATGGAGTATTACACTGGTTACGAAATAAGCATTATGATGAACAGTGATTGCATAATGCCTGAAAACTGTTATGGTAAACAAGTCACAATAGAAGCATTAACAAAAAAAAAAAAAAAAAAAAAGCTATTGTGAGTGCTATTCAGTACCTGTAAGCCGTTTATGTTGCCAATAACAGTATCGCGAATTCGAATATAAATGAGATTCTTTTGTATCGTAAATTCCCTTTTTCCTATGCAGTGTTTCAAATATGCGCGCGCTTTGCAAGCCTCTGATTGAAAGCGACCAGACGTTGCTGCCTTAAGCTTTTCCATTGACACTTGTTAATTACACAGTCTATATAATCATATATTTTATCTTGACATTAACGCCCTGCATCACACCAGTATGCAAACATAATTTGAAACAATTGTAATATAGACAGCCAATATCGATCAACCATGTCCACAGTTTGCACAGATGTCCCAATTATCGCAGCTATCGATCAGCTGATTTATAAACAGCTTATATCGATGATCTTTATCTTATTACATTTAGTAGCGCAACGAAGGCATAGGATTTTCATGTTCTACTGTGTCTACCTGTTATTGATATTGCTTCCGCATAATTTTTGACCAGCGCGAGCGCATATACAAATCCCTATATGGATAGTAAAGCTGTGCGAAAATTTCCAGCCTACTACCAACGACTTATACGCACTCGCTTATAACTGCTGGGTTCTGCCTGTTCTTAGTTACTAAACAGATAGCCTGCTTATGGTTATTCTGACGTCGAAATTCTTCAAGGAACGGGTAGCTAAAAATCTAAAAGAATACCACTAGCTCCAAGTTAGATCCAAGATAGATAAATACATACGCAGACATAGAATATCCGATCGGTACTACTACAAGCAGCGCTTAATTCTCTTTATCGTGACTTCCGTAAATTTGTATGATACGTTATTTAATATTTGCCGCGAGTCATTTGTGATTAATCTGTTGAATCTGGGTAGATAGCCAGACCAGTATCCTCTGTTATCGCTACGGCCATGGCCCCCGTAAATGCTGCATTCTTGTTGCGCACGTACTTTTCTCGTTTTTTTTTTTCATTCGTTTGTCCTTAGATTTTTTACCAGTCGCCGAAAAGGGTAGCTAGACGACAATCTGTACTTGATCGATGGTCGCACCATTGACCGTCCTATGGTTAGTAGCGATGCGCTGGACGGTTTCGTCAAACAATGAACACGTGTTTTTTTGCTTTTACTTTTTTCCTTTTGGGAAAATATTTGTAGGAAGGGAAAGCCAGCTGTAGCTTCACACACTGTGCAATCATGACGATGATGATCTGTGACTGATCTCGTCTGTGAAGACGAGAATTGACGGACGAATTAAGGGGACTGCTGTAACAATAAGAAACTTCGCAGGGCAAGATGTATGTGCCTATTGTTGGCTTAGACTAGTGCCTGAAATGGATTATTGCTATCTGGGAAAGCTAGAACTCTGACACGCAACTGCTCACCGCAGGCCACTATAATTTTTGATAGGTGAAAACCTTATACGACAGGCAGCAAGAGAAGCTGTGGCAAATCAAGTGTCTAGGCCGAAGTTAAACTATTCGGAAGGTACGTAACAGAGTAGATGAAGTAGCTAAGACGTTATGACTTTTCTTACATGGCAGTAATGGGCTCAGTTCTGGGTAGAAGTAATTCAGTAAAATGACAACGACCAGCAATTCTTTTGTGTGGGGTACATTTTACCTAACTGAGGCGCCTATTATCGCTTCGACGGCAGGTTCTGTGATAGGCCATCTTATTTAAAATTAATGCTATTTTATGTGATAACATTTTGAACCTTGGCCGAGACTGTGCAAGAGCTTTTTTAGAACTCGTTTCTCTACCTGAGCAAAGTAATTGTTGATTGCAGCCTTGAATAGGACGGAACTTACGCGCCAAAGTTTGTTAGACGCCCGACACCACCAGCTACCAGCTAACGTCGTATAGTTGTTACTATAAAAGAGCATCAAAATGTCTTATTAAACAAGAGCTTGCCAAATAATCCTGTCACCAAAAAAAGACGAATGACAGATAAAGACTAGTTTTTACCAGTTGCGAATGCTTGATACTTTAAAATATATGACTTACTTTTCCCATCGGTGTTAAGTAACTATTATAGTAAATTCTAGTTTGAAATTCTAGCAAAATACTCGATTGTATCAAAAGCATTGTACGTTATAGCTCTTCCTAGTACTCGTCGATGCAGAAGCCTACTTGATTATTACTTTAAGTCTCGCTAAATATTTCTATATTTCCGGCCGTAATGGAATTGTTTTGAACAATTTAATCCTGAACGTAAGATATCAAGTATAATTCATCTATTTTAAACCGGATTTTTTTAACTCAGTACAGCTGTTTATAGTTAGACAACTATTTTAAAATATAAACGAACATACATAGATTCTCCTCTTCGTTCTCATGCCGCCGTACTAATTCTCGCACACTCATGAACTTTCCCAAACGATATCTGTGCCTCTTGGCCGCCGCTAGTGCCAAAGATTGCTCTCAACATTGACAGGAAAATAAAATTCTTTTAGACGTGCGAATCCTGAAAACCGAGAGGCTAGGAATCTGAAGATCAACGACCATCGATGATAACAGGGGGCATGAGGGGACTTTAATAGCAAACCAAACTATCTCAGCTGATCTCAGAACCGAACGTTTTAACAGCCAAATCAGCTTCGAAAGATGGAATTATCGTCAAGCCAAGCCACCGTTAAACAACCGCCGATTGTAAGACGAACAGTCGAACTACAGCCAACGGGTCCCGTCCGCTTCAACGGTCAGAACTTCGTGAAGAAGCTTCTGACAGCGTTGACGGCTCGAGGATTGGCTTCAACACACGACACCTTGAATCACCGCAGCTCGCACTGGCCTAAACAGGTGTCCCTATTAATGTACTCAACCTTTATACTGTAATTACACAGGAAAGCAGAATAACCATCGATGACAGAATGACCCAGCACAGGCAATTGGCCTGACTTAAAGAGACAAACGCACTTATTCTCTGTGGACAGGCCTTTCTAATCAATTAAGAGGGCCGAGAAAATCAGCTAGAGTCATCTTGATGCACACGACTTAGTGGTGTACAAGTTCCTACCATATACGGGTGATATACAAACGGATTCTAGATGTAGCAAACCTTAGCTCGCCTCCACGCGATACTCATGTGACTGATCGTAAACCTGACCAAGACGGAGACGATAAAACTTAAAAAGGGAGGCAGGACATTGGCCACTGACACCTTATATTCCGGTGTATGTAAACCGTTTTCCGCACTTGGGGCTTCTCTTCCCCGCGAACGGCAAAAGTTTCACTGCGTACGTCACCGAAAGAGGCAGAAAGGCAATGTTGGTTACGTGAGCAATTGAATCACAGCTTTTCCCTCGTAAACGCTTTCAGCTTGTTCGGTCGCCGGGTACCTTCGATTGCAACGTACGGGATATGCGTCATTTAGGAAGATCTTGAACTAGAGAGTCTCAAATAACTAAATCGCCTCAAAGCCTCCCTCCTCAGAGGGGCACTCATCTTGCACATTGTGATCCGAAAGCGCCTTGTGTTTCTCCTAGCCGATTCATTACTGCTACCAGGGGACCTATGTCGTCGCTTTGGACACTCAGCAATGGAAGTCTTCCAGACTAAGTTTAAAAGCTGGAAGCGAAGATTCCCGAAGATTGATTAGGATTTTGTTGTTTGGGGTGTGGTGTAAAATAATCGGTGAAAAGGGACGAACTGGCTAAACAGACATTACTTGTCATCAGACGTCACTTGTTTTGCCGTGCATGACTCCTACTACAGACTCTGCAGAAAGGCAGCTTTTTACGTGACCGATGATACGACGCACGCAAGAAGATTGTGACAGATATTATGCCGCTCATTAGCCCCAGATATCATCTTCCGGATGTTTGAAAAATGTGTCGTATAACGCAAAGTGTTTTTAAATGGTGTTAGATTCTCTTTTTGATACTAGGATGTTGTGTTGTTGACCCGCATATATGAAGTTTTTAACTACTGTGCAAAATGAAATTTAATTCATTGATATCTATGTCATCACAGACGCTTCTCATCGACATTGATAGCCATATAGAGCTGAACATTAATTAGTCCATATGTTTCAGGCAATAACTGCAAATGCAAACGCGCAAAATGCCAATAAAACCAAACCTCTAACCGTTCGCAAAATTGAACGACGATTATCGAGCTCTGCCGGGAGCCAAATCCTATTGCTCTTGCGTGAGTGTGTAAAAAAAACAATTTCTGCATCGAATTACTATCAATATCATATTATCGCGCAACGCCTATAGTACAATATAGGATCTCTTCGAACGTTACTTCTATGCATAGTTACCCCGATTCTTTCAGCGGTAACAATGTTCCTATCAAAAAATAAAAACAATATCCAAAAACATTCATGGGTATTAAGCGACTTCCGCGGTAAGCCTAGTTGTATTATGTTATATACTGAATTATTACAGTGTCGTCGCCTGCATCTATACATAATAGCAACCGACTGGATCGACAATGTTGTAAAGTATTCGGCCATAATCTAACTGCTGGGTTAATAAGAACAAACCAAGACAGCGTAGACCGTACGGCAAAATATTTCTGCAGCCCTGTCTGTTCTTCCGTAAACAAACATCACATTTATATATATATATATATATATATATATATATATATATAGGAAAAGGAGATTAATAGACGGCAAGGAGTACAGACAGAGAGAAGTGGTTATGGTGCATTGCCCGCAGTGAAGGGCATGTTGTTGACCCAGTATATCACATGATGGCAGCATCATGCGCAGTACCACAATCACCGTTATTATTATAAATGCGACGAGTAGTTCGTTCTCCTTTTGCCCGCTTTCGACCGGGCTTTCGGCGGATCGACCCCGTAGAAGCATGTTTTGGGTTTCGCAATCAACCGTTGAAGTTGCTGCGGTCTCGATGAGTATTGCTCTGTCGACGAACGCTATTCGCAGTACTATTTTCGTCACCGTTTTTTTCGCAACGGATTCGTGGGCAAGTCTCCAGTCATAGTGGTCCGATTGTAGTAGCTATCTGTTCGTGACAATTCATTCCTCATTAAACAGCAGCTACCCTTATTTATGCCGAAGCACGTATGACGGTGTCCCGATTGCGGCAGTTACGCCGAATGAGCCGGATCAAAGGAAAATGAAATCTAAGTCTGGTCGCGGTGCGGCCTATCGGTAAGCTTCCAGTTGCCACCAGCCTGTTTGCTTAGAGTGGTTCTAGTTGCTGAGGTATTCTTGTTTACTAGTATTATATATATTGTCGTGTTGTTATTATTATATTTACTATCATATGGATGCTGCTCCGGTTAGCCAAAGTGATAAAAGGTGGTGTGATCAACTAGCAGCGTAATAGAATGTGCTCGTTAATAACCTCTGTTACATTTAAAAAAAATGCATGACTGCACTGCGGACGTGCTCCCTTCCTTGAACGCTGGCAGCTATGCACAAATACATTTGAGCTGTCAGTTTATCATTTATATAGAGGGTTAGATGGTGACTGTTGTATTGCGACCAGTAGCCTATAGGGTCCACAGACCTCGAAAAGTTATGCTATATATATATATATATATCTATTTGCGCTTAAAAAAATTACAACGGTATGGGCGTGTGAACTTTAAATTTAAGATCGGACAGATTATTTACCGATGGTAGTGCAATGTATGCCGTCGTATGGCGTCTTAGCCATGTTGCGCCACATCCTGTGCTTTGGCAAATGAAGAACTAGCAAGCAATGATCCGTAGCTATCAAAGCTGCCGTAATTACGAGCTGTATAGACGAAATTACATGAACGATACTAAATGATCACTGGAAGACGTCCATTAATTAAATTTATTTAACCTAATATTTATTTTATTATTAAATTTATTTAATGTTAAGCATAGTTGGCAAGAATGAAACTTCTTCGATTATATTGAATATATATGTGTATCACATGAAACTTTCAGCCACACCTCCATTTTTTATACGACATCAAATGTATATATATATATATATATATATTCTGTTTCACAGAGCAGCACCTTTAGGCGTAATGATTCCACACCTGTAAATTCGCTAAGCTTCATGGTAACATTACGGTCGACGCTCGGCACGTTGAATAGAACAAATTTTAAAAAAATTAATACACAAAAGCAAAAGAGATGCTGCTTTGGGCATTTATGTGATACATTTACACTAACTAGCCTCGTACTCTACAGGCATTTCGAAAGTTACCCTTACGATACGATGGGATAATTACAATCCGATCCGGTACGAAGCTTAGAAACGCAATACATGCTTTTAGAGGCAGACAAGAAGGGACGGACATTTGGCCAGCCAAATACCATGCTGTTACCATTGCTTTTTATTGGTTGTGGTAACTTTTAAAGCTGCTGATTATTATGAAGGGTGAATTGTCCATATAACGATATATGAAACTATATAACCGTGACCGATTTTATTAGCCCCTTATTATCTAGATACTCCACTTGAAGCCGCACGGCAAATAAGCACACTGTAAATGGTCAAAATATGAAAATGATGATTGCTACAGTTTACCAGGCGGAACTAAGGATCGCTGTCTGCTCTTATTGGGTACGTGACGTAATAAATTCTACCCCCGGCATTGTTGTTTATCTTCCGTTGGCGCTTAGCGGTAAAGTTCTACATGCTATGATGACCACAACAGGTGTATAAACGCTTTTTCTTTCTAAAATGAGCTTTTTCTTGATTTTGTTTTACTGTTGATTGGGGTGTTATAGAGCAGCATACGAGAATCGTGAGCTCAGAGTCTGTGGTCTGCTTCCCACGGAGCACACGACAGTCGACGTCGATCTTGTGCCTGCTTACTTGTCCAGAAGGTCTATTATTGCTATTTTACAACATTTTTGATGGCGTGCGTTTGCTCGAAAATATGCAAAGGCTCATCTGTCCTTTTGTAAGCTTTGTAAAACTACTGTGTTTAAAATTTTGCTTTTTATGTGTATAGCTACCGTTGTCTCAACGATATGTGATGATTATCATGCTTACAGCTTTCAAAGAAGATTTACAACAATCAACATCCGAATATATACAAAATGATATTGCCAGAAAAACAAGACAATGCCTTTGTAAAAACACGATGAAGATGCAAGGTCCTCATCTGAAATCAGTCTAGCATGGACAAATTGTGCTTTTGTTGATCCATGACTATTCTCTTCAGACATATGATATAAGACATATATATATATATATATACATAAGCGCGTACTTGTAGTAGGTTTATAAGAATCGCTTACTTTTAGATCCTGCGATAGGATAAACTATGCGCATATGTAGACTATCTCATTTTATGGTAGCGCCCGCTTACGTCACCGCTTCTCAACCGTTATGAGTGATAAAGAGCAATGTTTCGGCTACGTCAGCTCAGAACATTTGATGCAAGCTTGATTTGAAATTTGCAAATACAATGATTACATCCGTTTCTATGAATCACTTGATATCTATCAATTGAACACACTCAAGTTTTTCAATCACGTAAAATTTATCAGCCATATTGATTAAATAATGGACACATGGGAACAAACAGGAACATCTAACGTTTAAAGCTGATGCTTAGCACGACCTTGCTATTAAATAGCGTACAAACAAGTTATGCTGTTTTCGGTGGCTAATTTTTGGCTATACCCCATCCTCTGGTCATGACTGCCTTGATGCTAATGCTGAAAAGCAGGAACAATCAAAGAATCGTACGTTGCTAAACAGAGAAGGGCAAATCTCTTTCAATTGTTCAGTTGTTTACTATCCCAACTAGCTCGATCTTTCGATCCACTTGTAGATCCGCGGCATTTTATTTTGTCCACAATAGCCAACGGTAGCCACGAGCATATACGGGCGGTCATGGTATTGGCTGCCGGATATTTCCGAAGGGTGTAGTTACACAAGAAATTGTTCCGAAAACCTTCGTGACATGGCCATAACAATGACTGTCCACCCTGTTAGCTGTCACACAGCACGGTAATGTCGTGCTTACATGTAGAGGGTTGAATGCGATTGCTAATACGTCAAAACTGATGCTGTATGATGCGCGACCCACGATGACGCCCTTGTGAAAGCTGGCGCCCAGCAGGAAAAATGGGTTTTCTTGAGTTGATACGATTTTTTCATTAGATCTCTGCTTTGCATCTCATCTCCTTGCCAGATCTATCATTACACGTTGTACCTGACTAATAAACTCACTGATTGACTTGACTGATACGTACACAGTATCTGACCTCGGTTCGTTTAGAGGTACAGATCTAACAAGAAAATTGCCTACAACAGTGTAGTGCTGGTAGTCTCCGTAGCAATAGTAGCGGCAGAAGCTATCCTGGTGCGTAGCGCTTTTGACGAAAAACAAAATAACGATTCGGAGGTGTTAAGCTAATCTGACTTTTTCTATATGAAGTAAACCTACTATCTGAAGGATATGATCAAGTTGTTCCTTTGCTGAAAAAGCCAAATCCAGTATTGGAGGCGAGATGTCAGCGACAAGGCGCTTAGGTATGCAGACCTTGGTTTGGGCATAGTTTGCAGAAAATCAAGCGGTTTCAGCATGAATTTATAGGATTTAAATAATATATCTTTATTCTTTTTATCTACATCACAATTGTTTGATCTCAACATTATAGACAGCATTGGACACTCACGGTAGTTCTATTTTGAGACTGTCTGTCGTCCGCTTGAACTAGATAAGCAAGTAATATATGCTGAACGCAACAGAGGTCGGTATCGATCGAGCCAAAAAATGGGCAGAGCGTTGCATCAAAGTGGCGACATGCGGCCACGATATCGTTGCAATCAGACTAAAATAAAAGTTCAATTCGAACTTGCCACTTCGGCAAACGTTCATGCGATTATCCTATCTATCTTTCTTCAAACCGATTTCCTTCTCCATCACCCTTTGTTCCATTCGTTGACAGTCTTCGGTCTCGGTATGTCCGTTCGCTTTTGCTGCACTAGTAGCGTTAGCATGCTGACGCTTTCTCGAGTAAGAAGCTACGTAAAAATTAAGGAATAGAACTAGTCCTAATAAGCCTTGAGGCACGGCGAGATAGATGAAAAACTTGGGGTATCCGCAGTCGTAGAAAACTGGAATCAGTCCGTGGAGAACGAGGAAGATATGCTGGTAGATTTGAGCTTTCGTAAGGTACTTTTTCCACCAGAGGTATTTTTCGATCTTAGGTCCCAAAGAAGCCAGAAAATAGTAGAAGTACATGAATATGTGAATGCACGAGTTGAGGCAAAGACCAGCCAACGTATGTCCGTCCATGCCAAGTGTTACCCACAGGTGACCGGAGAACACACAGCAGAAGTGATGGGATACGTGATGAAAGGAAACATGATCAAACTTCTTCCGGAGCACAAAGAAGACCGTATCCAAAAAGTCCAGTATGCGAAGCATCAGATACCAGTAGCCATAGTGGACGATTTCCATCGAGTTGTGGTCCGTGGCATAGGTCATGCCTTGACAGAGCAGGCTGTAATTGGCCAAGTATGAATTTGTGATAAACTTGTAAAAGAAAAATATGTTGGTCACTACCATAAATAGATTATGGATTTGGATAACCCGACGGAGATCGTATGGTTTACGGTTCTGCATGAAAGCAGGACCTCCTTTGTACACAAACCAAAGGTACGAACCACACACAATTATAGGGAACCATGCATTGCCAACAAACATGTAATCCTTCACACGTGGGTCGATGCGTAGGTTCAAAAAGTAGATATCGTCCCTGGCGACGCTTACAGGCGTCAGAACCGCGTCGCTGGCCATGGTGAGACTTTCTGTTTTCCGCGCACCTCACACGAACCCTAATCTGACGTTAATACACTCGATACAGTAGCAACATAAAGAACAACCTTTCAGTACGTTAAGTAACTCCAAAGCCTTAAACGGGCTCACTGCCTGAACAGCCCGTTGGCTTAGACCGGAGTCAGCACTTTGCTGGCTTTTGCTGACTGCCCGCTGTCACCGGTCTTAAATCCGGCGTTCATGCCGCTCACCTCACGTTTCATTGCCCTCCTCCGTTGCTTACCCAAAGGGCCGTATTGAGCACCGATGTAGAAGCTCCGGCCATCGGCCGACGACCGGTGACCGCAGTTTATATATATATATATATATATATGTAGGGAGAGAAAGCGAATGTAAAAAAAACAACAAATGTAAAAATGTTAACGAAAACTTAAATTAAGGTACGGCCGGCTGTTCAAAAGTAAAATCTAGTTTGGTTGGAGAGAGGGTAATTTTTACTGTAAAAACCGTCGTTAAATATACAATAAGGAAACGCAGCCTTCGTAATGGGCATCTTGCTTTATGTAGGTTAACCTCGCATTGTAAGGCACCCTCGGAAACGAAGCGCCTGAAATCATCGTATTTCAGTTTAATAATGGTGTAGGCTGACTACGGTGTAAGAAAAATAAGAAGAGAAATATCTAGCGGAAATATAATCTGTGAGTTAAACAAGCGGACAGATTTTCGGTGATGTAAAATGATGATTTAAAATGTCTTTACATCAAAGTTATACTGGCTTAAGTACTGAATGTAAAACACAAAAAATACACCCACTATAAAATTGTAATTATTTAAATTAGTATCGAGATCACTTGTAAAGACTAATTTTATCAGCTTTAGAGTGACTAAAGAGCCACGACGGCTCGGTCCGTAATGGCAACGAAGTTCAACAACGCAAAAGTCCATAAGGATCTTTTTAGTATAGGCCTAATTTTCAGACCTTTCGTTTCCGGAGGAGTAATATCTTGACCCTGATGGTTACTATGATATATTATTATGATGCCGTCTGTTGGTAAAAACCCAAAATAAGTCTAGCAAGACTCTCAGACAAGATAGCCGACAACCGATAGAAAAAAAAAACATGGCGTATACCACGTTACATTGGTGGTAATATTTCACAACAAGCCTGTCCTTCGCAGAATTCGATGGGGTACTGAAGTGAATCCGGCAATGCCATGGGCTCCCTTTCCGATGATCCCTGAAGTAATATCTTGCGGTCCACATTCAGGGCGATTTAAAATTCCGTATACGGTTGAGAGTCAACCGCGGGTTTAACAAAGAAGTGAAAAGCGACTCAGTTGTTGAAACACATTGACTTGATACAATGTAGTCCGAAGCAGCTGATACACAGCTTCGCGGGGCCTTGTTTTTTTACCTTTTTTTTTTTTTTTTTTATAACGTAACATGAACGTGAGTTTCCTCAGACAGGCTCTCTCGACCACAGTTTTCCCGTCGTACCATCCCCTACCTAGAACTAATAATTGAAACCTGCATCTGTCGATTTTTCCACATTAAGATCAAATAGTCGTCATCAAAATGCACAGAAAACCAAATCTGCTTAATGCAATTACAGTTGAAAACATCGTTTAGCGCATTTTAAAGCGAAGTTGTATGTATTCTAATAAGAGAAAGGTTGTTCAGTTTCAAGTTGTTCAAATACTTGACGCAAAAGCAGATGTGCTTCTATTAGTGTGTCACGGCCAGTCTAAGAACAGATTTACTAGGGTTAGGGAAAAACAGTCGGTAAGCGTCGCGTTTGTTAAGTACCGCATATAAAATATCATTAACTTGTTGATATACGCAGTTCACTACTAACCCGACGCACATGATGAAAAACGCACGATCTGCACACGATTATTTTTTTGTTAGTTATTAATAAACTAGTAATTTTTTTCCGCAACTAGATCGTGCAGTTTGAGATACTGAGAAAAATAAGGTAGTAATTTGCAAACCTTATATTTATATATGCGAAAAGATATTATCAGTTGTATCAATTAGCTAATCTGTCTGGCTATCTATAGATGCAAGACCATTTACCTCAAGCGATCATATCGAACACGAGATACGAAACCGAGTAATCATCTGTTTCTTCAACTTATTGATGCTCATGCATGGGAACAGGCAGAGGTCGACAAAATTCTCGTTAACAACAATTGCTCACGTAATGTCAGATGTCAACACAGATGAGTACCTGACTTGACATTAGCTGCTCGTAGGCCGCTCCGTATTTTTACGTATGGAGAAAAGCCGTCGCTTGATAGCATGTCAAATGTTTATTCGTTTTCCCTTATGCTTAATATGATGCAGATATTTGTGTCCTAGTTAATTCGCATTGTGACTTCATTTCCAACGCGAAAATGAAGCGTTCAGAGACGTACCTAATTTGGTCCTCGGCTAAGGCATCCATATGGGCCGTGTAATTTTACGTATTTGATAAGAATATTATTATTAACCTAGAAATTAATGAATCATATTTTACTTGTTCACTTTTCCAGGCGAAAACTTTTATAAAGTTTTCATCGGCATAAGCCAATATCAGTACTATACTAAACCGTTCAATATAGTAATCGTCTCTTAAGTTCTACGAGTCTTGTTCAGTTTATAAAACTAATTTGAGAGATTTGTCAAGTATGCTAGAAATAGAACCAGCAAACAACGCCCGTAATGATATCTAATCTCCTCTGCATATAAAACGCGTACATGTATCGTCGGAAGCCATGTACGGCAATGCCGATTCGTTTTTTCCATTTGTCATTCCTTACCGAACCCGCGACAACGAAATCCCCATTGATTCCTTCGAATTTTTGCTCCAATCTCCTTAGGTTCGTCTTGAAAAACTTCCCTTGTTGGAAGCTAAAAGTGACGACGAAGGTCTTCTAACAGCAGTGGCGAATCAGCTAGGAGGCATGCACGGCAAGTTCGCCTCCCTATGTGTAGTCCTAGTTCTCTTTTGTGGTAGAAGACTTTGATATGACTTAATTGTTTGAGATTTTCTGATATAAAACCCCCCCAAATCACTGTCCTTCGCGCATCTCCTTGGATCGTCAAACGCCAAGTTCCGTCGCGACTTATGTCGCTTAGATGTAGACAGACTCCTGGAGTGTATCAACAAAATTCACCCTGATATGACGCGCGCCGAAACCTATGCGCAGCATCTAGTTGAAATTCTCCAGTTTACAGTACAGCCTATCTGTTCATCACGCAAGTTCAGCTATACTTGGAGCCTTGTTCGGAGGACCCAAATGGCCTTAACTTAATGACTTGAAGATCATTACCAAGCCATTGCCCAATTTTTACATTTTAGCTTCGGTTTTGAGACGACCTCTTAAAAAACTTATGAATTATAAAAGCAACGTTATTTTGAACGGCTGCAGACCTGTTGAATTGCCGGTACAAGATGTCAGCCACGCAAGTGACTAACGTGTCACAGCAGCTCGTCTGCTTGGCCGCTAAGCCTTTAGCTTCTTATAAATCACTTCCTGGAAATGTTAGCATCAATGGATACGATCCCACGCGCAGTGGCACGCCCCGCCGGAGCGTAAAAGGAAGGGATCTCAATACCGCACAGGATCCTTCAAGAGACTTCAGAGTGGGGAAATTAATGGCCTAGCTTTGAAGCCTACGTAATCAGAATACCGACGGTCCAGATATGGTTCTCAACAAGCATCTCAAACGCGCCTTGGTTCTGGCACCGTACTGAACAGCATAATAATTTAATAAATATTTACTAAATACTCTGAAGGGAGGCTAGCCATTTGTGAATCCTAAAAAAACAACGAGTCAACCGCGCCGTCATCGTGGTGCAGCACAGTAAAAAGAAAAGTGCTTGTTGTTAAATGCTCTCCAGCTTAGAAAACGCGCTTTCTGACTAGGAAGCTCGACAGTTACTCTGAAAGCGTACACGTCATCTCAACAGAGCAACATGGCTTCGAAAGACAATGCTTTGCAGAAAGAGCGTGCTGGATTCTGATGGCAGGAAAGCGCTGGCCACGCCGCACAGTCCACTATACGCAGTGTTGTCCACTTTGAGACGGCCATAGGCGCCCAGGGGCAGAGTTGTGCTCACGTTGACCAAGACGGGTGTCCGTTTGAACGCACTCAACCTTTTCGCTACGATTCTATAAAAGAGCAGAATAACCATCGCGGACGGAGCGGCCGACCTTCAAACGGAAAACTGGTTTGGTTTAAGTAGACAACGTAAGTTTACGCTTGTTCTGCATTTTGCTGTACATTAATACATACCGCCATCTACCACCGAGTGCTTTCCTCCACCAAATGAGAGAAAATACCAGCAAAGACATCTTGTATGCAGAGTGATCATGCTGTCGATTTGTTCAATTAGTCTCAACACAGTAAAGCTTAGTGAACAGAACATACGCGCGTGAATGACCACCGCATTTGTTGGTGGCATCAGGTCTGTAGCTGCTGCCGTTTTGGAATTTAGGACTTTAACTTTGGCTTTGCCTATGGAATAGAATGAATTTCCTTCCAGAGTTATACCACTTCTTCTCGCAAGTTGATGTCCTTACAATCGTTGAAAGTTCTCATATTTTCAGCTAATGAGTGTCAATAATTAGCTCGAAATTAGTTTATCGTAAAACGTTGACTACGGCTGCAATCGTAGTCTATATTATCAAATGGCCATCTTTTTTTTATGATCCTTTGAGTGAAAGAAGTGTTATGCTGTTCGGGTCTTGGTTTATTCAAGTGCAAGCAGTGTGATATGATGGAGGCGATCATGGAGTGTCTTGAAAATTTTCGAAAAGAAGAGCAAACTTCTAGATATTCATCTAGAGCTTTAAAAATGGCCCATATATTTTCAAGACTTCAAAATGTATGCAAATGATGGTTATTTGAATCGCGACTAATAACATATTCACAAACGTTTCTCCCTATTCAAAAATTCCTTGTTGGAAAAAGAACTGCAAAGAAACCAGAACAAATTTCTAGACGCTTTGCTGCCGGTCGTTCAATAAGCATGAAAAAATCCATATAACTGTCTCACTCACAGTAAACCTAATCTTAAATAATGACGATCAAACATCAATCAGGAAGAGAAAATAACCAGTAAAATATGAATGTCCAAGAAATGTTTTTTTTTTTTTTTGTGTGCTATTAAGATATCGATGGAGTGAGATGGGTTTCGAATTCATTTTTATTATAAACTTGTATCATGATCTCAAAAGTGGTAGCTTGTAGAGAAGCTAACCCACCTCAGAATCTTCCCCGTTCCCGCGTGAACGCGCAGTTCACGTTACGTTCAATATCACTGAAAATCTCGAGCATATGTATCTAAGTCGATAACACAAAGGCACTGTTCGAGTTGGCATGCTCAGTATTGCCCAATGGGTAACCGAACGATGGCCACAGAATGCTCTCAGCTAAAACAGTACTAAACCAGTTTATTGTATGTTTTTTGGTCAGAGAGAAGGACAAGAATTAGGTAGTTTACAATGTGGAATAGTTAATTTTTGTCCAGTATAACTGATACTGAACGCCAATTTTTGGCCTCAATTTTTGTAAAGGCTAGGCTCAGAGTATTTTGCATTAGACTAAAAACGCATCCAGTCTATGCACATGGTAAAAAAAGCTAAGCGTTTCGACCTGTCATCGAGAAAAGCTCACCATTCCAGCGAGCTCTCAGACGAACGGTTTTTTCGTGTCGCACAACTTTTGTATCCATATTAAAATCGACGGAAAGATGAAGGCGTCGTTAACGGAACACAACTCTGATCATATCCACCCGTATCGGGAAAGATACTTCCTAACATTTTCAAAATCGCGTTACCACAACGTACAACGGAGCTATACGATAACAGAACGGCCAAATTGTCTACTGACAGTGACCAAACAAAAGAGTACGTTACTGAGATCGTTTCGATGGAATTTTTACGTTAAGTATGTATAATATATGTAATATTCGATTCGTGTGTTAAAATTGAGGGGGTTCTTTGGCCAAAAACAAGTTACCCCCTATGTAAAGCAGCATAATCGTAGTATGTAAGGTGCTAGTAACTGTTCATGTATGTACTACGCTTTATCATATTTAAAATATTTAGGAACGTCATCAGAATATACTCGAATTAATCTTTACCATTCCAAAAACAGGGTTGTACTTATTACGGCGGTATTACTCAATTATTACAAGTATTACGGAAGACACTCAACTCCATCATACCTGAGAACAAAAATAGAGAGCAAAAACTTCGTTAGTTGACCTATTGATGATGACCTTAAATAGGTTGAATAGGTACATCAACTTGCTATTGTTCCTAAAGCGTGTAACTTACAGAGCCATAACAATAGACACTTGCGACGTTATCGCTCTGCTCGACCCTGGCGTATCGTTAATATTCTCAGTATTCGTAATATTATTAGATATTAGCAATATTCGTTAGTATTGCCAGAATATGGTTCTCTGCAAATAAACAACAGTGACAGCGACGGCAGTAATAACACAAATAGCCTATTGGCCTACGAGAACTAAAGCTCTTATGTCTCTACAATGACGGTCGAGTCAATTCGTTCAACGCAGATCGATTATCTAGAATTTCTAGTTACTTCTCATCGTCCTTTATTCGGTATCATAAAGGCAAGAAAAAAGTCAAAGAAACCATCAACTGAGTGTTGTTAGAAGTACGATGCGAAAGGGCACGGACATCTTGCGCAACTCTTGCCAGTCCTCTGTTGAAAAGTGGTTTCGGTCCAACAACGAAAAAAACTTTATAAACACAATGGCGTAGAACGATTAAGAAGCTTCTGCTTTCCTGCATTAATATTGTACATCCGTAGTGGTAAAGAAAAGTCAAACAAGGTACGTCTAATAGCCGATGATTGCCCTGGTAGCGAGCGCAAATCCTGTCGAGGCTACGGTGGATAAGATTTCTACCCTACATACCATAGTATGTCAGCGTTTGGGCAACATAGGACTGCGCCACCTAGCATGTTATGAGGTTCGTCCGTATGAAGCTGAGATATTTTGTATTATATTTATAGGTTTACTATCGTCTGACAACCTAAACTTGTTCGTTTAGAATCGTCGCTTTCATGTCATTTTTTACGCTGATGGACTGTGCGTGAAATTTTTGCCTTTAGCTGAAATTTGTTTTTAATGGACAGTATCTCCCTATCACAGAGCGCACTGATAATTTAATCACTGGGACCCTTTCTGTCAGATAGAAACATACATAAAATACACATAAGGAATACACATAAGATTGCTCCAAAAAAAATTGAACGCTGGACAAACAATGGCAGTCTGTACGATCAGAGAATTAGTGAATTATACCGATATAAAAGTTAGCATAAAAGCAGATTGACTGCAATGGGAAAACGGATAAATGTAGTCATGCTTAGTGTCTATAAGTGTAGTAACGTCCATGTGGGTCCCCTACAACTGGTCATAACATTTTCAGTGAAGATTACCTATGCATATATATATGTATATATAGTGTAAGCTAGACATGTTGTGTTACTATGTCAGTTACCAAACTGCTGGGATAACGTCCAGCCAAACTCAGTTCACGCCGCGGCCCCCAGACAAACGTGGGCTAATTTGATGGATTGGGCGGTAGTACGTGCTGACCGCAAGGCCTGGCTTTGGCGGTCATAAAACGAACAGGCAGCCTGTTGGCGATGCAGGAGCAGGAAATGGTCTTGTGCAAGTAAAAAGATCCTCCTTTTGTAATTGCCTTCTAGCTTCGCACGAGCAAAATGAACTGTCTTCAGGTAATCGTCCTTCAGCAGCAGAGAAGACTGGAACAGGGGCCGCCATCCGGGGAAGACTAAAGGGGCAATTCAAACCGTGATTCGTATTCAATCATTTATGAAAACTTCCGCTATCTCTATGATAGTGCCAACCAAAGTCAATATCCAACGATTGTTATGGGACGCAAATCTACTTAATAATCTATTTGACATAACAGAGCGTACTATATGCTCAGCGACTTCGAAATTTTCGTTAACAAACGATCAGTGTTTATGACGGTATATCAGCTATCTTTCTATTTGTTTTTTTTTTCTATCTAACTATTCCGCGTCATGTGACTTGGTCAACCTGCACATATATACTTATACAATATAACTCCAAACGGACCCCAAAAAAGCGTTTGTAGGTGATTATTTATTGATTGAAAGGCTTCCCTATTGTCGCTGCTTGTCATACAACGTGCCGTATCGTGCCGCATATGCCCTTTTTCTAATACCTCTATTATCTATCACAATGAAACCATCGGTTGTTGTTATTTGTCATTTATGTAATTATATAAATTGTGCGCACTGAAAATTCATTAATCGCGCTTAGCTAATATAGTTAATAGCGATTTGTGAAGCTCTTAGTTAACCACAGCTTCTTCTGGTTTTAAATGGTGTTTGTACCTATCTGATTAAGGGTGTTCCAGGACGTTGAATGATGGCAGTGAATAGCAGCTACCAAAACCGTCAATGTTCGGTGAATTGAGATCTAATGATATCACCGACAGCTGTTGGTAACACTTGCGCCAATGATCCGTGTTCTATCGATTTTAAAAATGTACCCCCCCCCCCGCCCACCGTAATGTGAAATCGTTTTATTAATAATTAAGCAATAGAATAGAATTAGCAATATATATATATATATCTATCTATATAGGTTCAAACGAAAACAACTTGCGCAACGGTCAGAGCAATATCAATCTTGGTTTATCAGGATCGCCGTTATTATTACTACAAGGAAACTGGCCTTCAATATCAGGCCTTTCATGGCTGCTCTGTAGCTGACAACAGGAAAAGATATCTTCTATTATTAACGTAATAGAACTACCTGGACGTCGTCCGGTGCCACTTGGGATGTCCACGCGTTCAGCGACAGTGTGGATCTTAGCAAAAACAATAACAATGGAAGCAAACAGCACTCATTGAGTAGCTCGCGTTTTGGGACACGCGTTTTCGCATTTACCGTCATATGACGCAGTTGCTGATGCTTGATGGTTCCGGACGACGATCACGCTTTTGCTCGTTCCCTGTGTCAGTTACGTAAACGTAAAATCTTCATCGATTTCGCCGAGTCGCAGCGGCAACTATAGTCCAAGTCGATGCGATAGGCGCCGCAGCAGTAAATGGCTAGTGACACGGTCGAAAGGAACGATAACACTGAATAGCCAATTCCGAATACTGAAATGCCCGTCTCTTTCTGTGTGAGAGCGTGAAAAGGTGTCTGAGCATTACGTACGCAACAAATACGTGAATAGCGTACGAAACGCCAGTGGCTTGTTCAGTGTGCACCGCAACATGGCGCGATTTGTTAACATTTTTCTCAATATGTCGTGTATGATACTTTTCAATGTCAAGCCAACCTTGATGGAACCCGAACATGCTACACCCTTCAACAGAGGACTTAAATACTGGATGTAGTCAGCACGGCACCTACGTGGCCACTGGTACACGCATCTCGATACGAACAAAATGAACGTGCAATGACTGATGGAAACATATATTAATATAATGCTTTCGGAATAGGGAAAACACGACAAAAGCTAGTGGCCCTTACGTACTTTGGAAGAGTGTACATGCTTCTTAAATAATTACCATACATGGATGAATTCAAGGTAGAAGGGGTACGCATGATAGCTAAGCTTTAATAACATGTGACATATCAATATCTGGCGAACAGAAACGCGAATGAATGACAAGTCTAAAATGATTTGTACACAAACAAATTTACATTAATAAAAATTTGGGAAACTTTATAGCAGAGCAAGCGAGTCTATAGGGACGGCTATTTGATGGGCTTGTGCGACCTTCTTCGATGCTGCGGAGATGAAGCGGTTGAAAATATGACGATTGAAGTGATTTTAATTGCTATCAATAGCTGAAACTGACTGATAACCGTCAAAGGCCAAAGAAAAAGAACCCTATGACGGATCTAACATAAAATAACTACTTATTTTCTTGCCAGATAACACCGGCGACATCGCTATATATCAGGTATACCACCAGATCCGTACGAGCGAGCCAATCACTTGAAGGTTTGTCAGGTTGAACCGAACGAAGTTGAATCAGTCACTAAGAATAACTTAAATTGTGCGTCTCATCAGAAAAAAATACATTTGTATTTTTTGCGTAGTATTCATGTTTCGTTGGCGAGACTTGAACCAACGACCCCAGGTATTTTCCAGACAAAAGCTTGGCCATCTGTTTTTTGACATCTAATGACGTAATTGTATGGGTTACTGTAGATGAAGTTTTCCCGTTGAGTTCTAAAAGGCCTCCAACGGACGTCAAATGCTATAACATAAAAAACTGACCTTACAGGTGGTTAGGCACCATCAGCGGTAATACATATGCCAGAATAAAATAACAGACTTGTAACATTTATAACTGTTATTTGCGAACGTCGTATGCTGAAATTGTTTTTAGCTGTTGCTTGTAAAGCTCAAGCGTAACAAATTAGGTATAGAGTAGATGATTTACAATTGGGGGGGGGGGGGGGGTGTCTGAACCAGGAGGTCCGCATTTAGAATATATAAAACATAATCGCCCAGAAAGAACAACGCAGAAACGGGTTAGTAAACACACGCAAGACCCTACGCTGATTAACAACATGTAAATTTCTAAACGAGAGGTTTGTTTTGAAAGTTCTAACATCATATCCTTACTAGAAGGTAAGTATATTGTACCTAACTACAAGGCCCGCCTTTGCGCAACCTTCAGCCAAAACCTGTTTTAGTCAATAGTTAAGCTCATCTAATCGATGAATAAAGAAATTGCAACAGGTGCTGCTGACCTAACTGAGATTACAAGCAGTTCTGTCGTCATTTTAGACGATAACTGTCTAGAAAAAAAACTTCGAAGAAGACGATGCCGAGAAAGAAGTTGTTAGGGGGCGTCCGAACATGAATGACCGGTCTTGCGCACCAAAACAGACCGCCAGACGTATAAATGACGTGACTCAAAATGCCAACAAAGCTGGAAAAATGCACGTAAAAAAACAATTTTTTTTGTCCAAAAACGCAAAGCTTTGTGAGATTTTTATAGTCGAAGCATAAAGATGACTGTGTTGGTCAAGCTAGGCTACACTGGTCACACATAAATGCTCCACCCATAAAAATTGTTATTAGGTAAATGCTCAAGTAAATTGAAAAACACAATTTTTTTAAACTGTTCTGAATCCACATTTACCCAAAAAAAATCAACGCAACGATATATATATATATATATATTATAGAGTCAGCGGATCGAATGATGATAAATCGTTGTTTGAAAACTGGTCACAGTTGTCTATTCAAAGAACTATTTTGAATATAGTGATAAAGTTCTCAGCGTCATGTCCTGTCGCATTTCCTTATTAGTGTCTGCTGGTAGCGTAGTTACAGATCAGACGTGACCACCTTGAACACTCAGCTTTTTGAGAACTCGTTATGCTAACCGATCAGCTTGCCTCCATTCTGCGCCGCCAAAGGTCATTGTCACAAATAGAAATGTCTGATCTCGCTGAAAAAGCGTTTGACACGGCTGCTCTTAAACTATATCTTCTTTAGACTGTGTAAGTATAACCTGCGTAAACTCTATCAGCGGCTTCCGATTAGCGAAATGTTGAACAGTACCGAAGTTTTTCTCGTATAAGAGCGTCGCGTCGTTAGTCAAATGGCTTCATCTGATACCAACTGAAAGCCACCCTATATCTGTCATGTCATAAAGGTGTTTCAGAATACGATGCTTCAACAATGAACTAATATTGTGAAGACTATGCATCGTCCGCGCAAACCAGTGACAATGGTTTAGGTAAAAGACCTAAAAGACTGACCTAAAAGGTAAAAGACTGCAATCAGTAAAAAACATGGTCTCGTTGACATAGAATTTGTGTTCGATTTGAGCATAGTCAAGACGCTGACCAACCACATATATTTACGTTTCGTGAAGGGGGAACTTACCGCCGTCGCTATAACGAGCAGGCGTGAAGATCCATATCAATGTTCTGAGTTTTTAGTAAATATCAGTACACAATTGTACGGCAATCGTGTTTGGCGAAGAAGCAATTGCATTTTTACTTAAGTCGGCCTTTGAAGGTTTAAAGTTGACTTTTTTGATTATTCCCTTACAAGCACTAAGCGATACCTGAACAGCGTCGAGAACAAACTTTTGGGCAACTGCTACACGATATTAACTGGACATGTTACTTCAAGCCCACATAATTAGACTTATTCTATAATATGCATTAATTGCAATAGGTAAGAGTAATTACGGAAATTATACCTGTAGTAACATTAATCGCTGTTGTTCCTACTTGATATCCTGCTGGTGCTGCTTTTGCAAAAGCTAGTGCTACGGTAGCAATATTAATTAACAAGGGGCAAGCTGACGTGAAGAGTAGAAGATCTGACTGAGCCATTGAAAAGCAGAGACTTCAGTAGCATGGCGGCAGGCATTTAGATTAAGTGCCATTCAATATATACGCTGCTACTCCATCGGCTGCTGTTACTATTGATGTTTTTATTTTTTTTTTTTGGTCTTGTTATCGTCGTGTTTACTCCCTTCGTTATGCCATCTATATCCCACTGTTCAGTGGCATAAGCACACGACGAAATATTAGGTGAACTATCAGACACACGCATCATTAATGCCGGTCTTCCACGTTCGCCATCTTCAATCGGCAGCGATGATTTCCTCCATTATTTCATTTCTGCGCTTTTGCCGTTACAATCAGCATTCCCGTCTAAAGGCCTGTCTTAAGCCACTACCACTTCCCAGACAAACATGGTCTTGTACAGGTTAGCCTGGCCATTTCGAACTTTTATTGGAAAATCAACTGGTTGTCACTCCCAGCGTTTACGTAATCCATTTCCGTCTGCTCCTATTGCCCATTGACCGGAGTTGCTACTATTACCGTCTTTGTTGTAGCCGCTATCCAAGCGCTGTGCATTCAACAAGGTGTAACGTTTACCTGAGTAAAAATCCAATTACAGGCTGCCCGGTCAGAATCCAGTATCGGTGCCGTTGGTTGAATCGACTGAACAGATTGAAATCGGCCGTTTTAGAAATTGCAGTAACATCTATGATACTATTCGACGCTATTTTTACGTTATGTCGACTTTTTCTTCTTGACTAGTTTGTGTCTACTCTCAGCTATTATCTTTGGCTTTCTCACTTTTATTGTTGTTTTTATTTAGATCTGATTCTTCCTCACATGTTGACGAACGCGGCCGGTCAGTGTTATACGTTTGTTTTTGAAAGTCAAGCACCGCTCCCTAGCCATAACATATACCCATCTACTTTGTCGCGTTCGCAGTAGCTTCATAGTAATCGCATCGTTGCAGGTTATTCGTGCAGAGGCGACTGAAATTGTGTATCGTATTGAGACGAGCCGATAGTAAATAGAAAGAAAGACGGCGTGATACGGGATGGCACAGACCAACGCGTGAGAAGATCGTTAGCCTTTACATGGCGGTGGAATTCAACGAGCCGCTAACGGAATTGAAGTGTTAATAACGTTTTTATTCCTATCGATGTTATTCAAGTTACTGTTACTGTCACAGCCGGTGATAAAAGCCAGTCATTTGTAACGTTTCCCTCGTTTGAATTAGTTGGCGTTCTTCTTTCTTTTGACTACTACAGCATATTTCATCTAGTGGAAAAAGGTCTACTACATAGCTATGAAAAATGTTGCTCGACGCGCATAACATGTTCGTTTTATGAGTCGTTTGTAAGGCCGCAGCTAGCCGCCAATAATAAGTATTTCGAAAAAGGCGTTCTATGAACGCCATTCCTGACGCTTATCTTTATTTAATGCAGTTAAAGCTTTGCTTTCGAACCTAATCCACTAGCAAGTTGTTTTCGAAATTGTTCTTTTTAATCAACAATTAACTTTTTGACGGTAACCGTGCATCGAGCGGCATTGGAAGGTGTACGCTTTTTAAACTGATGCTACATTTCCAACGGACATTGAGGTGACTGATAAAAATACAAAAACTCAAGGCGAACAAGTAAAAAAAATCGTGAAAAAATTATCGCTAGAACTTATCCGGCCGATACAATTAACAACTGATATTTTCTTCCCTGAAAGGGCCGTTAATTTCTGTACGAAAACTCAAGTACATAAAAAACGGCTTCTTTGAGCCATTTTCATGAATCTTGTAAATCTAAACTTTCCATAAAAAATTTCCATTCTGTACCATGAAAACCCTTCTGGGATTTTTTCAATCGAACAAAAAGTGGCAATTTCGTTGACCGTCGATTTTGGACAGAAAAAAAAAGCGTTACATCTTCGTGGGGGCTCATCTATCACTAATCCTTGTTTACATTCCGAAGACGACGTACTGCTTGTCGCCATGATGAACTGGTTTCGCTCTGGAAAAAAAAACTGGCTTTTTCTTAATTAGCAAGGATGAACGCACGTCTGCTACGACAAACGGCCTGTCGAAGTTTATTCAAGTCAGATGAGTTCTATTTTTTTACGTATTTAGGTAGCTAACATAGCGAAGATGGCGGCGACTTTTAGCCCGACGTATGTTGCAAGCTTTAATTAAAAGTGGATACAATGTCACTTTTTGCTATCGAAATTCGAAGTTACATATGATACAAATTGATTTCGATGGTGAGTAATTTAAGTTGAATGTAAATTTCAGTTATGGGGTTTTTAGAAACTTAATTCTGATGATAAAATATTGTTAAAGCTGTTTTTGTTAGTAGATATTTTCTAGCCGCAAAATACTTGCTGAGCCGTTGCAGACCATTACGCGCTGGTCAATCACAAACTTTGATATGCATTTTTCGAAAAAATGCCATTACGGTGACGTCGTTGAATTGTGCCAGTTACATTTTCGAAATGATAATAAACCTGCTGGCGTCAATAACGCAGGTTGTTTGCACCTATGATTTCTACAGATACGTTTTTTTTTATGGTTTACGGTAGTGAATCACAGGCGTACTTCTGCATGTCCGCGTATGCAGAAGTACACATGGGAATAACTCAAGTTACGTTTTGCACATAGAAATTGATTAGACCTGCTAGCGTAAATCCGAAACGGGGCGTAGATACAATTCGTTCCGTTTTGCCTGAAGCTGCGCTTGACGACAGTACCAGACGTAAAACACGAGACATTTACTTACGCGCTCTCTCTTTCTCTCTGTATATATACATATATATATATATATATATATATATATACCTGCTTTTGCGTGTCAAGAGATAGACACTGTGTATGTGTGTGCATACATTTAAAAACAAGCATGCAACGCATTGCCTGCGGAAGATCATAATGTAGCATATGTAAACAATAAGCCGTAAACTCTGTAATGAAAAGTAACTGTTCAACATAAAAAAATACACGAGTTACCAATTGCCTTCGTTTTCTTTTATGGGCTTTTAGTTCCAGCGGTAATTTTTGTCAAAAAATATATTGAAAAGCTGAACACATTGACGTGTACGCCTGAAACAAAATGATCAAATACATATGAGTTGTTTTATGGCAAGACCAGTGACAAGTGCATCAATAGTTACGTTTGTGTTTGCTTTTGTGCTGTATATTGGCATAGAAAAAATATACGTGGGCATATTCGTACGATTCAAGCCAGTCGCGTGTGCTGCAGAATAATGTGCTATAGTTTTAAACTTTATATGATTATTTAATGTTTTGCAGTAAAAGTGTTTGTGAGCGAGTAAACGCCCCGGGTGGCAACGGCATTGATATCAATACCTTTGATGTAATTACCAGTACTAGCCCACTAGGTATAGGTTCTGCAATATATTGTAATTATTACCCTTAGTTGATAATGTAATATACTAGCGTAACGGTAGCTTTCTGAAATAATGAAAGTTATGTTTTTTGTTACAGTGCATCTATCCTTTTATTAAAGTACAAGACGTCAGATGAGGTGAATTAATGCGAAAAGAATTAACAGCTGATATGTTAAAAAAGCATTATGTAGCTTCAAACACTTTGCATATAATAGGCCTAGTGGTAATTTACTGGAACTTGTTAAATGTAAGTGATTTTTTAAGCTTCCGAGATAGAATATTAAGGCAATAGTCCTATTACTGCCACAGGTGTATGACTGTATGTTATCTAGGACAGTCAGTCCTATACCATTGATAGCTAGCTAGCTTACAGATATTTAGGTGCCTGCAATTGTTCATTATAAGACAAATATGATAGCAATGCAGGTAGATGCAGATTCTGAATCGGAAACAAAGAAGAGGTTATTAAACATAGGACACCTGCTTGTCCTGTGACAGAATTGAACGCTCCTATAATTGCATTGTTTAGATGCCTATTTAGAGATACTCTTTAATGTGCTTGGAGTCCTTTTTGGGGCTGTTTGCAGCCTGTCAGAGACGAAAATTATTTTGTTGGTTGTGCAGATATAAGCGAGGACCCGAGGTCATTCCATAATACTTTAAAGGACACTGTCCCCATTCGTGATCATAGAACTGTATCATTAGGCAGATATTGATGGGGTAGTTTTCTATCATCATTTCGATTTTCTTCTTCATTTTTATGACGCCCCGCATAATTATTAACACTTTTTTTACCACCTTTTTTATGCATAGCTATTATTATTATTCGTAGAGGTAGTGTGATAATTTTTATGTTTTCTATTTCTCCTATACTAACGGCGGTGCTGTTTTGCAATTATCAACAAAGCGCTTTCGGTGAAGAATACAATTCTAATTTTGCGTTTCTCGATGCTTTGTTACAAGCGCACCATAGGATTGTCTGTAAATGCTGATGTAGCATGTCGTAGGACGGAAAAGAATGTCAGCATCGAATTTGCTAACGACCAAATAGGTCATTCTCCTCGTATAAACATGAAAATTTGATTTTATCATAAGATAAATAAGAGACACAAACCAGGCGAACGCTCAGGTGATCATCGTAACCTACTGGCCAGAGGTTACTGGCACCATTATCTTACGCCTTTTGTTCTCCTCTCGGCATTTTTATAGGTGGTTGCCATGGCAGCGTCAGCTGTTCGAAATTGCCGCCCTCATAAGTGGGGTCATGCACAGGTAATCAGGCAAATTTACCTCGGTCGGCCAATCGGAAACCGCCAGACGAAACAGAGCTACGATCGTTAACTTATTGTTCCTTACTTAGGGAATTTCCCAATTTATTGTTCGACCATTTCCTATTTTAGATATTATACTTCACTTATTATTAGATTATTATGAGTGGACTTTGATTTGAAAAGCACGTTTATTTAACGCGTTGATAATCAAATAGCCAGACTTTAATCTGTCTCTTGCTAGTTCCTTGTCTATCGAAACAGATAGCGTGCGGGACACGCTACCGATTAAGCTACCCCGCATAACTAATCCAAACATAGGACACCTGTTTGTCCTGTGAGAGAACGCGTTGACACTACATCATGGCGGAGACGAAACTTCGTGTTAGTTGAGAGGAGACAGTGAAGAGATATTGATAATGCGAAAAATGACGTATCAGTCACTCTCTCAAAATTGCTGACGTAACTATTTTGGTGGCGCTCCCAGGCTCACATAGAGACCTTTCTTTATGAGATTTCTACTTATATTGAATTTATGTTAATATTCTGTTTTTCATTGCAAGCATAACGTTTAATATCGTTTTTATATCAATAGCAAGACACAAAAAACAGGTTCGCATACGGTTTGTCCTTGCAGACTTAAACTTTAAAACTCTACGATAACTTATTCGAGCAGTGTTGCGGTGCAGGTTTGTGCAGGTCAGCTACTGAGGACAACGAGGCTATTTATGAATCAATACAGATTTAATGGTCTACTCTGAGGCTCCTTTTTTCTCGGCCGAACAAAGAGCGAATTTGAAAAAAAAAGAAGTAGATATTAAGTACTTAATGCGTGAACGCTATAGGATATCAAAGATAAACGACGTAATTTAATGATAGAACTAGAAAAACGTGAAACCGCTTGCGTGTCGCAGGTTAGGTAAGAAGCCTGACTGTATATCAGGTTTAGAATAGTCTGTAAGAGAGTCTTTAGTCTTCTAAAATAATTGCGAGAGATTTTAGTTGGTTACATTCTAAATATTTCCACGTGAATACTACTTCGCTACTTTACGTTTGCATAACAGCACAAGCTGTAGATCGTCAAAGACAAACATCCCGGTTCGTATGAAAACGTCAACTCTGTAAACGTTTTATGGACGATGATGTAATGACATGGAACAGGGGCGCTAATGTTGTCTGATGTGCGGGCGTAACCTTTGTTTGACCATTATGACACTGAGATCGTATAGGAGATAGACTATCGGTTTCAATCGTTCACAAACACTGGTTCCTTCGGCCACTGATAATTATGTACTAAAATTGAAGGGGTGCCTACCGAAAGCGATATCCAGTAAAAATTACCACTGGCATTTGAGAAAACGTGTTTACGAAGATTGCTTTGTCCTAGCAAAAGCGTATTCTAATACGTTGTTATTCGGTGGACATTTTTCGTCATTGTTTTATCGTTGTTCTTATCTATGATTGTTTATATAAATGTATATATATATTATCAACTATACTACACATTGCAAAACGTACGGCATATGTACTGAATCATGATCCGCGGTTCGAAATAAAGCTAGTTTGTTATTAACTCGTTAAAATTGTTGTTATTGTTAAGGAGCTAACTGTTCATACGTAAATCGCCGTTCATCTTGTTTCTGTACCACTGCTGTGCCTCACAAGATGCTGAATTAGCTTAAGCACAGTATATAGAACATGCTATTCGTGACTATATCTAATAATATGTTCTATATGGTATACACATGCCATCGGCACGGCTCAAAGCAGCAATTTTCGGTTTAGAAAAGAAATTCGAAGCTTTACTGTTTTTAATTTGTTCTTGCATTTATTATAAGAACCCAAAAAATCGAAGTTCGACTGTTTTTATGGGCAATTAAACATACATTTGTAAACTATACTAGTAGTAAGGATGATATGATTATTATTATAAGGATTGAAGGACAAACAATGTTCACTCAGAAATGCTGCACGCATGCCTTTATCACTATACCCGACTATGACCCCTTTTCGAAGCCTTTATAGACCTATATATGCTTGTTACCATCAGTCTTATTGACCTCATAGGAATAGAAGTGATGACCGATAAATGTCTTCCATAGAAGTACATATTTCTCCTTTGTTCTGCGGTGTATCAAGTGTTTTCCATACGCTCACGGAATCGCTTGTCTGCGATCAGCGGTCACGTGCATAGGCATAGGAAATGCACAGACGACTAAAATCGCTGCGTGCAGAAGTTTTCAGGTCGACAAGAAGCTCTGTGCCGTACGAGCAGAACCAGCTAAATAAAAGCATCGATTTACTCTTTTCTCTTTCTAATGTTTGATCAGAGGGTTTATGTTTAAGCTTGCCTTAGGAAAATAATTAGGGTCACCAATAACATCTAAACATGTTCATGAAAATTGCAATTATCAAATACAGTCTCTCTGGTTATAAAGTTAAATGTTGTTTAGGTAGCATATGGTGGATATACATTGTTTAATCTTAGTTCTTCAAGATATTGGACAAAACAAGAAAGAAATTATTTTTTTTAGTTTTATGACGATCGAGGATGAGAAAATAGAACAGGATGCTAAAGTACGGTACAGCGGTTCTCAAACAGATTTTTACGTCTGCTCTACGTCTGAGGTAAATAGACAAATAATATCCTACGCGAAATACGCTATTGTTCCAGGTTGCGTGATCCAGCAGTACCCGCGTGGCACTTATGTCAATGTCTATGGAAGGGGTTAATCACTATCGAAAAAAATTTTCGTGACAGAAGCAGCGTCTGCAACGTCAGATTGCAACGTAAACACGAAAATAGTTTACTTGTATTTAATAAATATTATTAAATAATATAAAAAAACAAAATATTATTCACATACGCTATGTGGGTTTGTTTGCGACCTGCCAATGGGTACCTGACTGTTAGCTGACCAGTAGCTAGGCTAGCAACTCGAGGCGTTGATAATGCTTTAACTATTGTGAGCTTGAGATGGCTAGAATTTAGCTAATATTCGTACTAGAACGCTGTCCACGGGTAAGGCGACAGTGTGGTGGGTCATCCCTGATTTGTTTTCGAGTATATTTGAATCAGTCGCTATTAAATTTCTATGGTGCTCTTCGAACTTCTGAAAGTAATTGCCAATTCAATGGACCGCTGTCTCACACAAGGCATATTAAAGCTAGAAACGGAGAAAAAAAAAAGTATCAATCGTTCTCAACGTTCGACATAAAAGTCAGACCATTCACTCTTCGTCGCCTTTCATCATAAACAAAAAAGACTACCGACATTTATAGTTTCGTGGGTGTACTAGAATTTCGAACTTCAGCATCTTTTTTCCAAGGCCCATACCGCCAGCCAAATGGCGGTTTCTGCGTTGTGGTAGCTTCAAACGTCCAATTTCTAGTACTGGACAAAGTACCTAACAGTAGGTTTCGATCCTAGACCTTCGCATGTAGAGTTAGTAGACAAGTGGCTCACCGCTGTCGCCGTCACGGGACCAAAGCGCGCCGTCGCCGAACTTTAAATACGATAGATGGATGGATGGATGGATAGCAACAAAAAAGACACAGTTTCTTTTAGTAGGATCGTGTTGCATTTTCTTTTATTGAAGTCGTATCATTCACACAGAAACATGATGATGTTAGGTCTAATTGGGTTCCGTCCACATTATTTCACTCATTTCTTATTAATATTCGTAATAAACTAATCTGAATTCTCCATTCAGTCGCGGTTCCGTCACGCAACGATTTTTGTTGACACAACGGCAGTGGTCACTTAGTCGTGGACATCGTCATCCAATCGAAGGTCATCCATCGCCGGTTCAATTCTTCGTGCCGTCCTAAGAGATGTTCTTCATCAATCGATGGTCATGATGCTGAGTGTTTCTTATTAGTTTGAGATGTTATAAGTACCCGCCCAGAGATGGAGACCAAACCAATGGACGACGCTTGTGATTAGCTGCAATGAGCAACTGGTAAGCCACTTTAAACGTCTCCCACCCAAGCTTTAAATTCTTCCTATATAATAAATGCTTTATTATTCATTACGGTTTCATCAGTTTGCTCGTATGGTATAATAATTAATATCAATAACAATGATCATATTCGATCACTTCGTTGACTATTATCAATATTGGTACCATTAGTGTTTTTTTTTTGTTTTTTTTTGTTTTGTTTTGTTTTTTTTTTTGACTCTCACAATACACAATCATCCATTATTACTTTACCTATACAAATAATAATCATTTCAATAGTGGGATATAATTATATGATTAACACCGTGTGCATTTCCATCATGCCGACCATTACATCGTATTGCATCGCTACGGAATGGTCGTCATTGATCATCATCATCATCATATACTCATCACTTGATGAATACTGTGTCTTCGTATTCACCCAGCACACCACTAACTATCCACATAAATCAATCAGTGTACGTATAGATTAGTGCTTCGTATCGATACTCTACCCATCTCATTGTTTAATTATTGTTATTAGCATCGTAGATTTCTTACGGACCTCAAGCAGGTTGTTGCTTTGTTCTAATAGATCTTTGTTCAAGATCCATGTTGTTAAAGGTGTCGTTGTCGTTCTTACAATTGATTTCATACGTTCTTGATCTTCCTGTACTCGTTCAAAATGTTCGCGGCCTTGATTATCGTAAATGGTTATGATTACTTGTTGACGCTCATAGTATTGAGCTTCAAACGAGTATATAGATAAATAGGTATAAATTGTAGGTTGTATATAACTGTTTATGTCTTCTGTCGTTCACTACTAAATAGTACCTGTGTCGTATTTACAGATTTTTCTAGCCTTTTTTTCAAGTAACCAATTGCACGGATGACCTTATGCAGATGGCCATTCTTTTCATAGCAATGAGAATCGGGCAAGGAGTTGAGGGCACGTTTGGCGTTGAGTGATAATGGAACGTAGATCAGGTAGGGGTCGATGTGCCCATCGAGTTCGGGAAGTTAGATACTGAGATGGCCAGACGGATGCATTGCCAGGGACGGTTTTGGGGCGTTCACCGTTCCCTTTAGCGCAAGCCGAACCCCACTGCCTTAGGAGGCTGCTACAGTAAGAGCATGTGACAGAATAGTGCCGTCGGGTCGTTCATCTGATTGAGTCACGCTGCTAATAACGGTATACACGGCCCAACAGCATATAATGTATGTATCCAGCTTGATAATTACGGCCACCTTGGCGCCAACGACCCCCCGAACGAAATTGGGCTCACAAATATTGAAAATTTCGACGTTTCACGGCGTTTCGTTATAATACAGTTATCTAGGGTATCGCCGACTGCTTGCCAGTTCCTTGGTGTGAATTGATCACGACGAAAGGCTCGCTCTGCGTCGGTTTTTTTGGTGGACATACGACCACATCCGGACCATGTTCAAGCTTGAAGCCCAGGACAATCTCAACGAAGATCATGGGGCAGGCCCGGAAAATGGTAGATTGCCCTTTTAGGAATGCATCTGTTTCCACTACATCGTTCGACTATTTCCTCTACATCTAATTCTACGGCTAACAGGTGTGTCGATTACGGGACACCACCGAGAGCTGATTCATTACTCGACATCTCGACTGAGATCAAATCGAAAAAGAGATATTCTTCACATAGGCTCGATATTTCATGATTGATTTCTGGGGCAACCATTCTGCCCTTTTCGTGTACGCACATTTCATACAATGCGCGTATTCAAATAGGAGAACACCTGTTAAGTAGGTATTCAGCAAATAGAGTGGGTCTAAGATTTGATGTGTTCCCTATGTGCAATAGTAAATGAAGAAAGACAAAAGCAATTGACATAATTTCTTCTCGTCTTGACGCTTGTCTTTTGTAAATGAGGCATGCAAAAATACAGTACGGTACTTCTTAAATAAATCATAGGATAGTATTCTTCGAATTTTCCATAAGAACTGTTGGTAGGAGTTCTTTTTGCCACCTTTTTCGTTTGTCTTTGTTTCGAGTATTGCAGTTGAATAGGGATTGGATTTTTGGAAAGATTCTAGAAACAAGGATCACGGGGTGCACGTAATCTCAGCGTCAGCAATATTGTAACGTGCTTGCAGAAGCAACCAGTGCTATATTTGAAATGAAACTTTTATCGTGGAATTACATAGTGATCGGTGACGCCAACGTGATAACTATCTTTTCCATACGATCAATATCGACTATATATAGAGACAGAGATAGAGGGAGAGCTTCCTTAACATGAATGATGCGCTAGCTTAACGGCAGTTTCTACTGACTATCCCATGGTAACTAGATTTTACTTATATTATTGCTATTACCAATAGTATGGAAATAATTTTAACGCACTCATACAGCTATCGCTTGCGCAGGCATACATTTTTACGGAAAATGACGGGCGGTGTACAAAAATGAAGCGTTTAAATTTCCAAATTTCGCCATATTGCCATCATAGTCTTATTAGGCCTTTTCGTATTGCTGAATTTTAGTTCGTATTATAACTATCCTGCTTTTTCATCCATTGTTTCCTTACACACGGATACTAATCAAGCACGTACGTGTGTAATGTATATTGTAGATGGTAATAATATTGATAAATGATTATCGGTAAATAATGATAACGAGATAGCAATATCATAATAAGAAAGATAAAGAAAGAGGATCAATTGATTGAAACATCTGTTCGTTCGTCTACTTCGAACAGGGTGAATAGGTAACTGTGTATAGGATCAGTGCTAGGACCGTGCTACGGTCTCACTGTTCCCGCATGCTGTTAATGAGTATGTAATAAATATTGGTAAGAAGGCCTTTTGTTACGAACGTTTACGATCATTTGTAGATAGCCAGTGTTACCAAGTCTGATCCTTTTACGTTTCATTATCATCGCTATGTCGTTGTACTTCGAAGTGATATTTTTGCTTTTATTCAATGCAGGATGCTTTTATACTGTTTTCTATTTTTTTTCCCTTTTTTTTTTTTATCATTATACTGTGTACTATTCAACATGTCCCAACTACAAGTTGTAAATCGTGTAGAGGCTAACAGACTTTGTTCAGCTGGGCTGAACTTACTTGTTTTTCTTTTAATTTCACATTTGATCGAGCTCCTTCTATTGGCGAACGAGGCGTTGCTCACTTAACGAGATTGGGGGGCTTCCTTCTTGTTTACTTTTACGCATAGGCTAACATTCGCTCAGCCACGTTATGCCTATGGGTTACACATTGTTCGCTGAATTCAGTTATACGTTACGTACACAATATGGAACAGGCACAATCTGTTTGATCGAACTTGATAGCATGGATTCTCTAGCGCTGAACGGGGCCCAATCGTTGCTGCTAATTGTTCACGACTTTTCGCTATAAATCATCCGGGATCCTGCATAAATACCGTCAATGTATTGGGCTAGATGGGATTTTGTATTCGTGCTAAATAGTAATGGAAGATATTGTTGTTGGCAACTTGGTCACTCAGCCATTTTTGACCAGTTCAATAAACGCAGCGAGTATATATATA